>NC_045542.1:173388987-173700260 GCF_009769535.1 Thamnophis elegans | reverse complement strand
GGTCTTTCCACACTCCATGCATTTATATGGCCTCTTCCCTGTGTGGATTTTGTAATGAGAAGTAAGAGTAATGAGAAGTAAGAGCCCTACATGGCATTGGACCTGGGTACTTGAGAGACCGCCTCCTGCTGATCACCTCCCTATGACCAATTAGATCCCACAGATTAGGCCTCCTCCGAATACCATCTGCTAGCCAATGTCGACTGTCGACCCCTCGGGGGGAGGGCCTTCTCTGTGGCTGCTCTGGCCCTCTGGAACGATCTCCCCGTGGAGATCCGGACCCTCACTACCCTTCCGGCTTTCCGCAAAGCCACTAAGACCTGGCTGTTCCGGCAGGCCTGGGGCTGATGAGTTCCCGGCCCCACTTAATCGGATGTGACTGTTGCTTTGTTTTTAACTTGCTTGTTTTGTCTCTTGTTTGTATTAGCAATAGCAATAGCAATAGCAGTTAGACTTATATACCGCTTCATAGGGCTTTCAGCCCTCTCTAAGCGGTTTACAGAGTCAGCATATCGCCCCCACAGTCTGGGTCCTCATTTCACCCACCTCGGAAGGATGGAAGGCTGAGTCAACCTTGAGCCGGTGAGATTAGAACCGCTGAACTGCAGATAACAGTCAGCTGAAGTGGCTTGCAGTACTGCACCCTAACCACTGCGCCACCTCGACTCTTCCCCTTCCCCCACTGCTTGTCAGCCGCCCTGAGTCCCTCGGGACAGGGCGGCATACAAATACAATAAATGAAATGAGTACTTCTCCGAGCAAATGTCTTTCCACATGCTATGCATTTAAAGAATTTCATCCCTGTGTGGATCATCTTATGGAAAAGAAGATGACTATTTCGGGCAAAAGACTTTCCACACTCAATGCATTTATATGACCTCTCCCCTCTGTGGATCAACTTATGGGAAATAAGAATACCTTTATGAGGAAAGATCTTTTCACACTCCTTACATTTATATGGCCTCTCCCCTGTGTGGATCATCTTATGGCGAAGAAGATTACCTTTTCGAACAAAGGTCTTTTCACACTCCATGCATTTAAACAGTTTCTCCCTTGTGTGCATCTTTTCATGGGTAGTAAGTCTACTGCTCAGAGCAAAGGTCTTTCCTCACGCCATGCATTTATATGTCTTTAACCCTGTGTGGATCCTCTTATGGCGAAGAAGATCTCCACTTTGAGCAAAGGTCTTTCCACACTCCATGCATTTATATGGCTTTTCCCCTGTGTGGATCCTCTTATGGCGAAGAAGATCTCCATTTTGAGCAAAGGTCTTTCCACACTCCATGCATTTATATGGCTTTTCCCCTGTGTGGATCATCTTATGGCGAAGAAGATTACTATTTCTAGCAAAGGTCTTTCCACACTCTGCGCATTTAAAGGGTTTCTCCCCTGTGTGCATCTTTTCATGGGTAGTAAGTCTACTGCACAGAGCAAAGGTCTTTCCACACTCCATGCATTTATATGGCTTTAACCCTGTGTGGATCATCTTATGGTGAAGAAGATGACTATTTCTAACAAAGGTCTTTCCACACTCTATGCATTCATATGGCTTCTCCCCTGTGTGGATCATCTTATGGCAATGAAGATTACTATTTTGAGCAAAGGTCTTTCCACACTCTATGCATTCATATGGCTTCTCCCCTGTGTGGATCATCTTATGGCGAAGAAGATGACTATTTCTAACAAAGGTCTTTCCACACTCTATGCATTCATATGGCTTCTCCCCTGTGTGGATCATCTTATGGCGAAGAAGATGACTATTTCTAACAAAGGTCTTTCCACACTCTGTGCATTTAAAGGGCTTCTTCCCTCTGTGCATCTTTTTGTGTGTAGTAAATATATTGCTCAGAGCAAAGGTCTTTCCACACTCCATGCATTTAAATGGTTTTTCTCCTGTATGGATCTTTTTGTGAATAACAAGACTATTGCTGACAGCAAAAGTCTTTCCACACTCCATGCATTTATATGGCTTTTCCACTGTGTGGATCATCTTATGGCAAAGAAGATTACCTTTTCGAGCAAAGGTCTTTTCACACTCCATGCATTTATATGGCCTCTCCCCTGTGTGGATCCTATTATGGGAAATAAGACTACGATTTTGAGAAAAGATCTTTCCACACACCAAGCATTCTTTGGGGGGAATTACTTTTTGAGATGTACAGAAATTATTTCCAACAGAAAGAATGAATGTCCCATTGTAATTTTCTCCATTGTATTTTCTTATAGCATCTTCTCTTTTGTTTTGGGTTAAATAATGTCCGTTTACATGTAATTTAGCTTTAATTAGCGTCACACTTTTCCCAATATATTTTTTCCTTATTTTCTCTTGTTGGGCAAGAAAGTCATGCATCAGAGCATCAGTGGAAAATGAGCTTTTGTGATTCCAATTGTTTGGCTGGTTTCTTTCATGGCTTTCTAATTCCATTTGAATTCCAAACTTCTCCTTTCCATCTTCAGCATTGATCACTTGGAACACTTCACAGGAATCTTGATTCTCCTGCCCATTACCTTCAAAGGAAAAGAGAAATGAAAATGATAAGAAGGCTAAAGAAAAAGATCAAATTGTAGAAAGTCTATGAATTGCCTTCTGAATTTTTCTGAAATTCCATTATGTTATATTTTGCATGACTGCAATGCTGTGATATGGACATGATTTTTATATTCATGAGTCATGAAAGCTTTGAAAATATCTAGAAAATATCTCTTTCCTTCAATTATCTCTATATATGCAAATCTCACTCAGTCACTTTTGAGTTAAGGAATAATCAGGGGAAACATCTAAAGAGGAATTAGGAGGTTGAGGATATTTCACTGCCCAAAGTCTCATCAGCTTTCAAGGACTCTTCTCAGTTTGCAGAGAACAGACCCCTAAACTACTTTAGTGCGAGATGACATAAGATCAGTAATGCAATATCTCATGCTAGTACTTTAGGACTGTGTTCTGTACAATTGAGGACTGCATGAGATCCAGGCAAAAGTGTTTGAAACCAAAAAGGTCTTTCCTCTGTTTGCAAACCCTATTGCCCTGGATCTAGTGCAGGCCTCAGTTAGCAGAGGACTAAAATATATAGTGCGAGATCACGCAGGATCAGTAGTGTAAGATTCAGTGACGTGCGGTGAGGTTGATACCTGGTGAGGCTCAGCAGGGCAGCGGTCGGCCTCGGCGGGGGGGGGGGGAATTTGCATCGCGGGAGCAACCAAGCGCCCGGGTCTGCAGCAAAGGCGCTTGGTGGCTCCCGCGATGCAAAGTGCCCTGCTGCCCCCCCGCTGTCCCGGCCTGTGTCCGCTGCTTCTCCAAGCTCGGCCGCTGGAAGTCCCGGATCGCCTCTGGGGGAAGGCGATGTTAAGGTGTGAAGGAGGGGTGGTGGCGGCGGCGGCAGTGGCTGCTTTAAGTGCTCTCTTGTCTCACAGCCGGGGCCGCCGGCCGCTGACACGTGCTCCTGCAAGAGCCTCTGGGCAGCGCCGGGAGGCCGCAGAGAAGCTTCGCTCCGCTTCTCACCCAGCCTTCCCCCAGAGGCGATCCGGGACTTCCAGCGGCGGAGCCTGGAGAAGCAGGCCGGGGCAGCGGGCGGCAGCATCGGGGATGGTGGGGCACTTTGCATTGCGGGAGCCACCAAGCGCCCAGGTCTGCAGCAAAGAGGCAGCCTCCTCCTTCTCGCCCACTCCTCTCTCCTCTGAAGCACGCCCCGCCCAACGTAAGCGTGCTCAAGAAGACACGATTGGCTGCTTCCAAATCAGGAGGCGGGAGAATTAGTGCCTCTTTTCCATCTGAACTTCTTTGCCTTTTAACTCTTTATTAACTTTTAGAAGGCGAAAAATTCCTTATGGAAAAGAGGCCCCGAGTTCTCTCGCCTCCTGCTTTGGTTAACACTAAGCAGACACCAAGCCACTGTGAGCTGGAATCTGGTAGCAACTATCTTGGCTTTAATTATTTTTAAAAATATATTTAAATTTCTTTCTTTTTCCTGAGGAGACTGGTGAAGCTCCGCCTCCCTTGCCTCTAGTGACTGCACGTCCCTGGTAAGATTTCACGCTACTGATCTCGCATTATCTCTCACTACTTTAAACCTGTTCTCTGCAAATGCATCAAAGTAGGCAAAGGAACTGATGGCTCACTAGATTAAGCAAGTTTAGACTCAGCAGGGTAGGGTGAGGGAATAAGTAGGGTGAATGTTGCAGCACCTCTGCTGTCATTCGTAACTGTGAATGATGGCCATAGTCCTGCAACATTCGTAATTTCAGGGCTGTGTCTAAAGTACTGGGGGGGATGTAGGTCCTAACTTTAAATAGGTGCTAAGTGAACAGTCGTAACTCGGTTATTACCTATACCCAAGAATTCTCTGAGTCACACTGCACGAGGCCTTCATTTTTTATATATATATATAAAGTTTTTCATTTTTTCGTAGTAAATAACCATGTGTATACTATTACATAACTGACATCATATTATATTGTTAAATGTTTACATCAATTCGTCTTACCATCAACTCCCAAAAACAATTATTGGCTCTTCTGCTCTCCATACACCATATTTGTACCTTGTCCATCACTTTCTTCTCCCTCTCTATTCCTCTCCCCTACCTCCTTTCTTCCCTCTGTCGTCTTTCTCTTACAACACAATACAATTCAATACAATACAATAGCAGAATTGGAAGGGACCTTGGAGGTCTTCTAGTCCAACCCCCTGCCTAGGCAGGAAACCTTATACAGTTTCAGACAAATGGCTATCCAACATCTTCTTATTGACTTCCAGTGTTGGGGCATTCACAACTCCTGGAGGCAAGTTGTTCCACTGATTAATTGTTCTAACTGTCAGGAAATTTCTCCTCAGTTTTAAGTTGCTTCTCTCCTTGATTAGTTTCCACCCATTGCTTCTTGTCCTGCCCTCAGGTGCTTTGGAGAATAGCTTGACTCCCTCTTCTTTGGGGCAACCCCTGAGATATTGGAAGACTGCTATCATGTCTCCCCTAAGCCTTCTTTTCATTAAACTGGACATACCCAGTTCCTGCAACCATTTTTCTTATGTTTTAGTCTCCATTCCACTAATCATCTTTGTTGCTTTTCTCTGCACTCTTTCTAGAGTCTCCACATCTTTTCTACATCGTGGTGACCAAAACTGAATGGCCTTACCAAAGTGGTATTAACACTTCACGTGATCTTGATTCTATTCCTCTGTTTATGTAGCCTAGAACTGTGTTGGCTTTTTTGGCAGCTACTGCACACTGCTGGCTCAAATTTAAATGGCTGTCCACTAGGACTCCAAGATCCCCCTCACAGTTGCTACTATTGAGCAAGGTACCACCTATACTGTACCTGTGCATTTCGTTTTTCTTGCCTAAATATAGAACCTTACTCTTTTCACCATTGAATTTCATTTTATTAGATAGTGCCCAATGTTCAAGTTTGTCAAGATCCTTCTGTATCTTAAGCCTATCTTCTGGAGTGTTGGCTATTCCTGCCAACTTGGTGTCAACTGCAAATTTAATGAGTTCACCATTTATTTCCTCATCCAAATCACTGATGATGTTGAAGAGTACTGGGCCTAACATAGAGCCTTGGGGTACTTCACTGCATTCTTCCCTCCATGTACATGCAGTTACATTGAGGACTACACGTTGAGTGCGCTTGGTCATCCATCTGGTGGTGATGCTAACCCACATTCTTCTACTTTACCTAGTAGTAGGCTATGGTCTACCTTATCAAATGTCTTACTGAAGTCCAAGTAAACTATATCAACAGCATTCCTCTGGTCCACTAATTTTGTCACTTTGTCAAAGAATGCAATAAGATTAGTCTGGCATGATCTGTTTTTGACAAACCCATGTTGGCTTTTGGCTATTACTTTGTTTACTTCTAGGTGTTCGCTAATTTGTTGCTTGATTATCTTTCGCAGAATCTTTCCTGGTATTGAGGTCAGGCTGATAGGTCTGTAGTTTCCTTGACCTCTTTTTCCCCCTTTTTTGAAGATGGGAACCACATCAGCTCTTTTCCAGTCCTCTGGCAGTTCCCCGGTGCTCCAGAACCTCTGAAAGATATAGTTCAGTGGTTCTGAGATCTCATCTGCCAGTTCCTTCAGAACCCTGGGGTCTGTCTGGTCCTGGTGATTTGAACTCATGTAGGGTAGACAGGTGCTAACTTACCATTTTCTTCCCTATTTCAATTTGTGTTCCTAATCTGATTTTTGTGGTGCTGTTTTTGATAGGTTGGACCGTTTTATCCCTTTGTGTAAAGACAGATACAAAAAATGAGTTAAATAGTTCTGCTTTCTCCCTGTTGCTTGTCACCTTCTTGTCACTTTCTCCCAGCAATGGACCAATTACTTCCTTAACTTTTTTCTTGTTTTTAACATATTGGAAAAAGCTTTTTTGTTATTTTTTACTTTTGTGGCAAGTCTTTCTTCATTGTGAGCCTTACCTTTCCACACTTCAACTTTACAGGCTCGGGCTATTGTTGTAGGTGGCTTGTCTGTTGTTGGTGTGTCTGAGATGAGGATTTTGGAGATAAGTGGCAGTAGTTTTCTCTTAAACCTTGTTGAAAGAAATGTCCTTCTGGGTTCAGCTCCAAGTGGGGAAGACGACACTGGAGACATGGAGGCTGCTTGGAAAGATGGTTTACTGTTGGACAGGGCCACTTGGCTTGAGCCCTGTACAGAAAAGGTGATCACATGTTTCAATGTTGATGGAGAAGAAGAGAGAAGGGCTGAGGAAGGGGCTTGCTAGGCTTTTTATACCCTGTTCAGTCCCACCTCTCTGTTTCCTGTCCCTGTGTAAGAAATGTATTCTGACTGGTTGTCAGACTCCCATGGTGCCATGCAGGGGGCTACTCTCTAGGCTGTGATGAGTTCTCAGATGCCTTGAGGTCAGTTGAGTAATATCCCTTCCCCCTACAGCTGCAGTGAGGAGAAGTCTTTATTATGTAAAGTGGGCTAGCCTGGCCATCTTAATGGCCCATTAGCTGGTGATGGGCAGAAAGCTAGAGGCAACTATTCTGTCTTTTGAAACATGTTTCTTTTCACATCCAGAGAAATATTCTGCCTTTTCAATATTTCCTAGGACATTTCATTTTTCTGGGAGAGGGCTGGATGATAACTTCCCACAACCTATAGTAAAACACATTTGGGTCATCTGTCAGTTGTCGATTTCCTTCAGTATGGAAAGGTCCTGTAATCCGTGATATTTTCAAGTGTTTTCCACATGTTTGCAGGGAGTTGCAGTTCATTTATTGAGAATGGATTCCTTAGCTTTTCAGAGTAGCTTCTTTTTGCTGCTCTGATCTCCCTTATTAATACATTTCTGGCCTGATTGTACAACATTCCATCGCCTTTTTTAAGGGCTTCTTCTTTGGCACGATGTAGCTGCTTGAGTTTAGCTGTGAACCAAGGATTGCTGTTACCCTATATTTGCAGGTTTCTGGTAGGCACACGTAGGTCTTCACAATAATTAACATATGATGTTACAGTATCTCTGAGTTCATCCAAGTCTGCAGAGATGTCTTCAAAATCATTCCAATGAGTGCAGTCAAGGCAAGCTTGTAGCTTTATATTGCTAAACCCAACTTATTAGCAGGTGAATGTAAATTAGTCAGAAAGAGTGAAGGAAGGAGTTTTTATTCCTCTTTTTCTTAGTCTATTCAAAATTCTTCTTGCTTACCCCTTCTCCACCCCCATCGGCTCCTCCTTTTCTTTTTGTTTAGCGGATTGTTCAGAGAAAGTTGCTTTCTCCTGTTTTAGAATCTCTTCTGCATTTGTAAAGACTGGGGGGGGGGTGTAGTCACAGAAAGCTTCCTTGGTGCTTAATAGTTGGTTCCTTGAGTATGAGATCCAAAGTGAATCACAGAGAATAATAATAGTAATTAATCAGAGACCATTTCACCAAGGCTGCCGAGGCTTGGTGAAATGCTTAACTTGAGGAGTTACTGGCAACACAATCCTCTCACATGACCTCCAGAGGACACATAAAAGCACACCTCATTCTGTTCAGCCTCCATAGATAAGTTCAAATAGAAATGGAAAAATACAGAAACATCTTAAAGGTGCCCTTGGCCAGGTTCTCCTTTGTGATGCTGCACAGGATCAGCACACAAGATGCAAAGAAGACTCCTTGGGCAGAAAAGATTCAAAGAAATGAAGTCTGAGGTAAATTTTACCTCAGAAGATATTGGGGAAACCAGGGTCGGAATTCTTTCCCTTTAACGGGAGAGAAAGGGGGATTCCGGTAAAGGAAGGAGCAAGGAAACCTTTCGCATCTAAGCATCCTTCCTTGGAGTACAAGAAGGCCAGATCCTTCTCCCTTCCAGGAGACAATATATGATTAGTAGTTTTTAAATAAAAAAAACTAACTATAATCTGTCTTCTTGAACTCTCTGATTGGGGACTAGAAAACTCTTACCCAGTGAGACCATATTCCTATGATTTTCAAGCATGACTTCAGAATGGAGTACTTTTTGGTCAGGATGCAGTTGAGACCATTCCTCCTCAGAGAAATACACAGCCACCTCCTCGAAGGACACAAGACTCTCCTGAACATGGAAAAAAGAAGAGAACAGAAGGATTTGCAATATCTGTTCATCTTCAACAATGATTTAGACAAGGGAACACAAGGGGAAATCATCACATTTGCAGACAAGACTAAATTGACAGGAATACCAACACTCCAGAAGATAAATGCAAGATAAAGAAGGATCAACAGCTTGGGCACTATCTAACAAAATGAAATTCAGTAGCGAGAAATGTAAGGTTTTCAGGAAAAAAACCAAAACAAATGCACAGGCATAGAACCGGTGATACCTAGCTCAACAGTAGTAAGTGCAACAGAGACTTTGGAGTCCTAGTGGACAATCACTTTTACTTCTTGTAAATTCATAGTTATAGGGGTACCTATCAGAACAGGTTAACCAATGGTCTTTAAAAAACATTTCCTAAATAGAATCGGAGGGTAACAAAAGACAAACCAACCTGTCCCAGTAATATTCTACAGAGGAAGCTATGCTGATTGAGAGCAACTTGGCTGCTTCAGGAAGAGGAAGAGAAGGAAAGAGCATTCTGCACACCTGCTTTGCTTCCTGAAGGAAAGGGAGAATACAAAACTAACAATTTTTGCCTTTCTTACTTGATTTGGAGGTTCCACAACTGTTTGAGCTCCATCATAAAAACCCGAAAACTTCACTCCTTGTTTCTCTGTAAGGAATAATTTTAAAATGCATAATTAACAAAATAGGAGGAGGTATTCTATAGGAGACAAGTGATAGTGAAAGTAAGACAGGTGGGTAATCTGAAGATCCTTCAGTTACCTCCTGAGGTGTCCCGACTTGGATCTTCCCAAGGGATCCTCCTGAGAAATGGCTCCTGAGGGGGATTGGATGGATTCTTCTTTCCCTCAGGGTCTCTGATGTCCACATTGCAGCACTTCAAATTGGAGGAAGGAAAAAAGAAGAATTAATATACATCACACAAAATAAAGTGAATTCTTATATTCAGAATTCAATCTCAAAGACCCCAGAATCCATCAGTGAGGTTGAGTGAGAACACAATGGAACAATGTCCTACAGGAACATCACCTATTATGAATGCCAGAGAAGTTTGGGAAGGAGGGGTGAAGAATTCAAACACATTTTCTATTCTTTTGAGCTCCCTAAGAGTAAAGTGTCTCACCTGCAACTCAACCTGCTCTTTCTTCTCCTCCACCTGGCTCAGGAGGAAGCCTTCTGCCAGGGCCACCGCCTGGGAGCTGGTCTCTGCTCCACACTCCCGCACCCAGCCCTCCATCTCTGGGGGAAGGATAGCCAGGAGCTGCTCCAGAACCACCAGGTCCAGCATCTGGGCTTTGGTGTGCTTATCTGGTCTCAGCCATCGCCTACAAAAGTTGTGGAGCTTGCTGCAAAGTCCTCGAGGACCTTCAGCCTCCTGGTATTGGATGGTCCTGAAGTTCCAGGCTTCAGTGTTTGACCGCATGGTGGTTTCCTCCATCATGCATGCAATGCGGGACTGAGCCCGGAGGAGCGCTGGGCACGTGTCTCTCTTTCCCCACGGCCTCTCTTCGCATGGGAAGAGTCCCCACACAACATCAGGTCTCGATGCCTCCCGTGCAAATCTCTCCTGCAGCCTTTTCAGCACCTGCGGACCTCCAAGGGTTAAGGAGAGCGAGTGTTACGTTCTAGAGAGGGAAGGCTCAGGGATGTCCCTCCTTTTCCAACCTCCTCTGGAAAGCCAGCTGAAACCTTCGCCCTCTAGTGGCACAAAGGGGAAGCGCCTGTTCCTTTCTCACACCCGAGGGCGCCCCCTGGGGCAATCTGAATCATCTGGATCGGAATAGAGCAGGAAGAGTGGAAAGGGAGATTTTCCAATGGGGAAAAGCAGGAAGGACGTTGTTCAGTCTCAGGAGGGGTGAGGAATGGAGGGGAGAAAAGGGGAAAGGAAATGAGAGGACAAGGGAGGGAAGGGAAAAAGAAAAGGGGAAATATATTGAGAGAGAAAGGGGGAAGGAAAGAGGACGCAAAAGGAAAAGAAGGTTTGGGTGCAAGAGTGAGGCTGCTGGTAAAAGCAGATGGAGCTGCTCCTAACAGTCAAGAGAAGCTACCAGATGGTCTCTCTGGGGCCTCTTCCAATGGGGAAACTGTCAGAGGTTTGGAAACAATGCATTGCCCCTTGATGAGGTGGGCAGGGGGCTTTTGCTGCCTCAATTCTTCCCCCCTGCAAAACACGTATCTTCACAATGACCTCAAAATAGAAAGTGTGATCGGCTGTGCTGCTACTTTGTGTTGGAAGGGAGGGCAGAGGGCATCTGGTCTGTGACTGGAATAAGATTGGAATTGCAAAACAAAGGAAGGGAAATAGTGAAAAAGGAATAAGGGGGAGAGAGAGAGAGACGAAGGGAGGATATGTAGATAGATTGATAGATACAGTTCAATGATATAGATAGATTACATAGGATGGACAATGATGTAGATAGATATAGCTAATAATGATACATAGACAAATGTAGATAGAGATATTAGATGATAGATAAGATTATAGATTGATAGAGATGATAGCTAGATGGATCAATAGGTAGACAAATACATAGTTACATAAATGCATGTAGAGAATAGATAATGAAAGATAATAATAGACGAGTGGAGATGGATGGATGGATGGATAGACAGACATCCCTGAGCCTTCCCCCTCTAGAACGTAACACTCGCTCTCCTTAACCCTTGGAGTTCCGCAGGCGCTGAAAAGGCTGCAGGAGAGCTTTGCATGTTGTGTGGGGACTCTTCCCATGCGAAGAGAGGCCGTGGAGAAAGAGAGACACGTGCTCAGCGCTCCTCCCGACTCAGTCCCGGATCGCATGCATGATGGAGGAAACCACCATGCGGTCAAACATTGAAGCCTGGAACTTTAGGAGCCTCCAATACCAGGAGGCTGAAGGTCCCCGAGGACTTTGCAGCAAGCTCCACAACTTTTGCAGGCAATGGCTGAGACCAGAAAAACACACCAAAGTCCAGATGCTGGACCTGGTGGTTCTGGAGCAGCTCCTGGCTATCCTTCCCGCAGAGATGGAGAGCTGGGTGCGGGAGTGTGGAGCAGAGACCAGCTCCCAGGCGGTGGCCCTGGCAGAAGGCTTCCTCCTGAGCCAGGAGGAGGAGAAGAAAAAGCAGGTTGAGTATCAGGTGAGACACTTTACTCTTTCGGAGCTCAAAAGAGAGTAGAAAATGTTTTTTAATTCTTCACCCCTCCTTCCCAAACTTCTCTGGCATTCATAATAGATGATGTTCCTGTAGGACATTGTTCCATAGTTTTCTCACTCAACCTCACTGATGGATTCCGGGGCCTTTGAGATTGAATTCTGAATATAAGAATTCACTTTATTTTGTGTGATGTATATTAATTCTTCTTTTTTCCTTCCTCCAATTTGAAGTGCTGCAATGTGGACATCAGACACCCTGAGGGAAAGAAGAATCCATCAAATCCCCCTCAGGAGCCATTTTGCAGGAGGATCCCTTGGAAGATCCAACTTGGGACACCTCAGGAGGTAATTGAAGGATCTTCAGATTACCCTCTGTCTTACCTTCACTATCTCTTGTCTTCTATAGAAAATATCTTATTTTGTTAATTATGCATTTTGAAATTATTCCTTACAGAGAAACAAAAATGAAGTTTTCGGGTTTTTATAATGCAGCTCAAACAGTGGTTGAACCTCCAAATCAAGTAAGAGAGGCAAAAATTGTTAGTTTTGTATTCTCCCTTTCCTTCAGGAAGGAAAGCAGGTGTGCAGAGTGCTCTCTCCTTCTATTTCTCTTCCTTCTTTGGACTGGATTATTTTTGTGTTCCTGAGTGACATAGAAAGCGTAATAGTATGTTCAAGTTGCTCTCAATCAGCATAGCTTCCTCTGTAGAATATTACTGGGGCAGGTTGGTTTGTCTTTTATTACCCTCCAATTCTATTTAGGAAATGTTTTTTAAAGACCATTGGTTAACCTGTTCTGCTAGCAATAGCAATAGCAGTTAGACTTATATACCGCTTCATAGGGCTTTCAGCCCTCTCTAAGCGGTTTACAGAGAGTCAGCATATTGCCCCCAACAATCCGGGTCCTCATTTTACCCACCTCGGAAGGATGGAAGGCTGAGTCAACCCTGAGCCGGTGAGATTTGAACCGCTGAACTGCTGATCTAGCAGTAGCCTGCAGTGCTGCATTTAACCACTGCGCCACCCCGGCTCTAGGTACTCCTATAACTATATGCTAGGTACTCCTATAACTATATGCTAGGTACTCCTATAACTATGAATTTACAAGAAGTAAAACTGATTGTCCACTAGGACTCCAAAATCTCTGTTGCACTTACTACTGTTGAGCTGGGTATCACCTATTCTATGCCTGTGCATTTGTTTTGCTTTTTTTCCTGAATGTAAAACCTTACATTTCTCTCTACTGAATTTCATTTTGTTAGATAGGGCCCAAACTGTTGATCCTTCTTTATCTTGCATTTATCTTCTGGAGTGTTGGTATTCCTGTCAATTTAGTCTTGTCTGCAAATGTGATGATTTCCCCTTGTGTTCCCTTGTCTAAATCATTGTTGAAGATGAACAGATATTGCAAAGGCTCTGGCCTTATGACTATAATTTTATTGCTTGTATCTTTACGATTTACATTGTTTTATTTAGTTTGCTAGCACGATTTATGTTGATTGGTTATTTAGTGTCCTATGACTATCACTAAGTGTTGTATCCTATGATTTATGATGAACGTATTTTTATGATGATGATGATCGTGATTTATCACATAGCTTTTATGTACACTGAGAGCTTATGCACTGAAGACAAATTCATATTGTCTAATTGCACTTGACCTATAAACACCCTACCCCGCTGAGACTAAACTTGCGTCAATGTAGCAAGCAATAAGTTCCTTTGCCTGCTTTGGTGCATTTGCAGAAAACAGGCCTAAAGTAGTGAGAGATCATGCGAGATCAGTACCATGAAATCTCGTACTACCCATACTGTATGATCTCGCACTATATACTTTAGGCCTCTGCTAACTGAGGCCTGCACGAGATCCAGGGCAATAGGCTTTGCAAACAGAGGAAAGACTTCTTTGGTTTCAAACACTTTTGCCCGGATCTCATGCAGTCCTCAGTTTGTAGATAACACAGTCCTAAAGTACTAGCATGAGATATTGCACTAAAGTAGTTTAGGGGTCTGTTCTCTGCAAACTGAGAAGAGCCCTTGAAAGCCAGTGAGACTTTGGGCAGTGAAATTTTCTTAACTCACCCCAATAAATCTTAGGTTTTCTCCTAATTCCTCTTCAGGTGTTTCCCCTGATTATTCCTTAACTCTAAACTGACTTTGAGTGAGATTTGCATATATAGAGATAATTGGAAGGAAAGAGATATTTCCTAGATATTTTCAAAGCTTTTGTGACTCATGAATACAGAAATCATGTCCATATCACAACACTGTAATCATGAAAAATACAACATAATGGAATTTCAGAAAAATTCAGAAGATAATTCATTGACTTTCTACAGTTTGATCTTTTTCATTAACCTTCTTATCATTTTCATTTCTCTTTTCCTTTGAAGGTAATAACGGGCAGGAGAATCAAGATTCCTGTGAACTGTTCCAAGCGATCAATGCTCAAGATGGAACGGAGAACTTTGGAATTCAAATGGAATTAGAAAACCATGAAAGAAACCAGCAAAACAATTGGAATCAGGAAAGGCCTTTACTTGAAATGATAGTCTTGTTTGCCATAATATGATCCATACAGGGAAAAGGCCATTTAAATGCATGGAATGTGGAAAGCCCTTGGCTCGAAATGGAGGTCTTATTTCCCATAAGTTGATCCACACGGGGGAGAAACCATTTAAATGCATGGAGTGTGGAAAGGCCTTTGCTCAAAATGGAGGTCTTGTTCGCCATAATATGATACACACAGAGGAAAAACCATATAAATGCATGGAGTGTGGAAAGACGATTGCTCGGAGCAATAGACTTACTACCCACAAAAAGATTCACACAGGGGAGAAACCGTTTAAATGCATGGAGTGTGGAAAGACCTTTGCTCGAAATTGTGATCTTCTTTGCCATAACAGGATTCATACAGGGGAGAAGCCATATAAATGCACGGAGTGTGGAAAGACCTTTGCTTTCAGCAGTAGTCTTGGTAGTCACAAAAAGATCCATACAGGAGAAAAGCCATTTCAATGCATGGAGTGTGGAAAGACCTTTGCTTTGAGCAGTAATCTTGGTATTCACAAAAAGATCCATACAGGAGAAAAGCCATTTAAATGCATGGAATGTGGAAAGACCTTTGCTCAGAATGGTCATCTTACTTCTCACAAAAGGATCCATGCGCTGGAGAAACTATATAGCAATGACAATTCCACTAAGACCTATCTACTAATGATAAATCTATGCTTTAAATTCTCCAAAGGGCTTAAGATTCCTAGTCACATTTGTTGAGGTGAATTTCCTACTCAATTCCTATGTAAAATTTTACCTCATTATGAGGTAACCTTTCTGGAATATCCATAGGTTTCAGCTTTTTCTCCATTTTGGAACTGGCTTTCTTTTTTCTTTTTCTTCAGAGTCTTTCTCCGGGCATCAAAGGTGGGTTACCTGGGGTGTTCATCAGAAGTTGTTGGAGGGGTCTCTGCCCTTTTTGCTCGCTGTGAGGCTGAGCAAATGATTTGAAAAGGGTTACTTGTCTGTATTGAATTAAAGAAATAAAAACAAATGCATAAAAATCATTTTTGTGATTGTGGCTTCCCTGGCTGTGTCCCACCTTCCTCCACTTAAGATCAGAGTTCGCAACAACCGCAAAACATAAGCTGGATTTCCCAGAGAGCCTCCGGGTCCTTCTCTTTTGACTGCCTGGCTGTTTATGACAGGATTTGGACCAGTGGTGGGTTTCCCATCTTTTTACTACTAGTTCGTGCATGCTAATGCACAATTCTTATGCGCAAAAGTTTCTGTGCATGCACAGAAGCATCCGGACAGATGGGTGGAGGCTCCTACCACTGCTACTACTGGTTTGACCAAGGCGAACAGGAGCAAAACATCTTTGATTTGGACCTTTTTTTAAAAAAAAAATTATTTGTTTTTAAACAAAGACAAACATAAAAATAAAAAAAAACATCTTCCATTACAAATTGTAGAAAGTGTGTCAGTTGGTTACAGCATCTTTTCCATAGTCACCACCTGCTTTTTATATCAAATTGCACATTTTAAATTCACCTATATTCATGTATATCACAATTATTATATCTCAACCTTAATTTTACTATAATTGTTTTACGTCCTTTTATATATAATATTCAAAATCTAGAATAGGATTATATAATAACATTCCATTAAATCATCCTAAAATCATCCAATCACAATACATCTTTATAGCAATAGCAATAGCAGTTAGACTTATATACCGCTTCATAGGGCTTTCAGCCCTCTCTAAGCGGTTTACAGAGAGTCAGCATATTGCCCCCAACAATCTGGGTCCTCATTTTACCCACCTCGGAAGGATGGAAGGCTGAGTCAACCCTGAGCCGGTGAGATTTGAACCGCTGACCTGCTGATCTAGCAGTAGCCTGCAGTGCTGCATTTAACCACTGCGCCACCTTGGCTCTTATTTATAACATATTCTAGATAAAGCTTTTAAACCTCTCATAATCTCCCTATATTGGGGTTTTTGGATCTTTTTGAGGCCTCCCCCAATCTCTGCCCAGACTACAGGGCGGCTGTTCCTGAGGGAAGCGAGTTCAAATCCTCCAGGGAGATTTTTCTCCATCTCCACAAAACAATTTCCTGGACAGGAAGGAGAGGAAGACGGGGAAAGTGCTGCCACTGGAGACCGCAAAGCTTTTCTATGGGCAGGGAGGTAGAGAGAGGGGCCTTTCCTCCTCCTTCCATGCCCATCATCATCCCTGCTCTTCCCTCAGATGCGCTCCTCTTTCCCGCGCTTTGCAGGGAAGCCTGTAAATTTACGCAGCACCCACTAGGGGGCGCCGTCTGCCAAGAGAAGGGAACATCAGGCGCTTCCCTATTGGCCCACAGGGGGACAAAAGTCACGGCTGCCTTTGCAGAGGAGGACGTGAAGGAAACGACTTCATAGAGCCTTGCCGCTCTAGGACGCCGCACTCGCTCTCCTTGACCCCTGAGTCTCCGCAGGAGGCGGAGAGTCTGCGGGAGAGTTTGGGGGGGGGGGATCCAGACGTGTCCCGGGTGAGTTGGGGGCTCTTCTCGGGCAAAGGGAGGCGGAGGAGAGAGAGACCCTCTCCCGGCCCTTTGCCGGTTTCAACCCCGGGTCCCATGCTCCCCAGCCGTCCTTTGCATGAAGGGGGAAGTCCCAGCAGGAGAGGAGAGAAGCCGGGCGAGGAGAAGGCAGGATTCGCACCCGGCTCCTCGAAGGCCCGACCCTGTCCCCGGAGGGGGAGAGAAGCGGGGCTGCCTCTCCAGCTGCCTCCTTCCCGGCCCTGCTCTGGGATGACCCCTTTGGGGCTCCGGGCAGGTTGGGTGAAGGTTGTTCAGTGGCTGAATTCTCCACTTTGTAATTCTTGGCATTTATTTTTCTTTCCATCTCAGCTACACAAATTCAAAGCCATTTCCAATGTTTTCAAGGCAAAAGTATCTCTTGGGCAAAGAGAGCAGAATAACCTGCGGTGGTCAGTCCTGCAAAAACAAAAAGCATCCTATGAATGCAAAGCGGTTGGAGATCCACAAGAAAAGATTCACTTGGAGTTGCCTTGCAGCCCAGAGAAAGGATGGAGACACAACTTTTAGCAACTGAAGCCGCTCCAAAAGGCCCTTGTGCTCTTCAGCCTGGGAGCTGTGGGGAGATCAGGAAAAAAAGCCGGCGGAAGTTCCTGGAGGAGGAAACCATCCTCCATTCAGAAGTTCAGCCCTGCAACTTCAGGACCATCCAATACCAGGAGGCTGAAGGTCCCCGAGGACTTTGCAGCCGACTCCACAACTTTTGCAGGCGATGGCTGAGACCAGATAAGCACACCAAAGCCCAGATGCTGGACCTGGTGGTTCTGGAGCAGCTCCTGGCTATCCTGCCCCCAGAGATGGAGAGCTGGGTGCGGGATTGTGGAGCAGAGACCAGCTCCCAGGCGGTGGCCCTGGCGGAAGGCTTCCTCCTGAGCCAGGCAGAGGAACAGGTCAAGTTGGAGGTGAGAGACCTTTGTCTCTGGAGTCTAGATGAGCTTTGAGGGAATAAAGAGTTTGAATTCGTCACCCGATCCCTTCCAGACTCCTCTGGCACGGAGGTGCTACATGGAGGTCTTTCACTAATTCTTGTTGGACACAGTTCCATTCATTCCACTCTCAGCTCCTTGAGGAATATTGGGCACTTTGAGGTTGTGTTCAGAGATCAAGTATCTACTTCATATTGTGTGATAAATTATTCTTCTTTTCTCCTTCCTTCTATTTCAAGTCCTTCACTGAAGGAAGGAGGAATCCATCAAATTCCCCTGAGGATCTGTTTTTCAGGGCGGTATCTGAGGAAGAGTCAAGTCAGGACACCTTGGGAGGTAACCGAAGGTCCTTCGCTCCCCAGAGAGATCCCAGCTATCTTACCTTGTCTATGCCTTCTCTTAAGAAGGATAGATCCTTCTATTTTGCTATTATATAACCAATTTTGTTGTATTTAAGTACAATGACAATAAAGATTATACTTATACTTATTAATCATGAATGTCTTCCTCACAGGGAAACATAGTATGAAGGTTTCCGGTCTTTATGGCGGAGCTGAATCAGTGGTTGAACCTACAAATGAAGTAAGTGGGGGATATAAACTAGATTTGTATTGTCTCTTGCCTTCAAGAAGTCAAACTGGTGTACCGTACACTCCATTCGTCTCTCCTTCCACTCCCACCCTTGTTCTGGCAGTGTTATTTGCCTGATTCCGAGCACCATGGAAAGGAGAATAGCAGGTTCAGGTTGCTTTCAGCAGGTTAGTTTCCTCTGAAGACTGTTGTTGGGACACAATGTTTTGTCATTTCTATCCCCAGATTCTGTTTAGTAAATGTTTTTTTATTATTATTATTTTAAACACTTAAACATAATAACAAAGACATAGATACAACATTTATACAACACACCGGCGCTTCATGTTCCTTCTAGTAGCAGTTTTGAATCGGTACCATTTTATATACAATATTTTCCCTCCTAATACACGTCCATTGGATTTCTCCATTTTTAACCCTCTTATTTCATTATCATTTACTTATCTATCCATTTTTGGGCTATACACATCAGGCAAACTTTGTGCTTCTTTTACTTGTGTAACATTTTTCCTTGGATTATAATGTTTATCTTTCTTAGGTTCTAATGTTAATCTTTGTTTCTTTCCTCCAACCACCTATACCATTTTCCCCATACTAAATAATATTCTGTCTTTCTTTTCTTGGATTTCTTTAGTTAACTTGTCCATCTCGGCGCAGTCTAGAATCTTTCTTATTATTTCATCTTCATTTGGTGTTATTCTTCCATCTCTGCGTGAATGCAATCCTAGACACTGTAATTATATGTAACATTAGATATAGGGTCTCTTTTTTATATTTAGTCATCGTTATACCTAAGAGGAACTGTTTTTTTTTAACTTGCTCTAGTAAACTTGCTCTGCTGGGTACTCTTCCTACTATTAGTTTACAAGACGTATTTTTTTTAAAAAATATCTTCAAGAAATAGGAATGAAGGAATAAACACAATTTTCTGTTCTCCTATCTCCCTTAAACCTTGGAATCTTATCAAGCTAATGATTTAAGTATTTAATTTAGCAAATAACTATTTAATTTAGCAAATAGTTGTGGTTTCGGAATTTGTGAACAATGGAACAGACACACCAAACCCTCCCTGGCCTTTTTTGTCGTTTCTTGTTCAGAAGGGCGTTGTATCCTTCGAGGAGGTGGCTGTGTATTTCTCTGAGGAGGAGTGGTCACAGCTGAGCTCTGACCAAAAAGAGCTGCATTGGGAAGTCATGGTGGAAAATCATAGGAACGTGGTCTCTCTCGGTAAGAGTTTGTTATTCCTAACTCTAGCGTTGAGGGTAAATAGAAGTATTTCTAGTTACTGAGGTTTTTTCTCTGCGGCTACGTGATTTTGGCAAGAGAAAATGAATAGCAAAAAGAAGGCAGTTTGGATAGAAAAAAAGAGGATTCGTTTCAAAATTGTTTTAGCTCTCACAGATCTCTGCTGAAATTAACTGACTAGTAAATATCAGACTATCTCTCAATCCCCTTCCAGGCTGTTTCCTCTGATAAAGTGAGAGCTATGTCTGGATGAGATTTGAATACATATGTATAATTGTAGAGAGATATTTTCTAGATATTTGCAATGCTTCTATAGTTGATTAGTATAGAAATTGTAATTTGTATACCATGTCATTGGAAGCATTGAAATGTGCAATGTATTGGAAGTTATTAAGAATTAAGATTTCCTACAGTTTAATGTTTTTCACCAGCGATTATTCTTTTCCTTTGAAGGTAATAATGGGCAGGAGAATCAAGATTCCTTTGAACTGCCCCAAGTGATCAGTGCTGAAAGTGGAATGGAGAAGTCTGCAATTCAAAATGAAGTAGAAAAACATGAAGGAAACCCGTTAATTAACTGGAATCGGGAAACCTCATCTTCTATTGATGCTTCGATGCAAGGTTTTCTTGCCCAGCAAGGGAAAATAAAGAAATATATTAGGAAAAGTGTGAAACTAATCAAAGCTAATTTTATGTCAAATGGTGGTCTTCTTTATCATAAAAAGATCCACAAAGGAAAAAAAAAATGCATGGAGAGTGGAAAGACCTTTGCTCACAGGAGTCAACTTACTAAACATAATGGGATCCATGCGGAGGAGAAGCCACATAATTGCAAGGACCATGGAAACTGGTTCAGAACAATATGTTCCCTGGTTCTCCATGAAATGATCCACACAAGGCAGAAGGTATTTAAATGTGTGCAATGCGGAAAGGGCTTTCAGAGGAACTGTGATCTTAAAATCCATAAAAGGATCCACACAGGGGAGAAGCCCTATAAATGCATGGAGTGTGGAAAGACCTTTTCTCAGACTGGTGGTCTTATTTCCCACAAAAGAATCCACACACGGGAGAAGCCATATAAATGCATGGAGTGTGGGAAATCCTTTGCTCAGAGGGATAAACTTGCAATCCATAAAAGGACCCACACAGGAGAAAAGCCATATAGTTGCAAAGAATGTGGTAAGTGGCTCAAAACAAAATATTCCCTTATACACCATGAAATGATCCACACAAGTCAGAAGGGATTTATATGTGTGCAATGTGGAAAGGGCTTTCGGAGGAATTGTGATCTTACAGTCCATAAAAGGATCCACACAGGGGAGAAGCCGTATAAATGTGCAGAGTGTGGAAAGACCTTTGCTCGGACTGGTGGTCTTATTTCCCATAAAAAGATCCACACAGGGGAGAAGCCCTATAAATGCATGGAGTGTGGAAAGAGCTTCAGTCGGAGTGATTGTCTTACTTCTCACAAAAGGATCCACACAGGGGAGAAGCCCTATAAATGCTTGGTGTGTGGAAAGAGCTTCAGTCGGAGGTATCATCTTACTTCTCATGAAAGGATTCACACAAGACATGCCATATAAATTTGTGGAATGTGCAAAGGGTTTGTAAGGTCTTGCCTCTCCAATCTTCCCAAGAAAGCAGGGCTCTTGAAACTGAAGTTATTCCAAGAGGAGCTTTTATTGAAAGGCTTGTGATAGCAAGAGGTCTTGGCGGGAATTAAACTTTCCTCTTAAAAACAGCCATTCAAAGCAGTGCAAACCACCACCACCACCACCCAACAGTACAGTGATGCAGGAAACAGAAACTTCATATAGAGATCTATCCAATCCTCCCTACTCCCACCACAATGCCAGAATCCCAATAGAAATATATGGGGCTTGACAGCGTTTCTTTAAAAATTGATCACTGATGTTACATAAAAGGACCCATACAATAGAAAAGCCTTATAAAAGCATGGCGTTTGGAAAAACCTTTACTCAGACCAGTCATCTTACTTCTCATACAAGGATCCACATGGGAGAAGGTATAAAAATGTATGGACTATGGAAAGGGCTCCAGTCATAATTGTTCCCTTACATATCATAAAGGAATCTATACAAAACAAATTATATGAGTAATTTGGAAAGAACTTCCAGAAAAGTAATGACCTAATTTTTCAATAAATGTATATTTGTGTGAGAATCCATACAGACTTTCTTGGTTAACTCTCTTGCATTTCCTGTATGTGTGTAATGATCTAGGGAAGGTTAAAAAAAGGGGGGGGGGATCAAACCCTCACAATATAGTTAGGATAAGCACTCCATGGAGGTGTGGGAGACATCTGGTTTGTGAGGCTTGCAATCAATGTTTTGCAAGCAGGTAGACATTATCTTCAGGAGGATTTGTGCCTCAGCTGTTCCTTTAGCAATGCCAATGGTGCACTTGTCACCATGGTACTTATCATGTCTCTCCAGTTTGCTGCCGGTTGTCTAACATCCCAGCCTTAGAGCCTTCTCATGCAAGTGGGTTTAGGATGAGGAGAAATGTGTCTGGTTTTTACTTCAAAGCTATGACACCCTTCCAGTTTGAGGATCTGTTAACTTATGAATAATTATTAGAGGGTTTTGTAGGCTTTGAATTAACTTCAGCCAAAATTATTCGTTTGCATGTTGCATTGGTTCCCGAGGCTGAAGATGAATGAAAATAAACCAATCCACAGATAGCTGAACAAACAGCAGTTTATTGAATATCAAGAATCAACAGCAAGAATCAACAGCAACTTTATTGAGCATCAGACAGGATTTTTATAGTTACTTAGTTTCTTAGTTCTCACCTACTTTACGTGTTATTCCATTATTGGTTAACAAGTCTCCAAGGCACAGTAATTGGTTAGTAATTACATCATTGGTGTTCATGAGAATGTGCATGTTCTCACACACTGAAAGAATCAAATGTTATACATTCAAATGAGTAAATGTTACAAGTTATACATTGTTTCATTCCGTGTCCTTGTTCATGCCTGGGAAACACTGCAAAAGCAAAGAATTGATGAGTTTTCAATCATGTGTAACCACAGTTCTAAGAATCATCCAGATGATGCATTGTAATAACCCCACAGTTGCGCTTTTGCCTGCTTGAAGTAACATCTTTTTTTTGAGAATTTTTTTTATTGTTTTAAACAAAAAAGAAAAAAGAAAAAAAACCATCTTTCGTTACATCTTGTTGAAAGCATATCGATTGGTTACAAATATATTCCATGCGTTTCTTCCACAGTTCTTACATATAGTTCATTCAAATCATGTACATTTTAAGTCAAGAAAGAAAAGTTATGTATTTTACTACCCCTGTACCATAATTCTCATTTGGTTACCATTGTTTAAACATGTTTTTATCTAGAATCATTTATATTAAAAGACACAACCACCTACTGGTGTTCATTTACAATTTCAATAGATCTCCAATACCATTACACCTTTATGACATGTTCTAAAATTAATTCGGTTAAGTAAGATATCTAAGCATTTCCCCCCCCCCCGCCATAACACACCTATATGTATCATTAAATATTGTCCATTAACATTTCATTGTTATATTTGTAGTTAACTAAAGGTTACTGATTATCTCACCTCTCCTCTCCAGGCCCTCACAATATTATAACTTTATAACCGTCTTTAAACAATGATTTATTAATAAGATTTATAGGACTTTTCCCTCAATCCCAAATTAGTTAATTACATGCTAAGAAAATAAACATTAGACATCTAAGACAATCTAAGAAATATTAACAATTACCCAGAATGTATATTAGCATTTCTATGGCCTGGTTATTTATCCTAACTAGAGTTATTACTTCTCTATTAGTATCATAGTAAATTTATGTTAATGGATAAACATTCAGTGGTAATTTAAAACAGTCTATAAGGTACTAAAATCTCTACTTAATAATAATCAAAATTAACTAGTTTTTTCCATCAATTTAGTATTTAGTATTTAGTATTTATTGAACATTTATAGGCCGCCCTTTTCCCTGAGGGGACTCAGGGCGGCTTACAATAATGAGGGAAGGGAGTGCAAGACAAGACATAAAAGAAAAACGTGAGTAAAAAAAAATTAACCATAAAACACAACATTCACTCAACATTCGGGCGGGGAGAGAGTAAAATCCTATCCCCAGGCCTGACGGGCTAGCCAGATCTTGAGGGCCGTGCGGAAGGCCTGGATGGTGGTGAGGGTGCGGATCTCCACGGGGAGATTGTTCCATAGCGTCGGAGCTGCAACTGAGAAGGCTCTCCTCCGCGTAGTCGCCAGTCGGCACTGACTGGCGGATGGAATTCGGAGGAGGCCTACCCTGTGCGATCTGATGGGACGCAGGGAGGTAATTGGCAGAAGGCGGTCTCTCAAATAGCCAGATTGGCATCATTAACCAGTATCTTTCCAGTAACAAAATGGTCTTTCATCTCTCGCCAGTTGTTGTGTCAATTCTATATCCAGAACCTTTCCAGGGTTTAACAGTTCTCTCCGCACATTGAAACTTAAACGATCTCTCATGTAGTTTTGTTGCCCTTGAGTTGTTATTAATGTAAGCTTAACTTTAGTTGTCAAGTTTGTTTCTGAATAGACTTGTCTTATTAACTCCATCTTTTTTGCTCTTTCTTTTTCTCCTACATCTTGGAGTTTGGGATGGAACACCAAATTATCAAAGTCACTTTTCCAGCTTCCCTTCTTTCCACTTTCATTCACGTTTACTCCATTTATAAGTTAATCTGAGTTCTTATCTTTGTTTTCTGTATTTTCATTCACTTCTTTAATTTCTGGGGCTATAACCCCATCATCTTTTTTTGTAATATCCCATAGTCAGTCCCATTTCTTGTCAAATCTCTCAAGTCCTTCTGAGATGCTTTGAAGTCCAGCCAAAATGTTTTGAATTAACAAGTTTTCTTCATCTATTGCTCCATTTTTTAGAATAAGGAAAAATATAGAGAAAGAGCAGGAAGAAAAATTTGGTACTATCTGCCACTCTAGCCTGTCACAGATTTTGAAGAATATATCTATTTTTATTTTAGACAAATGTTCTTTTATGGTTTTCAAAGAAGAAGGGTTCTAAAGTTTTTCTTTCCTTTTCCAATTCTTGTCAAAATATTTTCCACACACCAAACCCTTTTGTACAGTCAGTATAGTCAGATAAGAGTGAACAAAGAAAACATTGTTACAACAGCAAAGGAAAAAAAACTTCAGACTTGGCCTTCCAAGTGGCAGATTCGATTCTTTTAAAACCTCTTTCCTTAAGTATCTCCAATATAATATTACAACAAGCAGAAGAAATTTATTAAAGTAAAAAGAGTTTTAATTTAAGCCAAAAAGTTAAAGTAGTAAAGGGAAATAGGAAAAAAAAGATCCCTTCACCTCAAGTGGAAAAAATGGGAGCGTTGCAATCACTCAATCCACAACAGACTACAAGCAAGAGCAAAAAACTTTCTAAGGCAGTCCAATGGGGATTAAATACGCCGCTTTGTTCTTGCTTAATGGACTAATTAAACTTAAGAAAAGAGTTTCTTAGGGCAATCTTCTAAAAGAAAAGAAAAAAAAAAGCTCACCAGGTAGAAACACTACCATTCTCTCTTCCTGGAGCTGTCTCCAACTATGTCAGCTGGGTGGGGGGCTGCCTGTTTGCCGCCGGTTGGAAGCACTCCACTTCGGTCAATCAGGGACTTTGCGATGTCCCTGCGACAAGCAAGGTCTTGTCTTCCCACTCACCGTCTCTTTGGGATGGTTTAGGTCCTGCCAGACCATCCAGGGGCAGAAGTGTCATCGACGGATTCGAACAGCCGAATCCGCACAATGTATCGTTGCAACGTTGGCTCCTCCCACCATCGAAGTAACATCTCTTTATCACCTTTCTGCACTAGCTAGAAGAGTTAACCATAGTGATTGAGCACAATGTCTTAAGAAACCTCACAAAGTAGCTGTTCCTGAAATCAAGGAAGGTCAGCAGCGGTTAGAGGTCTTTGTTTATCATTAGCATAGTAAAAACACACCATGAGGTGGTAGTTATCAACCTACATGATAATGAGTTAGAATTAGTTAATGGCATATCACTTGGTAGCTACCAAGTAATTGGTTGCATTGTCCGTGTAACACTACAGTATTCCAAGTGTGGCCTTACCAGGACATTATAAAGTGGTATTAACACTTCATTTAATCTTGATTCTATCCCTCTGTTTATGCAGTCTAGAACTGTGTTGGCTTTTTTGGCAGCTGCTGCACACTGCTGGCTCATATTTAAATGGTTGTCCACTAGGACTCCAAGATCCCTCTCACAGTTACTACTATTGAGCAAGGTACCACCTATACTGTACCTCTGCATTTCAGAACCTGGCCAAGGGCACCTTTAAGATGTTTTATCATCTATTTATCTTTCTATCCATCCATCATCCATCCAAAGGCACCTTTATGATGTTTATCATCTATCATCTTTTTCATCTATTAGGTGCATGAATAAGCGCACCAGCGTGCCTAAGGTCCCTGTCCTTCTATCCCCATTTATTTGTAGCCATTTCCTGTGTTCTTATTCATGTTTATTCTTATTCCTGTTATCTTGTACATATGTGACAAACTAACTAAATAAATAAAATATCTACCTATCCATCCATTCATCTCTATTCATTTGTCTATTTATCTATCTAGTCTACATGTATTTATGTATCTGTCAGCCTCTGCTTTGCTGCTGCTTCGGCTGCCATTGAAACGGGGAGGGGGGGGCATGGTATTTGGGAAGGGAATCATTGTGTGCTGGAGGAAGATTCTAGACGCTGACCTGACCATCTCATTGTGCATGTGGAGAGAGGGAGTTTCCCGCCAAGGTTAACTGTCCAGCATTCCATCCTGGTGATGTTTTTTGAAGGTATCTCCCACCTGACAGTTGGGTGCATTATAATTGGACTACGGACTGGGGTGCCAAGGGGAGGGGATTGAATTATACATTATATTCTTTGCTTTCGCGCCTAATTAACCAGATTCAGCTTAGCTTCGCTACTATTCGTTTGTAATTAGTAAAAGTACACTTAATTTCAAACAAATGGAGTTGAGTGGTTTCTTTCCTGATTATTAAATGAAGTCAAACCTGATAGTATCTATATATCATCTACCTCTAACCATGTATTTGTTGATCTATGAGTATTTATGATCTGTCCTTATCTAGGTACTTGTCTGTTTTGTGTATCTATCGATCCTTCTAGCTATCATCTCTATCAATCTATCATCTGTCTATCATCTAATATCTCTATCCATATTTATCAACCAACATCTTCATTTCTTTGAATCGTTTCTGCCCAAGTTTCACATCTTGTGGGCTGAGCCTGTGCAGCATCACAAAGGAAAGTCTGGCCAAGGACACTTTTAAGATACAATACAATACAATAGCAGAGTTGGAAGGGACCTTGGAGGTCTTCTAGTCCAACCCCCTGCCTAGGCAGGAAACCCTATACCGTTTCAGACAAATGGCTATCCAACATCTTCTTAAAGACTTCCAGTGTTGGGGCATTCACAACTTCTGGAGGCAAGTTGTTCTACTGATTAATTGTTCTAACTGTCGGGAAATTTCTCCTCAGTTCTAAGTTGCTTCTCTCCTTGATTAGTTTCCACCCATTGCTTCTTGTCCTACCCTCAGGTGCTTTGGAGAATAGTTTGACTTCCTCTTCTTTGTGGCAACCCCTGAGATATTGGAACACTGCTATCATGTCTCCCCTACTCCTTCTTTCTATTAAACTAGACATACCCAGTTCCTGCAACTGTTCTTCATATTTTTTAGTTTTCATGTTTTATATGTTTTAGATGTTTATCATTATCTATCCATCCATCCATCCATCCATCCATCCATCCATCCAGGCACCTTTATGATGTTTATCATCTATCATCTTTATCATCTATTAGATGGATGAATAAGCGAACCAGCGTGCCTAAGGTCCCTCTCCTACTATCCCCATTTATTTGTACACATTTCCCGTGTTCTTATTCATGTTTATTCTTATTCCTGTTATCTTGTACATATGTGACAAACTAAATAAATAAATGAAATATCTATCCTATTCATCTCTATACATTTGTCTGTTTATCTAACTACTCTCTACATGCATTTATGTATCATCTATCTGTAGCCATGTATTAGTTGATCTATCAGTATTTATATATGCCTATCTAGGTATATGTCTGTCTTGTCTATCTATTGATTGATCTAGCTAACATCTCTAGTATCTATCATCTAATATCTCTATCCATATTTGACTACCAACATCTTCTGAGGTAAAATTTACCTCAGACTTCATTTCTTTGAATCATTTCTGCCCAAGGTGTCTTCTTTGTATCTTGTGTCCTGAGCCTATGCAGCATCACAAAGGAGAGCCTGGGAAAGGGCACCTTTAAGATGCTTATCGTCTATCTATCTATCTATCTATCTATATCTATCCATCCATCCCAGGGCAGCCCAAGTCGCTTCCACCCATTGTACCCAATGTAAACAGGAGTCATCGGGCCAGTGTGGCTTCGGCCCGGTCTACCTACTGCAAACAGGAGACATACCGCAGTTTGGGGAATGGTGTCAAGCTAGCCATGCCCACCCAGTGGCCACACCCTCCATCAGCCATGTCCAGTGAGTGGTTTCAAGCTGGCCATGCTCACCCAGTTCGCCAAAGCCAATCTTAATGTCAGCTGCGACTTTATTTAGTAATCAGGAAAGAAACCACTCAACTCCATTTGTTTGAAATCAAGTGTACTTTTACTAATTATAAATGAACAATAGCAAAACTAAGCTGAGTCTGGTTAATTAGGCGCGAAAGCGAATAATATCATGTATAATTCAATCCCCTCCCCTTGGCACCCCAGTCCATAGTCCAATTATAATGCACCCAACTGTCAGGTGGGAGATAACTTCAAATGTCATCACCAGGATGGAATGCTGGACAGTTAACCTTGGCGGGAAACTCCCTTCCTCCACATGCGCAGTAAGATGGGCAGGTCAGCGTCTAGAATCTTCCTCCAGCACATCAGGATTCCCCTCCCAAATACCATGCCCCCCCTCCCCGTTTCAATGGCAGCCGAAGCAGCAGCAAAGCAGAGGCTGACACTTAACCCCCAAGGTAAGCTGCAATAAACAAATTTAAGAAAAAGATTATCAATCTTCATCTACAAGTAGCATTGCTCATCTTCAAATGATAGTACCTTCAATAGTCTGGGGTTCATAAATAAAACGTGCTAATTGCTTTTTGTTTTCCTCAGTCATTTCATCTCTCAGGATACCACTTGTGAGGATTTGGGAACCTTTTTATTAACCTACCCTAGATCATTACACACATACAAGAAATACAAAAGAATTAACCAATAAAATCTATGCATTCTCACCCAAATATTTTAGGTCATTACTTTTCCGGAAGCTCTTTCCAAGTTACTCATACAGTTTCTGCTTTGTATAGATCCTTTTATGATATGTAAGGGAACTATTATGACTGGAGCCGTTTCCACACACCATACATTTCTATACCTTCTCCCATGTGGATCCTTGTATGGGAATTAAGATGAATGATCTGAGTAAAGGTTTTTCCAAACTCCATTCTTTTATAAGCCTTTTCTACTGTGAATCCTTTTATGTAACATCAATGATCAGTTTTTGAAGAAACCCTTTCCACATTCCACGAATTTATATGGCATATCCGTGTGAATCCTTTTATGAGAAGTGAGACGATCCCTCCGACTGAAGCTCTTTCCACATTCCATGCATTTATAGGGCCTCTCCCCTGTGTGGATCCATTTATGTGAAATAAGGCCACCGGTCTTGGCAAAGGTCTTTCCACACTCTGAGCATTTATATGGCTTCTCCCCTGTATGGATCCTTTGATGGATCACAAGATCACTCCTATGACCAAAGGTCTTTTTACACTCCATGCATTTATATGGCTTTTCCCCTGTGTGGATCATCTTATGGCGAAGAAGAACACTATTTCGAGTAAAGGTTTTTCCACACTCCATACATTTATATGTCTTTTCCGCTGTGTGGATCATTTCCGCTGTGTGGATCATCTTATGGCGAAGTAGATTACTTTTATGAGCAAAGGTCTTTCCACACTCAAAGCATTTAAATGGCTTCTCCCCTGTGTGGATCATCTTATGGCGAAGAAGATGACTATTTTGAGCAAAGGTCTTTCCACACTCCATGCATTTATAGGGACTCTCCCCTGTGTGGACCCATTTATGTGAAATAAGGCCACCAGTGTGAGCAAAGGTCTTTCCACACTCTGAGCATTTATATGGCTTCTCCCCTGTATGGATCCTTTGATGGATCACAAGATCCCTCCTACGAGCAAAGGTCTTTTTACACTCCATGCATTTATATGGCTTTTCCCCTGTGTGGATCATCTTATGGCGAAGAAGAACACTATTTCGAGTAAACGTTTTTCCACACTCCATACATTTATATGTCTTTTCCGCTGTGTGGATTATCTTATGGGAAATAAGATAATTATTTCGAGCAAAGGTCTTTCCACACTCCATGCATTTATATGGCTTCTCCCCTGTATGGATCCTTTGATGGATCACAAGATCACTCCTATGAGCAAAGGTCTTTTTACACTCCATGCATTTATATGGCTTTTCCCCTGTGTGGATCATCTTATGCCGAATAAGATTACCTCTTTGAGGAAAGGTTTTTCCACACTCCATGCATTTAAACGGTTTCTCCCCTGTGTGGATCAACTTATGGGAAATAAGACCTCCATTTCGAGCAAAGGTCTTTCCACATTCCATGCATTTAAATGGCCTTTTCCCTGTGTGGATCATATTATGGCATACAAGACTATCATTTCGAGTAAAGATCTTTCCACACACCATGCATTTATAAGGCTTCTTTTTTGTGTGAATCACTTTTTGAGATGTACGGAAGTTATTTCCAACAGAAAGAATGAATGTCCCATTATAATTTTCTCCATTGTATTTTCTTATAGCATCTTCTCCTTTTTGGGGGGTTAAATAGCATTCGTTTACATGTAATTTAGCTTTAATTAGCTTCACACTTTGCCCAATATATTTTTTCCTTATTTTCTCTTGCATCGGAGCATCAGTGGAAGATGAGCTTTCCTGATTCCAATTGTTTGGCTGGTTTCTTTCATGACTTTCTATTTGAATTCCAAAGTTCTCCGTTCCATCTTGAGCATTGATCACTTGGAACAGTTCACAGGAATCTTGATTCTCCTGCCCGTTATTACCTTCAAAGCAAAAGAGAAATGAAAATGATAAGAAGGTTAAATAAAAAGATCAAACTGTAGAAAGTCAATGAATTATCTTCTGAATTGTTCTGAAATTCCATTATGTTATATTTTGCATGATTACAGTGCTGTGATATGGACATGATTTTTATATTCATGAGTCATGAAAGGTTTGAAAATATCTAGAAAATATCTCTTTCCTTCCAATTATCTATATATATGCAAATCTCACTCAAAGTCAGTTTTGCGTTATGAAAAATCAGGGGAAACATCTAAAGAGGAATTAGGAGAAAACCTAGGATTTATTGGGGTGGGTTAAGGATATTTCACTGCCTAAAGTCTCATCGTCTCAGTGGGGTAGGGTGGGGGAATAAGAAGGGTGAACATTGCAGCACCTCTGCTGTCATTTATAAGTGTGAATGATGGCCATAGTCCTGCAACATTCGTAATTTCAGGGGCTGTATCTGAAATTGGGGGTGAGGGTAGGTCCTAACTTCAAATAGGCGCTAAGTGAACAGTCGTAACTCAAGAGATTACCTATACCAAAGGATGCTCTGAGTCAAACTGAATGAGGCCTTTGTTTTTGATATGGTTTGGCTAAATGCTCTTCCATGACCTGATAATGAAAGTGCTGTACTCACATAATTTTTGGAGGTTTCAGAGGAAGGTAATGGATAGGATAGGACAGGAAAGAACTGGGTAAGATATGGATAGAAGAATAGGAATAGAAAGAAACGACATGACAAGGCAAGACTAGGCTAGACTAGACTAGACTAGAATAATTTATAGGCCAAGTATGATTAGACAATATGCATTTGTCTTCAGTGCATAAGCTGTCAGTGTACATAAAACCTATAAGTAATAAATCGTGATCGTGATCAGTATAAAAATATTCATCATAAATCATAAGCTTTCTGTGTTGGCACAGAAAGAAGATTGTGAAGATAGAAATAGCAGCAATAGCAATAGCAGTAGACTTATATACCGCTGCATAGGGCTTTCAGCCCTCTCTAAGCGGTTTACAGAGAGTCAGCATATTGCCCCCAACAATCCGGGTCCTCATTTTACCCACCTCGGAAGGATGGAAGGCTGAGTCAACCCTGAGCCGGTGAGATTTGAACCGCTGAACTGCTGATCTAGCAGTAGCCTGCAGTGCTGCATTTAACCACTGCGCCACCTCGGCTCTTGGAGAGAGCACGCAGCTCTGAGGGGCCCTGTGCTTATTGTACAGGTATCTGATGTGGTTTTGCCAAGCTCCACCTGCTACTTCTTGTCTCCCAGAAAACGTATAATCCACTTACGAGTGTGGTCAGGCACAGCTAGCTGATTTAGTTTAATTAGAAGACTATCTGGAATGATGGTATTGAATGCTGAGCTGAAGTCTACAAAAAGGACCCTTCCATAGGTCGTTGGAGATTCAAAATGTTGTAGGATGTAGTGAGAGCCATATTAACAGCATCACTTGCCGATCTATTTGCTCAGTAGGCAAATTGCCAGGTCTCTAACAGCAGATCCGTAGTGGTTCTCAGGTGAGCCGGCACCAGCATTCCAAAGGTTTTCATAACTACGGATATAAGAGCAACCAGTCTGTAGTGATTCAGTTACTTGATGGAAGGTTTTTTTCGGCACTGGGATGATAGTAGAGCATTTGAACATCTCTAGTGATTTATTAAAGATGCGGGTGAAGATGGGCGCCAGTTGATCAGCACAAGCTATTAAGCAAGCAGGAGTTATCTTGTCTGGTCCTGGTGCTTTTCCTTGCTTTTTCCCGTGAAATAGATCTTTCATATCATTTTCTATAGTCACCAGGGGTGCAGGGCCCAAAGGGATGGACTCAGTTGTAGGAGGCTTGTCTGTTGTTGGTGTATCTGAGATGGGGATTGTGGAGATAGGTGAGAGTAGTTTGCTCTCAAACCTACAGAAAAACACATTTGGGTCATCTGCCAGTTGTCGATTTCCTTCAGCATGGAAAGGTTTGCTGTACCTCGTAATATTTTCAAGAGTTTTCCACATGTTTGCAGGTTCATTTGTTGAGAACGGATTCCTCAGATTTTCAGAGTAGCTCCTTTTTGCTGCTCTGATCTCCCTTATTAATACATTTCTGGCCTGATTGTGCAACATTCTATTGCCTTTTTTTAAAATAATTTTATTTATTTATTTCCAAAACAAACATATGTTGTAAAAAGTATATCAGCTGGTTACAAAAGGCTTTTGTGCATCTCTTCCACCGTCATCAAATATAATTCATATTAGTTCAAATGTCTTAACTCAAATATTTACTATATCAACATCATCATACCTCCACTTTTATTTGACTACAGTTATTTAAACCTCCTTCATCCTTAAATATACCAAGATTCAATTCATAACCACATGCTGGCATTTCATTTACTTATTTATATAATCCTCCATTAACACCAAGTCCTCATGTCCTGTTTTAGCTAAACATCCATAATATTTAATACCAAAGATTTCTAATCCTCCATGTATATAATTTATTATCATTATCCTTTCTTTATTTAATTATATCCTATATCATAGCATTTCCCCCCATTGGTTAAAATTTAACTGTATATAGTTTTGTTTTGTTTTTTATGATAATTATTATTGTTATTAATAATCTTTATATATAGTCCAAAAATATTTCTAACCTTCCCTTCTCATATCCAATTATTACTTATCATATCAACTCAACATTGTATACATTACTATCATTATCAATTTTTATTTAACTATACCTATTACCAATGGATTTAACTAAGTTTAGCTAATTTTGAATTATACTCTTCCATCTATCAACCTGTATCTCTCCAATAACAGAACAATCTTACATCTGCTGCCATTTGTGGGTCCAATTCTCCAAACATCTTTATGAACAAGTTCATACAAAGAAATCTTTGCACCTTCTTGTCTGTGGTGTCTCTCATATGATGTTGATGCCCTCTTTTTGTTTCCTTTATCAGCTTGTTTTTAATTCTCAGCAGTGGTATCAAATGTTTTGCAAATAGTATTTCATAAACCATAAATTCTTTGATATTTTCTTCTCCTCCTGTGCCGTGTTTTGAAGTAAATTTTCTCTCCATTTAACTCCTCTTCAAACATTCCATTTTTTCCTCCCTCAGAAGTAAACCAATTGTCACGAATATCAACAAGCTCAAATTCTTTATCTCCGTTTTCATTCTTATTTTGTATTTGGAAAACATCCTCAGTTTTTTCCTCATAATTTGTTGCCAAAAAGACCAAATAATCCAATTTTCTCTGAATTCTGTCCTCTGTATCACAGCGTCTTCAAAGCTGAGAGTATCGCTTGGAGAGCCGTTTGAAAAGACGCCATGTTTATACACAATTGTATTTTTTCTTAAGAGCTCTGAAGTATTTGCAAGTGAAAGCAGACTGAAAGCTGTACAATCTTATCAGATCTTAAGCCAAAACAACCAAGCAATAAAAGTGTCAAGATGTAAACAGTCAAATTGTAGTGAATTGGTTTACAGCCCTCTTGCAGAGAATCAGAAGAAATGTTGGAGTAATCTATCCATTTGAAAAGGTTTTACTTAGAATCAATCCATGTGAACAACATTTAAAGAGTAAGATAACCACTGTCTAAAACCATTAAAAAGATCAAAATCGTCGCTAGGTTCTTCTATTCTTTAATTTAAATTAGTTTTAGAATTTTTAGGCAGTCCGTTTTTCTTTAAACAATAAAAGGTTCTTACCAGCTGGAAACACTTTCTCTTTCAAGTCGCCCTGACTTTGACAGTCTTAAAAGACTGGAATTTTTACTACCAGATGAAGACTTTAAACCTGCTTTTCTCGGAGACTTGCGATATCTCCGAGATCAGCAAGATGTAATCTTCCTATTCACCATCTCTTCAGGATGATTTAGGTTCGTTAGAACCCCCAGCAATAAAAGTATCGAGTGCGATCTCAGAGCTTTGAGATTGCACATCGTCCCCTCACGGCATCCAGGCTCCGCCCCCTATCGCCTTTTTTAAGGGCTTCTTCTTTGGCACGATGTAGCTGCTTGAGTTTAGCTGTGAACCAAGGATTGCTGTTACCCTATATTTGCAGGTTTCTGGTAGGCACACGTAGGTCTTCATAATAACTAACATATGATGTTACAGTATCTCTGAGTTCATCCAAGTCTGCAGAGATGTCTTCAAAATCATTCCAATGAGTGCACTCAAGGCAAGCCTGTAGCTAAACCCAACTTATTAGCAAGTGAATGTAAATTAGCCAGAAAGAGTGAAGGAAGGAGTTTTTATTCCTCTTTTTCTTAGTCTATTCAAAATCTTTCTCGCTTATCCCTTCTCCACCCCCATCGGCTCCTCCTTTTCTTTTTGTTTATCTATTGTTCAGAGGAACTTACTTTCTCCTGCATTAGAATCTCTTCTGCATTTGTAAAGACTGGGCAACGGGGGTAGTCACAGAAAGCTTTCTTGATGCTTAATAGTTGGTGCCTTGAGTATGAGATCCAAAGTGAATCATAGAGAATAATAATAATTAATAGGAGACCATTTCACCAAGGCTGCCGAGTTAAGCCTTGGTGAAACGCTTAACTTGATGAGTTAAGACACCATGTAGAAGAGTTACTGACAACACAATCCTCTCACATGACCTCCAGAGGACACATAAAAGCACACCTCATTCTGTTCAGCCTCCATAGATAAGTTCAAATAGAAATGGAAAAATACAGAAAAATCTTAAAGGTGCCCTTGGCCAGGTTCTCCTTTGTGACGCTGCACAGGATCAGCACACAAGATGCAAAGAAGACTCCTCGGGCAGAAAAGATTCAAAGAAATGAAGTCTGAGGTAAATTTTACCTCAGAAGATGTTGGGGAAACCAGGGCCGGAATTCTTTCCCTTTAGTGGGAGAGAAAGGGGGATTCCTGTAAAGGAAGGAGCAAGGAAACCTTTCACATCAAAGCCTCCAAGCAATTAAGCTCTTTCCTTCCTAGGAGTACGGGAAGGCCAGATCCTTCTCCCTTCCAGGAGACAATATATGATTAGTGGTTTTTAAATAAAAAACTAGCTATAATCTGCCTTCTTGAATTCTCTGATTGGGGACTAGAAAACTCTTACCCAGAGAGACCACATTCCTATGATTTTCAAGCATGACTTCAGAATGGAGTACTTTTTGGTCAGGATGCAGTTGAGACCATTCCTCCTCAGAGAAATACACAGCCACCTCCTCGAAGGACACAAGACTCTCCTGAACATGGAAAAAAGAACAGAACAGGAGGATTTGCAAGATCTGTTCATCTTCAACAATGATTTAGACAAGGGAATAAAAGGGGAAATCATCACATTTGCAGACAAGACTAAATTGACAGGAATACCAACACTCCAGAAGATAAATTTGAGATAAAGAAGGATCAACAGCTTGAGCCCTATCTAACTAATGAAATTTAGTAGCGAGAAATGTAAGGTTTTACATTTTGGAAAGAAAAAATAATGCACAGGCATAGAACAGGTGATACCAAGCTCAGCAGTAGTAAGTGCAACAGAGATTTTGGAGTCCTAGGGGACAATCAGTTTTACTTCTTGTAAATTCATAGTTGGGGGAGGACCTAGCAGAACAGGTTAACCAGTGGTCTTTGAAAAACATTTCCTAAACAGAATGAGGGTAGAAAGGACAAACCATCATGTCACAGTAACATTCGACAGAGGAAGCTATGCTGATTGAGAGCAACCTGAACCTACTATTTTTCATTTACATTTTCATACACTCACATGCATACACCATACAATATTAAACAATAATTGCATCAAATCCTCTTGTCAACAATGCCCCAGAAAATGAAAGCCCAATATACCTCTTCCATTCCCCATACACCTCTTTCTTCCACCACCCTCCAACTTTCTATCTTCCCTCCGTTATCCCCCTCTACCCTACTTCCCCTCCCCCTCTACCACTCCTCTCTCCAGATCCGCTCCCCCCTTCCTTCTCGCCTTTCCCCCCACCCTCTCTCCCATCCCTCTCTACCCATCTTCCTTCTTTCCTACTCCTCCTCCCATTGGCGTATTTCTACTTTATGTTAATGTATTTGGCTTATCCTATTTTTAAAAAGAAAATTAAAGAGAAGCAGTATACATGTAGAGTCACATTACATTGAGATCTAACACATCGTGTCTAACCTAATATATATTCCTCCCTCCCTCCATCCTCCCCCCGACCCCCCACCTACTCCCCCCCCCCCGACTTCCCAGAACCCGTACACGGTATAGATTTTTAACAAACACAGTCTAAAATCTATTGAGAAAAAAGAAATAAAAAAAATTAATAACATCTCTACATTGATCTTAGCTTCTTCTTGCTAAACTAACTTTAAACAATTTAAATCATTCCTGATCTTAAGCATAGGCTATCTGGAATTTCTTAGTCTCATATTTATTTTGTATATAGTCAATCCATTTTTTCCAGTCTCGTTTATATCTCTCATTTGAGTGATCTTTAAGATATGCCGATATTTTAGCCATCTCAGCTAAATTTGTAACTTTTAATGTCCATTCTTGAGTTATAGGCAGGTCTTCCTTCTTCCAGTATTGCGCCACCAACAGTCTTGCTGCCGTTATTAAGTGCAGAGTCAAGTTAGTCTCTACCGCTGTAAAGTCAGTACTTATACCTAGCAAAAATAACTGAGGAGTAAACTTTATCCTTCTTTTAAAGATATTTTGCATAATCCACCACATTTTTATCCAAAATGCCTTAACCTTTTGGCAGGTCCACCATATATGGAAATATGTAGCATCGAGAGAACCACATCTCCAACATTTGGGTTGTAAATTCGGATACATAGAAGCCAGCTTTTTAGGATCTAAATGCCATCTATAGAACATCTTGTAAAACTTTTCTCTCAGGTTTTGAGCTTGTGTAAATTTCACATTTCTTACCCAAACTTTTTCCCATGTATCCAACATTATTGGTTCTTCAATATTTTGAGCCCACTTTACCATACAATCTTTAACTAACTCTGTTTCCGAATCTATCTGTATTAATACATTATATATCCTCTTTATATGCATTAAACTTTGATCTCTTATTTGTTTAAATAAGTTGTCCTCAACTTGGACAAAAAACCAATTTTTTGATCTATTCTCCACCTGGCCTGTAATTGCCCATACTGGAACCATGTTTGAACTGCCTTCTCCTCTTTTAGTACCTCTAAGGATTTTAATTGTAGTGCCCCTCCTTTCAAAATAAGAAGCTGTCTATAAGTAATTCTATCCTGTTTTTGTGCTATATTTATATTTTCAATTGCATGTCTAGGAATTGCCCACGTAGGTATCTTATCATTTAATTTATGTTGATATTTTTTCCAGACCCGCAGTAAAGCATTTCTTAAAATATGACTTTTAAAGTTTTTGTCCAGGTTTTTTTTTTGAATAACAGGTAAGCATGCCAACCATATACCAGATCATATCCCTCAAGGTTCAGTATCCTATCATTAGATAAATTGATCCAATCACTAATTACAGACAATACCACTGCATCATAATATAGTTTTAAATTGGGTAGTTTCAAGCCTCCCCTCTCGTGTATATCTTGCATTATTTTCAGCTTTACTCTCGGCTTCTTTCCTGCCCATACAAATTTATTGATACCCTTCTGCCATTCTAAAAGATTGGTCACCTTAATCATGAGCCAGTAATATTCTACAGAGGAAACTGTATTGAAAGCAACTTGAACCTACTATTATGCTTTCTATGTTGCTCAGGAACACAAAAATAATCCAGTCCAAACAAGGAAGAGAAATAGAAGGAGAGAGCACTCTGCAAACCTGCTTTGCTTCCTGAAGCATAGGGAGAATACAAAACTAACAATTTTTGCCTTTCTTACTTGATTTGGAGGTTCAACCACTGTTTGAGCTCCATTATAAATTCCCGAAAACTTCACTCCTTCTTTCTCTGTAAGGAATAATTTCAAAATGCATAATTAACAAAATAAGATATTTTCTATAGAAGACAAGAGATAGTGAAGGTAAGACAGGTGGGTAATCTGAAAATCCTTCAATTACCTCCTGAGGTGTCCCGACTTGGATCTTCCCAAGGGATCCTCCTGAGAAATGGCTCCTGAGGGGGATTGGATGGATTCTTCTTTCCCTCAGGGTCTCTGATGTCCACATTGCAGCACTTCAAATTGGAGGAAGGAAAAAAGAAGAATTAATATACATCACACAAAATAAAGTGAATTCTTATATTCAGAATTCAATCTCAAAGACCCCGGAATCCATCAGTGAGGTTGAGTGAGAACACAATGGAACAATGTCCTACAGGAACATCACCTATTATGAATGCCAGAGAAGTTTGGGAAGGAGGGGTGAAGAATTCAAACACATTTTCTATTCTTTTGAGCTCCCTAAGAGTAAAGTGTCTCACCTGCAACTCAGCCTGCTCTTTCTTCTCCTCTGCCTGGCTTAGGAGGAAGCCCTCTGCCAGGGCCACCGCCTGAGAGCTGGTCTCTGCTCCACACTCCCGCACCCAGCCCTCCATCTCTGGGGGAAGGATAGCCAGGAGCTGCTCCAGAACCACCAGGTCCAGCATCTGGGCTTTGGTGTGCTTTTCTGGTCTCAGCCATCGCCTGCAAAAGTAGTGGAGTCGGCTGCAAAGTCCTCGGGGACCTTCAGCCTCCTGGTATTGGAGGCTCCTGAAGTTCCAGGCTTCAGTGTTTGACCGCATGGTGGTTTCCTCCATCATGCATGCAATGCGGGACTGAGCCCGGAGGAGGGCTGGGCACGTGTCTCTCTTTCCCCACGGCCTCTCTTTGCATGGGAAGAGTCCCCACACAACATCAGGTCTCGATGCCTCCCTTGCAAATCTCTCCTGCAGCCTCTTCAGCGCCTGCGGACCTCCAAGGGTTAAGGAGAGCGAGTGTTACGTTCTAGAGAGGGAAGGCTCAGGGATGTCCCTCCTTTTGCAGCCTCCTCTGGAAAGCCAGCCGAAACCTTCGCCCTCTAGTGGCCCAAAGGGGAAGCGCCTGTTCCTTTCTCACGCCCGAGGGTCCCTCCTGGTGCAATCTGAATAATCTGAATCGGAATAGAGCAGGAAGAGTAGAAAGGGAGATTTTTCAATGGGGAAAAGCAGGAAGGAGGCTGTAATGTCTCCTTCTTTTCTTAAATGCTGAAGCTCATCTGAATTTGCTTAAAGGACTCCCATTCCCATGGAGCTAGATTCTATTCTACAATTGGAATTCTAGAATAGAATAGGGCCGGGAGGGAGATCTTCCAGTCCAGCCTGCTGCTGAAGCATTTCAGATAAGTTGCTATCCCACCTCTTCTTAAAAACTTCCAGTGCTGAAGGTTTCTTTTTCCACTGATTAATTGTCCTCACAGGCAGGAAGGTTCTCCTTAATTTCAGGTTGCTCATCTCTTTGATTAGTTTCCATCCATTGTTTCTGGAAAGAGTGGGAAAGAGGAAGGGGAAAGGGGGGTGGAGGGGAGCGTTGAAAGGAGGTGATGAATGGAGGGGAGAAAAGGGGAAATATAAAGAGAGAGAAAGAGGGAAAGGAAGAGGAACGGAAGGGAAAAGAAGGTTTGGGTGCAAGAGTGAGGCTGCTGGTAAAAGCAGATGGAGCTGCTCCTAACAAGTCAAGAGAAGGTACCAGGTGGTCTCTCTGGGGCCTCTCCCAATGGGGAAACTGTCAGAGGGTTGGAAACAATGCATTGCCCCTTGATGAGGTGGGCAGGGGGCTTTTACTCCCGCAATTCTTCCCCACCTGCAAAAACACATATAGCAATAGCAATAGCAGTAGACTTATATACCACTTCATAGGGCTTTCAGCCCTCTCTAAGCGGTTTACAGAGAGTCAGCATATTGCCCCCAACAATCCGGGTCCTCATTTTACCCACCTCGGAAGGATGGAAGGCTGAGTCAACCCTGAGCCGGTGAGATTTGAACCGCTGAACTGCTGATCTAGCAGTAGCCTGCAGTGCTGCATTTAACCACTGCGCCACCTTGGCTCCTATATCTTCACAATGACCTCAAAATGGAAAGTGTGATCGGCTCTGCTGCTGCCTTGTGTTGGAAGGGAAGGCAGAGGGCATCTGGTCAAAGCCAAAACAGAAAATAGAGAATGTAAATATAATGGCGATATAAATAATTAATACTATGTTAAGTACTACTCTTGTTATATCATTGGAGAAGTTGAAATCAATAGGAAGGCAATGCAGAATGGAGAACTATAAAGGCTAAACATGAAAGCCAATACAGAAGGCTATATAATTTACCTTACATTGTTATGTTTTTTATGTATGTTTTGTTTTTTGTTTTTTTATTGTTGTGTTTTTCTTTCTGCTTTTAAAGATTAAAATGTTTAATAAAAACTATTTTTAAAAAAGATAGCATTAGATCATCAGTAAACAGAGAAAAAGGGGAAAAAAAGCAAATAAAAAGAGCTGAAGACTCCACTGGGATGTAAAGACTCGTCCACCATGGACACAAATATAGATTTGCTACATTGGCGATTTAAATAGAGGGAAAAGTGGTTAAAATCAATCTCTATCTATTTCTTTATTTTCCAGTTTGACTCAGAACCTTTAATGAGCAATATTTTAAAAACAATATTTGAAATCAGCCATGTCCAATGAGTGGTGTAAAGCTGGTCACGCCCACCCAGATGACCACACCCAATCCTAACCTTACCCCCCCCCCCCCAAATTGAAGCTGCAATAAACAAACTTAAGAAAAAGATTTTCATTCTTCACGTACAAGTAGCATTGCTCATCTTCAAATGATAGTACCTTCAACATAAATAAAACATCATGTGCTAATTGTTCAAGGTTCATTGTTCAGTTTAACACTTGTGAGGGTCTGGGCACATTTCTTTTAACCTTCCCTACATAATTACACATACAGGAAATACAAGAGTTAACCAATAAAGTGTATAGGCATTCTCACACAAATATGTTTATGAGGCAGCCCAACCAGTCACTACCAGACTGCTGCCCCTGAGCACTCAGCCCCCTCCCTCAAACCTCATCCTCCAATGAGCCTGCTCCCCACCCTTCTAAAATATTGGTAAGTTAATTGTCCTCACTGTAAGGAAGATTCTTGTTAATTCCAGGTTGTTACTCTCCTTGATTAGTTCACATCCATTTTTTCTTATCCTGCCCTCTGCTGCTTTGGAACATAAACTGACCCCCCTCCTCTTTGTGGCATCCTCTGAAATGCTGATATACTGTTATCGTGTCATTCCTAATCCTTCTTCTCTGTAGACTAGCCAAATCCAAATCCTGCAACTGTTCTTCATATGTTTTAATCTTCAAGCTTTTAATTATCTTAGCTTTTCTTCTTTGGCCTTTCTCCAAAGGCTCAACTTCTTTTTTGTAATGTGATGACCAAAACTGGATGCAGCATTTCAGGTGTAGCCTTACTGATGCTTTGTAAAGGGGTACTAGTATACTTGACGTGATTTTGATTCTATGCCTCCATTTCCAATAAGGATTGTATTAGGCTTTTTTGGCTGCCGCGGCACATAGGTGACTTATGCTTAAGTAATCATTTGGACTCCAAGGTCTCTCTCATTGTTACTGTTTCTGAACCAGGTTTCATGTAATCTGTTTTTTCTGCCCATGTGTAAAATCTTACTTTTTTCCACATTAAATTTCATTTTGTTGGATTCAATCTTGTTTCATTTGGATCAGAAAGGCACAATGTGTCCACACCCACCGTATTTTTCAGACTATAAGACGCACTTTCCCCTGCCCCCCCAAAAAGTTGGTGAAAATGTCTTTGGGTCTTAAAGAGTGAATGTTGCCGAAATCCCGCTTACCAAATGTAGGGTTATTACAATGCTCTCATCTGGATGGTTCTTGCAACTGCGGTTACACGTGATAGCAAACTTCAGCAATTCTTTGCTTGCAGTGTTCCCAGGCATGTGCAAGGACACAGGATGAAACAATGTATAACCTGAAACATTTGCTGCTTTGAATAGCAGTAGACTTATATACCGCTTCATAGGCCTTTCAGGCCTCTCTAAGCGGTTTACAGAGAGTCAGCATATTGCTCCCAACAATGTGGGTCCTCATTTTACCCACCTCGGAAGGATGGAAGGCTGAGTCAACCCTGAGCTGGTGAGATTTGAACCGCTGACCTGCTGATCTAGCAGCAGCCTGCAGTGCTGCATTTAACCACTGCGCCACCTTGGCTCTTGTATAACATTTGATTCTTTCATTGTGTGTGAAAACATGTACATTCTCATGAATACCAATGATGTAATTACTAACCAATTACTAACCAACTACTGTACTTTGGAGATTTGTTAACCAATAATGGAATAACACATAAAGTAGGTGAGAACTGAGAAACTATAAAAATCCGGGGACTTCCTGTGGGAGGAGCCTGTCGCCGAGGAGCTCAACGGAGCCCCTCTTAGAGTTCTGGTCTGTATATCTAATTAAGATCAATAGATATCATCCCTTTCTGGCAGAAAGGGACAGGCAGAAGCTCAGGTGTTAGGATTTATTCGTAGTTCACAGCCCTTTTCCTTTTTTTTTGGGCTGCGAACAGAGAATAGATCCAGCGTAACTGAGCTCTTATCTCCAGCCAGTTCTTCGCAGCTGCCTTTTTGCAGCCCTAGACAGCCGACTCCCACACTCAGGACAATGATAAATTGTTTTTAAGATAATACGAGCGGGTCTCACTTCTGTGATGTGTGTTTTTTTTTTTAACTATCTAAACACCAGCCTTGTTCTTCCTTTGAACTTCTCTGCGCAATTGGGATACAAAATGGCGTTTTTACTGTGTTGGTGATTGATGACGTAATTAACTGGCTTTATTTCCCCGGAGACCGCTACTCATTAATGAGCAAAATCTACAAATAATTTATGGAGAACTGACCAGCTGAAGACACTGTTTATCTGTCTATTCTCAGATTTTATCTATAATGTCTCCCAGGTCTAAACAGGCAAAAAAATCCTCCCCCCTCGTGCTTAAAGAACTTGTTACCAAATCGCTGCCTTTGTCTCCTACGCCATCTACTGGAGATTCTTTGACACAGGAGCTTCTCTTTCAAATAATTAATGACTTTAGAAAAGAAATTAAAGAATTTGTGTTGGATTTATGCGATAAAATACAGACCAAAATTGCCCAGATGAATGCGAATATGTTTGAAGTCACGTCTACTTTAACAGATTATATTGAAGAAATGGAGACGAAATTGGAAACTTTGGAGGGGGCTAATTTTAATTTGACTTCTAATATCCAAGCATTACAACAAGAGATTACAGATACTCAAACACAACTTACAATGGTAAATTATAACAGAAAGGCGTCTGCAATAAGAGTTAGAGGACTGCCCGAAAAGAAAGGAGAGAACTTGAAACAGACGTTTGTAGAAGCTTTCAGCCAAGCGGTGGGAGGTCCGGGACTCAATTTTGATTGGAATATTCGAAAAATCTATCGCCAGAATTCGCGTGTAGCAGAGCAACGACAGCTTCCAAGAGACATAATTATATACTTTTTCACAAGAGAATCCAGAAATGCGATTACTCAAAAATTTTACAATAACAGGCTCCGAATCGATGGCCATGATTTGTTTGTCTTTAAAGAGATCCCGCTCCAGATGCTGCAAGCAAGGAGAGGTTATACTTTTTTAACCCAAGAACTTAGAAATCGTCAAATAAAGTATAAATGGGAAGCTCCAGTTGGAATCACAGTTACATTTGAAAATCAAAGATTTCGTATTAATTCTGTTTCGGAAGCTCGGGACTTTTATTATAAAACTCTGAAGGCGGGGCTTCTTGACTCACTTGGAAACGCGGAAGGACAAGGTGAAGGAAAGATAAGCAGCAAGTCACTTGGTTACAAGAAGGAGGGAGTTGTTCTCCCCCTACTGGAGAGGCAGAAGAGCGGAAACTGAGGATTCAGTCATATTTTCAAAGCAGCGGGACACGTGGTTATAAGGCAGAGGGTTGCCTTTTCTTTCCGGAAGGGCAGAAGAGTAAAGAATATAGACCCAGCGACGTCTTTAAAATACTTTCTAAGCTTTTGGACTGATTAAAACTTTAGGATTTCTGTTTGGTATGAAATGGTAAAGCTGTGTACTGATGAGGAATGGAAAGAAGCATTGCTTATTCTAGACAGATATTATACGGGACTTTTACAAGACTTATTTGAATTTCAATCCAAACTGCGCATGAAGTGTTTTCTGTGAGGAAAGCGGGGACTAAGATTTATTTGAATTGCGGTTTGGGATGAATGGAGTTGGGAAGAGTGGGGCAGAAAGGAAGGTGGAGCGGGATATTGATGAAGGGATCTTGGGATTGAACGAACTGGTATGGATTTTGGGCACACATTTTACGAATTTACATGTTTGAAGTATAACATAAAAAGCTCAGGATTTTAAAGTGAAGAGATCCTAATCTTATGCAATTTGGGCTTGGGAGGAATGGAGACGTGAAACGAAGGATAGGAAGATGAGTAGCGAAAGTATGAAGATAAATTGATTTTTGTATAAACTAATATTTGAATATAAGGTTAAGAAAGGCTATCTGGAGAGTCTACAGGAAGATGGGGGTAAATATCAAAGAAGTAAGGGACGAGGACAAAATATAAATGGAATGATTCACACTGTTTAAATTTTAAGAATGATGGGAGGCTGAGCATAATGCAAAAGATTTTTCAATTTTTTTTTTTATTTACTTTTTTGTTTTTCTTTTTTTTCTTTTTCGGAGTGTTCTTTTTATTTTATTTTCATTATTATTGTTAATAAGATAATTTGAAGGTGAATGGTACTGAACTGTGCCGGGTGTGTGACCTGGGAAGTCGGAGGGGGTTAGGGAGGGGGGTTCATTGGGGTGGGGGTGGGGGGGTGGAGATATAGTTTCAATATATAGAATAAGAAGAATACACTTGTATACTGTTGTTCCTTATCTTTTCTTTTTATTTTTCTCTTTTTTTTCTTATTGCTTTTTTCCTTTCTTTTTTCTTTTTGGCGTAAGGAATAGAGAAATGCACCATAGTGAGAAGTAGAGGAAAGGAAGAGGGAGAAGTAAGGAGGGAGGAAGAGGGGAATGTAAGGAGGATGAGAGGGGAAGGAGGGTGAGGAAGGCGAGAAAGGAAGATAGGAGGGGAAAGGGAAGTAGGAGGGGTGATCGTTGGAGGGAGAAAGGAAAGTTGGAGGGGGAGAAGAAGGGGTGTATGAAAGTGATAGGTTGGGTTTATGAGTTGTGTTTAGGTTGGGGTTTTTTTTTTCTTACTATTATATTATTATTATTGCAAATATCCCGTATATAAGTGAATGTACAAAATTGAAAATGAAAATGAATAAAACATTTAATATGCAGAAACTATAAAAATCCTGTCTGATGCTCAATAAAGTTGCTGTTGATTCTGCTGTTGATTCTGATGCTGATCAATAAACTGCTGTTGATTATGCTATCCTTGGATTGATTTACTTTCACTCATCTTCAGCCTTCGGGAACAAATACTACAACCCACCAGCCGCCACCCTTCGGCTTCTGCCTCCCAGCAATTTACCTCCTTGCAGCAAATAGCAAATAGCCTGGTCAGCTTCAGCACAGCCCGATTTAACAGGTGCAGCTGATTGGAGGTTGGATCTACCTTCCAGATTACCTCCAATCAGCTGTTCCAGGCTGCGGGGATAGCCTCCACCCATCAATGCTACCACCTATTGCCGCCTTCACACACCCCATTTTAGTCTCCGCATGTCGCATTTTTGGTGTTCGCATACCCCATTTCTGGCCTCTGCATGCTTCATTTCCCGCCTGTTGCAGGCAGCAGGGATTGCCACCACCTGGAATACGCCAAAAATTGAGCCTGCGGAGGCAGTGATAGGTGGCAGTGCCTGCGAAACCCGCAGCCTGGAACAGCTTATCAGAGATATTCTGGGAGGGAGATCCAACCACCAATCAGCTGCTCCTGTTAAATCAGGCTGTGCTGAAGCTGACTGGACTGTATGGTGTTTGCTGCAAGGTGATAGATTGTTGGGAGTGAGAGGCACATTTTTTCCTTTGTCTTCCTCCCCAAAAGTTGGGGGCGTCTTATACTTTGGAGCGTCTTACAGTCCCAAAAATATAGTAAAAATATATAAAATCATGGTGGGGCAGTGGTTAGAATTCAGTACTACAAGCTAATTGGCCACAACTAGGAGCTGGATCCTGAATAGCTCACGGTTGATTCAGCCTTCCAGCCTTCTGAGGTCAGTAAATTGGGGACAATATGCTAACTTTCTAAACTGCTCAGAGAGTGTTATGAAGCATTGTGGAGTGGTAGATAACCCTAAGACAAATTGGTTTTTTTTAAAGTTTTATTGTTTTAATTAAACAAAAACGCAAAAGAATCATGTTTCACTACATCTTGTAGAAAGCATGTCGATTGGTTACAAATACCTTTCATGCGTTTCTTCCACAATCATTACATATACTTCTTTCAAATTGAATTGTACATTTTAAATCAAAGAATTTTTTAATGTATTTTACTATCACTGTACCACAATTCTCATTTAATTACAATTATTTAAATGTGCTTTTATCTAAAATCATTTGTATTTAAAGACACAACCACCTACTGGCATTCATTCGCAATTTCAATAAACCTCCAATAACATTATATCTTTATAACATATTCTGAAACAAAATCAATTAGTATGATATTTAAGCATTCCCCCACTTTCCCCCCAACTCACAATTTAAAGCTTATATTCAATTTGCTTTTACTAGTACAACACACACATATATCATTAAACATTATCCATTAACATTTCCTTGTTATTATTTACTATTTATATCACCTGTCCTTTCATCAGGCCCAAAAGAAATTCTACCTTTATAGCAAGCTCTAAACAAGAATTTATTAATAAAATGTATAGGTTTTTTTCCCAAGTCCCAAATTACAATTTATATCCAAGTTATTTTTACTAATTAAGGTTATCATTTCATTATTATTATTGTAGTTAATTATATGTTAACAAAATGAACATTTAATAAGAATCTAAAACAATCTAGAAAATGCTAACATTCCTACTTATTAATCACCAAAAATATCCATTAACATTTTCTTGTTATTATTGTGATTAACGAAAAAATTATTTACTATTTATATCACATCTCCTCTCTTCAGACCCAAATTAATTATACCTTTATAACAAGATATAAACAAAAATTTATTAATAAAATGTATAGGTCTTTTCACCAGGTCCCAATTTAAAATTTATAGCTAGGTTACTTATACTAATTAAGGCTATCATTTCATTATTACTGTTGTAGTTAATTATATGTTAACAAATAAACATTCAATGATAATCTAAAATAGTCTACAAAATACTGAAATCCCCACTTATTAATCACCAAAAATTAGCTAACTTTTTATCGTGAACTTTGATTATCAACCTGTATCTTTCAAGTACAAAACAGTTTTATCTCACTTGCCAGTTGTTGTATCAATTCTCTTTTCAGCTCCTTTATCGTTTTTATAAACTTCTCTCCGCACTTTACTGCTTAAAAGATCTCTCAAATAGTCTCGTTGCCCTTGAATTATTAACATTAGCTTGTCTTTGGTTGTCAAACTTATTTCTGAATAGGTTTCTTTTCCTAACTCAAGCATTATCACCCTTTTTCCCCTCCTGTATCTTGAAATCTGGGATAAAGCTCCAAGTTGTCAAGTTCACTTTTCCATCTTCCCTTCTTTCCGCTTTCACCCATATTTGCTCCATTAATAAGCTCATCTATTGTCTTGTCTTTATCTTCTATATTTTCATTCACTTCTTTAATTTTTGGGGCTGATGATGGGGTTCATCATCTTTTGCTGTGATAAACAATAGTTTCTTTGGGCAATCTTTCTCAGAGTAAAAAAAAAACCTCACCCGATGGACTCACTTTCACTTCCTTCCTTCAGGAGCCATCTCCGACTTCATCAGCCTGGGGGCTGCCCGTTTGTCGCCAGATTGAAGGGCTTCCCTTGGGTCAATCAGGGACTTTGCGGTGTCCCTGAGACCAGCAAGACTTTGCCTTCCTGATCACCGTCTCTCCGGGAAGGTTTAGGTCGTGCTGGACCGTTCAGTGGCAAAAGTGTCAATGGCGGTCTCAGACAATCGAGATGACACGTTGTGTTGTCGCGACATTGGCTCCTCCTACCCTAAGTGGAATTGTTATTGCTATATAGTTTCTCTCGAACATGGATCTTTTTGTGAGAAGTAAGATAACCTTTCAGAGTGAAGCTCTTTCCACATTGCATGCATTTATATGGCTTCTCTCCTGTGTGGATCATCTTATGGGAAATAAGACTATGATTTCGAGAAAAGGTCTTTCCACACTCGATGCATTTAAACAGTTTCTCCCTTCTGTGCATCTTTTTGTGGGTAGTAAGTCTACTGCTAAGAGCAAAGGTCTTTCCACACGTCATGCATTTATATGGCTTTTCTCCTGTGTGGATCATCTTATGGTGAAGAAGATGACTATTTCGAGCAAAGGTTTTTCCACATTCCATGCATTTATATGGCTTTTCCCCTGTGTGGATCATCTTATGGCGAAGAAGACCTCCATTTTGAGCAAAAGTCTTTCCACACTCCATGCATTTATATGGCTTTTCCCCGGTGTGGATCATCTTATGGCGAAGAAGATTACTATTTCGAACAAAGGTCTTTCCACACTCTGTGCATTTAAACGGTTTCTCCCCTGTGTGTATCTTTTTGTGGGTAGCAAGTCTATTGCTCAGAGCAAAGGTCTTTCCACACTCCATGCATTTAAATGGCTTTTCCCCTGTGTGGATGAGCTTATGGCAAAGAAGATGACTATTTTGAGCAAAGGTCTTTCCACACTCCATGCATTTATATGGCTTTTCCCCTGTGTGGATCAGCTTATGGCGAAGAAGGTCACATTTTCGAACAAAAGTCTTTCCACACTCCATGCATTTATATGGCTTTTCCCCCGTGTGGATCATCTTATGGCGAAGAAGACCTCCATTTTGAGAAAACGTCTTTCCACACACCATGCATTCTTTTGTGTGAATCACTTTTTGAGATGGACAGAAGTTATTTCCAAGAGAAAGAATGAATGTCCCATTGCAATTTTCTCTGTTGTATGTTCTTATAGCATCTTCTCTTTTGTTTTGGGTTAAATAGTGTCCGTTTACATGTAATTTAGCTTTAATTAGCTTCACACTTTTCCCAATATATTTTTTCCTTATTTTCTCTTGTTGGGCAAGAAAGTCATGCATCAGAGCATCAGTGGAAGATGAGCTTTCCTGATTCCAATTATTTGGCCGGTTTCTTTCATGGCTTTCTAATTCCATTTCAAAGTTCTCTGTTCCATCTTGAGCATTGATCACTTGGAACAGTTCACAGGAATCTTGATTCTCCTGCCCGTTATTACCTTCAAAGCAAAAGAGAAAGGAAAATGATAAGGTTAAATAAAAAGATCAAACTGTAGAAAGTCTATGAATTGTCTTCTGAATTTTTCTGAAACTCCATTATGTTATATTTTGCATGACTACAGTGCTGTGATATGGATATGATTTTTATATTCATGAGTCATGAAAGCTTTGAAAATATTTAGAAAATATCTCTTTTCTTGCAATTATCTCTATATATGCAAATCTCACTCAAAGTCAGTTTTGCATTATGAAAAATCAGGGGAAACATCTAAAGAGGAATTAGGAGAAAACCTAGGATTTATTGGGGTGGGTTAAGGATATTTCACTGCCTAAAGTCTCATCGGCTTTCAAGGGCTCTTCTCAGTCCGCAGAGAACAGGCCCCTAAACTACTTTAGTGCGAGATCACGTGAGATCAATAGTGCAATATCTCATGCTAGTACTTTAGGACTGTGTTTTCTATGAACTGAGGACTGAATGAGATCTGGGCAAAAGTGTTTGAAACCAAAGAGATCTTTCCTCTGTTTGCAAAGCCTATTGCCCTGGATCTCGTGCAGGTTTCAGTTAGCTGAGGCCTAAAGTATATAGTGCGAGATCATACAGTATCAGTAGTGCAAGATTTCACGCTACTGATCTTGCATGATCTCTCATTAGGTGCTCTAAGTCTTCCAGCTTCTTCTCTATCCTCTCATATGTATTTGATAATTTCTGTATTTCTGAAAATATCTTTTGCAAGCTTAAGGTTTGTTTCTGCTGTTGAAATTGTGCCATTATCTCCAGCTAACAAACACAGCTGCTCTAGCTTGGAAGGTTAATAAAATTAAGCATAGATTCACAAAAACATTTTGTTTTCACTTTTCTCTGGTTAAAGATATACTTCAAAGGGACATCTATATGCTTCTCTTCTTATCACTCTCTATAACCAAGCAGTGAGACCATGTAGTGCCAAGCCAAAACAATCAGTGAAGAAAATAAAGTTTTCCATTTCCAATACACAAACCTTCCAGCCTCTGAGTAGCAGTGTTATTGTTGCAAATTTCCTTATTTCTTTTTGTATCTTTTTTGTATTTCAAATTAGAAAAAAGAGTCCAATTTTTAAATGGGTTAGGAGAACACCCAAAGTAATGAAAGAGGAAAATTTTAGTCCATAGATTACAGAGAATAATAAAAGAAAAAAAATAGAAGAACAAAACTTAATCCATTTGTTTAAAAAGGCTTGCATAAATTCCGTCCATGAAGATAGCATTTAAAAAGTAAGATAACCACTGTCCAAAACCATTCCAAATTTAATTCCACCACTTGATTCTTCTGTTCTCCAATTTAAAATAATTTTAAGTTTTTTATAGGCAGTCTCTTTTTAAAACAGTAAAAGTTCCTCACCAGCTGGTAACACTTTCTCTTTCCGTATCCTTCCTTTTTGGAGCCGCCCCGACTTCATCAGCCTTGGCTGGATTTTTTGTTGCTGGCTTGAAGAATTTCTCTTGCATTGATCAGGGACTTTGTGATGCCCCTGAGGTCAGCAAGACGTATTCTTCCTGTTCACCATCTCTTCGGGACAGTTTAGGTCCGATTGGACCAAACAGCAACAAAAGTATCAGCTGCGGTCTCGGAGCATCGAGACAGCACATCCGTAGCATTGCAACGTTGGCTCCTCCTCCACTTTAGGCCTGTTTTCTGCAAATGCACCAAAGTAGGCAAAGAAACTGATTGCTCGCTACATTGACGCAAGTTTAGTCTCAGCAGGATAGGGTGTTTATAGGCCAAGTGCGATTAGACAACATGAATTTGTCTTCAGTGCATAAGCTCTCACTCTCAAATAAGAAGGGGATCGTGGTCCAAAATGAAGAACTTTCTTAAGAAAGGTGAAATGGGGAACCAGGTATCACACATCAGTCGCACAAGAAGATCAAGGTATGTAAAAAGAGAAGTCATCTTCTGGTTGGCGATTCAATCGTAAGGGATGTAAATTTAGGAGAGGATATGGAGGTTTTAAAAGAGGTGAGGTGTCTGCCAGGTGCTACTGCCAGCAGAGACACGAAGTGTATTCTTAAGATAGTCAAGAATGCAAGTAAGGACTGTGACGTTGATGCTATTATACATCTTGGCACAAATGATATGTCTCAAAAAGATGTACTTTCTGTGAAGAATGATTTCCAGAGCTTGGGGTATGAACTTAGTAGTGTAAGTTGTAGGCTTATCTTTTCAGAGGTTTTACCAGTATATAAGGAACAAAAAGGGAAGGGCCAGCGTGTAGTAGAGTTTAATGTGTGGTTAAAGGAGTGCTGTAATAGGGAAGGCTTTGGTTTTATTAGTCATGATGCCTGCAGCTGGTCTAATGAAAAACTGTACAAAAGAGATGGTTTGTACCCATCCAAGAAAGGGACTGAGTTACTTGGCATTAAATTCATAGATTTTCTGGATAAAAGTTTAAACTGAACAGCGGGGACAGAGAATTAATTGATACAGAACATTTCTGTCCCTAGCAATCTAAAACTTATAGGGTTATCAGTGCATGTAACATAGATGTTTGTGCGGGTAAGATTATCACTCCTGCTGTCAAGCAAAACCAAGCATTTAATAGTGAGTGCCATACTATGTGCACGAATCATACAAGTGGCAAGAAAGTAGAGGCAGTCAGGCATAACACAGGTTATGTAGACAGTAAACACAGGGTCAATCAAAATGGATTCAAATGTCTATACACCAATGCACAGAGTATGAGGAATAAACAGGGTGAATTAGAAATTCAAGTAAATAAGGGCAGATACGACATTGTTGCCATTACAGAAACTTGGGATGAAACCCACAAATGGAACATACAACTAGAAGGATTTAAATTATTTAAAAGAAATAGACCAAATAAAAGAGGAGGTGGAGTTGCACTATATATAAGAAATAACTACATCTCTACAGAAATAGAGCACAACAATGATGAGAACTATCTTGAATGCGTTTGGGTCAATATTAAAGGTTGCGGGAAAATGACATTGCCATAGGTCTATACTACAGGCCACCCAACAAAGCAGAGGAAGTAGACGAACTTTTTGCTAGTCAGCTAACTAAGGTATGTAGGAAACACCAGGGAACTGCCAGAGGACTGGAAAAGAGCTGATGTGGTTCCCATCTTCAAAAAAGAAAAGAAAAAAAGATCCAGGAAGCTATAGACCTATCAGCCTGACCTCGATACAAGGAAAGATTCTGGAAAAGATAATCAAGCAACGAATTAGCGAACACCTAGAAGAAAACAAAGTAATAGCCAAAAGCCAACTTGAGTTTGTCAAAAACATATCATGCCAGACTAATCTTATTGCATTCTTTGACAAAGTGACAAAATTAGTGGACCAGAGGAATGCCGTCGATATAGTTTACTTGGACTTCAGTAAGGCATTTGATAAGGTAGACCATAACCTACTAGTAGATAAAGCAGAAGAATGTAGGTTAGACAGCACCACCACCAGATAGATTCGTAACTGCCTGACCAACCACACTCAACGTGTAGTCCTCAATGGAACTGCATCTACATGGAGGGAAGTATGCAGTGGAGTGCCCCAAGGCTCTGTTTTAGGCCCAGTACTCTTCAACATCTTCATCAATGATTTGGATGATGGAATAAATGGGAAACTCATCAAATTTGCAGATGACACCAAGCTGGCAGGAATAGCCAACACTCCAGAAGATAGGCTAAAGATACAGAAGGATCTTGACAAACTTGAAAATTGGGCATTATCTAATAAAATGAAATTCAATGATGAAAAGAGTAAGGTTCTACATTTAGGCAACAAAAATGAAATGTACAAGTATAGTATAGGTGGTACTTTGCTCAATAGTAGTAACTGTGAGAGGGATCTTGGAGTCCTAGTGGACAACCATTTAAATATGAGCCAGCAATGTGCAGCAGCTGCCAAAAAAGCCAACACAGTTCTAGGCTACATAAACTGAGGGATAGAATCAAGATCACATGAAGAGCGAAAATGAAGGCTAAAATCAGCTGGCCAGCATGCGCATGGACCTGGAGCTGTAAAGGGAATGCCTCACGTGCCCTAAGAAATAGCTCCGCATGCCACCTCTGGCACGCATGCAATAGGTTCGCCATAAGGGCCCTATAGCATCATATTGAGGGTAAAAGTTAAAATAAATGTATATCTAGGATTGTGAGGGGTCTGTAGATATTTTCATAGCCCTCTTTCTTGGCTCATTTAGTATACAGGTCCTCAAACGGAAGGCAGGATGGTAAAAATTGTTTTTTTCTGCAGTTCTAATTGTCTGTTGAAGTCTGTGTCTGTCTTGTTGGGTTGCAGAGCCGACCAGACAGTTATAGAGGTGCAGACGACAGCCTCAATAATTCCTCTGTAGAACTGTATCAGCAGCTCCTTGGGTAGTTTGAGCTTTCTGTGTTGGCACAGAAAGAACGTTCTTTGTTGTGCTTTTTTGATGTTAGATGTCTGTTGTGGCCCAGCAGGATCCGGTTGAGCTGTTGATGGACTTGGATAGCGAGGAACCATATGAGTCTGCCAGGGAAGATGTGGAGGACCCTGGGTAGGGTTCAGACTCAAAGCAGGGACCAGAGAGGCTGGTTGGCCACCAGGAGGAGCCTGAGGTATGGAGCAGTGGGGAGGACTCAAGGCAGTTTGTTCCTGATGCCAAAGAAGGGTGGAGAAACGGAAGCAGCAGCTGCGGAGGCAGATTCAGAGACGATAATTAAGCCCAGGTGGTTGTGGCTTGGCCCCTCCCAAGAGAGTATATAAGTAAAGAAGTGGGAGGAGTCATTTGCAAGACACAACCGTTTGAAACATTATTGGAATACTCTGTCTGTCGTGTATCTGTTTCTGTTGGATTTTCAACTAGTCTTGCATGTGAGTCGTGTCTGGGCCTTCAGCCAAAGGAGTTGATAAAGCAGCGATTAAAGAGTGGTAAACAGCCAAGCCTGTGTCTGGGTGATTTGCAGGTCGGAGAGGGGTCAGAACAAGTGTCCATTTGAAGTCTTGAGATATTATAGAACCTAGAAAGTTGAAAGTTCTATCTATCATAGGGGTATCTTATGTTGATACTGTGTGGTCTAGTATTATAGGAAGTGGTAGTATAGGCGGCTTTCCTAATAAGATACCTTATTGTACAGGTGTCTGATGGGGTTTTGCCGACCTCCACTTGCTGCTTCTTCTCTCTTAGAAAACTTATAATCCACTTATGAGTGTGGTCAAGCACAGCTAGCTGATTTAGTTTAATTAGAAGAATATCTGGAATGATGGTATTGAATGACGAGCTGAAGTTTACAAAAAGGACCCTTGCATAGGTCTTTGGAGATTCAAAATGTTGTAGGATGTAGTGAGAGCCATATTAACAGCATCACTTGCTGATCTATTTGCTCGGTAGGCAAATTGCAAGTGGTCTAACAGCAGATCCGTGATGGTTCTCAGGTGAACCGGCACCAGCCTTTCAAAGGTTTTCATAACTACAGATATAAGAGCAACCAGTCTGTAGTGATTCAGTTACTTGATGGAAGATTTCTTCAAACAGGGATGATAGTAGAGAATTTGAACATCTCTAATGATGTTCAAGCAGGAGTTATCTAGTCTCGACCTGGTCCTTTTCCTCGCTTTTTCCTGTGAAATAGACCTTTCATATCATTTTATGTAATCTTCAGAGGTACAGGGCCCAAAGGGATGGAGTCAGTTGTCGGAGGCTTGTCTGTTGTTGGTGTGTCTGAGATGGGGATTGTGGAGATAGGTGACAGTAGTTTGCTCTCAAACCTACAGAAAAAACACATTTGGGTCATCTGCCAGTTGTCAATTTCCTTCAGCATGGAAAGGTTTGCTGTACCTCGTGATATTTTCAAGAGTTTTCCACATGTTTGCAGGTTCATTTGTTGAGAGCGGATTCCTTAGATTTTCAGAGTAGCTTTTTTTTTGCTGTTCCGATCTCCCTTATTAATACATTATGCTTAACTTGAGGAGTTGAGACACCCCCTTGAGGAGTTAAAGACAACGACAAACAATCCTTTCACATGAGCTCCAGAGGACACATAAAAGCACACCTCATTCTTTTCAGCCTCCATAGATAAGTTCCAACAGAAATGGAAAAATACAGATAAGAAATGGCACAGAAAGCATCCAAGCAATTGAGCTCTTTCCTTCCTTGGAGTACGAGAAGGCCAGATCCTTCTCCCTCCCAGGAGACAATATCTGATTAGTGGTTTTAAAATAACAAACTAACTATAATCTGTCTCCTTGAACTCTCTGATTGAGGACTAGAAAACTCTTACCGAGTGAGACTACATTCCTATGGTTTTCAAGCATGACTTCAGAATGGAGTACTTTTTGGTCAGGATGCAGTTGAGACCATTCCTCCTCAGAGAAATACACAGCCACCTCCTCGAAGGACACAAGACTCTCCTGAACATGGAAAAAAGAACAGAACAGGAGGATTCGCAAAATCTGTTCATCTTCAACAAGGTTTTACACAAGGGGATAGAAGGGGAACTCATCAATTTAACAGGAATACCAAAACTCCAGGAGATATAACTCGAGATATGGAAGGATCAACAGCTTGAGCCATATCTAATTAATGAAATTCAGAAGCTAGAAATGTAAGGTTCTACATTTTGGAAAGAAAAAATAAATGCACAAGCATAGAACAGATGATATCAAGCTAAGCAGTAGTAAATGCAACAGGGATTTTGGAGTCCTAGTGAACAATCATTTCTACTTCTTGTAAACCCATACATAGTTGGGTTGGGGTGGGTTACCTAGCAGAACAAGTTAACCAGTGGCTTTTAAAAAATATCTCCTAAACAGAATCAGAGGTTAGAAATGACAAACCATCATGTCCCAATAATATTCTACAGAGGAAGCTGTATTGAAAGCAACTTGCACCTACTATTATGCTTTCTATGTCTCTCAAGAACACAAAAATTATCCAGTCCAAACAAGGAGGGGAAATAGGAGAGAGCACTCTGCACAACCACTATACTTACTGAAGGAAAGGGAGAATACAAAACTAACAATTTTTCTCTTTTTTATGATGTAAGAAATGTCCTTCTGGGTTCAGCTTCAAGTGGGGAAAAAGACACTGGAGACATGGAGGCTGCTTGGAAAGATGGTTTATTGTTGGACAGGGCCACTTGGTTTGAGCCCTGAACAGAAAAGGTGATCACATGCTTCAATGTTGGTGAAGAAGAAGAGAAGACTGAAGGAAGACCTTGCTAGGCTTTTTATACCCTGTTTAGTCCCAACTCTCTGTTTCCTGTTCCTGTGTAAGAAATGTATTCTGATTGGTTGTTAGACTCCCATGGGGCCATGCAGGGACTACTCTCTAGGCTGTGTTTTGAATCCAGGTATGGATGAGCTCTCAGATGCCATGCGGTCAGTTCCAATATCCCTTCCCCCTGCAGCTGCAGTGGAGAAGTCTTTATTATGTAAAAGTGGACTAGCTTGGCCCATTAACAGTGGGGATAGGCAGAAAGCTACAGGGAACTATTCTGTCTTTTAAAACATGTTTTTTTCTCCTCACATCCAGAGAAATATTCTGCCTTTTCGATATTTCCTAGGATATTTCATTTTTCTAGGAGAGGGCTGGATGATAACTTCCCACACTTACTTGATTTGGAGGTTCCACAACTGTTTGCGCTCCATCGTAAAAAACAGAAAACTTCATTCTTTGTATCTCTGTAAGAGATAAATCCATAATTAACAAAATTGGAGGAAATATTCTATAGAAGACAAAAGATAGTGAAGGTAAGACAGATGGGTAATCTGAAGATCCTTCAATTGCCTCCTGAGGTGTCCCGACTTGGATCTTCCCAAGGGATCCTCCTGCAAAATGGCTCCTGAGGGGGATTTGATGGATTCTTCTTTCCTGCAGGATCTCTGATCTCCACAGTGCAGCACTTCAAGTAGGAGGAAGGAAAAAAGAAGCAGAATTAATGCACATCACATGAAATAAAGTGGACTTTCTATTTGGAAGTCAACCTCAAAGCCCCCAATATCCATCAGTGAGGTTGAGTGAGAAAACAATGGAACAATGTCCTACAGGAATTGGTGAGACATCTCCACCTATTCTGAATGCCAGGGAAGTTTGGGAAGGAGGAGTGAAGAATTCAAACATATTCTTCATTCCCTTTTGAGCTCCCTAGACTAATGTGTCTCACCTGCAACTCAACCTGTTCTTTCTGCTCCTCCGCCTGGCTCAGGAGGAAACCTTCTGCCAGGGCCACCGCCTGGGAGCTGCTCTCTGCTCCACACTCCCGCACCCAGCCCTCCATCTCTGGGGGCAGAAGAGCCAGGAGCTGCTCCAGAACCACCAGGTCCAGCATCTGGGCTTTGGTGTGCTTTTCTGGTCTCAGCCATCGCCTACAAAAGTTGTGGAGCTTGCTGCAAAGTCCTCGGGGACCCTCAGCCTCCTGGTATTGGATGGTCCTGAAGTTGCAGGGATTAACTTCTGAATGGAGGATGGTTTCATCCATCATGCATGCGATCCGGGACTGAACCCGGAGGAGGGCTGGGCACGTGTCTCTCTTTCTCCACGGCCTCTCTTCGCATGGGAAGAGTCCCCACACAACATCAGGTCTTGATGCCTCCCTTGCAAATCTCTCCTGCAGCCTTTTCAGCGCCTGCGGAACTCCAAGGGTTAAGGAGAGCGAGTGTTACGTTCTAGAGAGGAAAAGGCTCGAGGACGCCCCTCCGTTCGCAGCCTCCTCTGGAAAGCAGCCGAAACGTTCGCCCTCTAGTGGACCAAAGGGGAAGCTCCTGTTCCTTTCTCACATCCCTCCTTTGCATCCCTTTGCACGGAAAGAACCCCACCCCACCCGGGGGACGTCTGGATTTCCCGCCGCCAGAATCTCCCGTGGCCTCTCAGGATTAAGGCGAGCGAGTGCCCGGTCCTAGAGCGGCGGCAAGCAGTTGTGATGTCACACCTCCTCCAATGGGGAAGCGAGCGGCGTTACCTTCTCTTGGCTGAGGGCGCCCCCTGGAGGATTCTGCCTAAAATTACAGGATTCCCCGTAAGGGCGGGAAAGAATAGGAGCAGAAAATAAACGGGACTTCCCCAAAAGGAGTGTTTTTCCCCTCGCCTCCGAAAGGTTTCCCTGCTCCTTCATTTACCAGAATCCCCCTTTCTCTCCCGCTGAAGGGAAGCCATTCCGGCCCTAGTTAAATCAACCTCATCTGAGGTAAAATTTACCTCAGACTTCATTTCTTTGAATCTTTTCTGCCCAAGGAGTCTTCTTTGCTGAGCCTGTGGAGCCTGCTGGAGCAATGGAGAACTTGGCCAAGGGCACCTTTAAGATGTTTATCATCCATCCCCATTCATCTATTATTATCTATCATTATCTATTATCTATGTGCATTTATGTATGTATGTATTTCTCTGTCTTGATCGATCTAGTTATCATCTCTATCAATCTATAGTCTATCATCTAATATTTCTATCCATATTTTTCTTTGTATCATAATTAGTTATATCTGGCTACGTGATTTTCCATCCTATCTAAACTATATCATCGAAACTAAATCTATCTATCTCCATATCCCCCCCCCCTCTCCCTTCCTCCCTCTCACACAGACACATTTTAGAAAGTTCCCATCTATGGACTTTTGGCGGTGTTTAGACAAAATGTTAAAAAAATAAAAGATAAGCATAAATATTTAAATAGGGGTAAAGATTATTAAAATTTGAAAATAAATGTTAATTAAAAGGGAGGCATGGGCCTTTGAAGCCTTAACCAACCTCCTGTCTACGCACTCCTCTAAAAGCCCCAAGTGAAATAGCAGAAAAAGGTTTACATATTTTTGAAAGACCAGAGAGCCAACACCAGTTCTTTACCCCACCACCACTCCAGGACTGCATCTCTTAAGAAGAAATATTTCCAGTAAAAGATGCTATAGATCAGGGGTGTCAAACACAACGCCTGTGGGTTGGATCCGGCCCACAGGGTTGTCCTGTAAAATATAAGGGGGCAGCCCACGTCACTTCAGCCCAGTCTTCCCAATGCGAAGAAGGTGCCTTTGGTCTGGTCTACCCAGTGTGAAGAGGAAACGTCGGGCCAGCAAGGCTTCGGCCAGGTGTACCCAATGTGAAGAGGAGACATCAGGCCAGCATGGATTCAGCCCGGTCTACCGAATGTAAACAGGACACATACCAGCAGTTTGGGGAATGGTGTCTTGGCCCCCTCCTTCAAACCTCATCCTCCAATGAACTTGTTCCCCACCCTTTCCATTGCCAGAGCTGTTTTTGTCTACTCCTGCCACCACAACTGGGATGAGGCAGGAGACTGCAAGCAGCCCAGTGCATCTGGCTGATTGAATTCCTCCACACGCTCCTTGGAGCTTCAGCCCAGCGGTTGCGGGGACTGCACCCATCTGTGCAAAGGTATGCATGTTTCCACAACATTAGAACTATTTTGGCTTTGAGCAAAAGAGCTCAAGCAGCACTTTTTTGCTACCCGTCACTGCCCCTGGAATACCAACTCGGACAGCGCCCACTTAATTACAACTCTCAGGACGCCATGGACTGTGCTTTTGTGGTGCATATGTTTTATGAAAGGAGAGATAGAGGATGGCAGAAATATGGAGGGGGAGTCGGCGTCCTAACAACCAACATACCCCCCCCTTCTTCTTCAACCTGTTCCAGCCACCACCAGACTTTGGACCCTTTCAGGCCTATAGGCGAGGGGGAAGACAAGACATTCCCCTGCATACTATCTATATATCTTCTATGGACCGTTGTTGGCTTCTGTTTTGGATTTTATCCAGCCATTCCAACTCTGAACATTGAGAGCCGACTTTTACCACCTGAACTCGCACTTTAACTTAATTAATTGCGCAATTTTTAATTTCTCCCTTTTCTTTCATCTTTCTCTTCTTTCTTTGTATGGGATATGTATGAGATATGTGTGAGATGAATGAATGGCCCACTTTTATAACCATATTGTTGTAAAATTTTGTGTTTTTTAACTTTCACGTGGGGACTGCTTGGAAGAGTGTATGAGTACGCATGATTCGGAGGACCTGCCGGGAGATGCGGGGGCCACGGGGGTGGTTGAGGGGACTAGAGACACGGGAGAGGGTCGGGGTATTACGGTCGTAACAGGGAGAGGCAGATACGGCGGGGACTTTAGGGCAGGCCATTACCGGGGAAGGAGGGTTCGCTACATTACAGAGATCCCTCCTTCCGGCCCTAGGAGTCCCACTCCGAGACCAGATGGCGTAAGCAGTCAGGACCCTGGTCTCAGGCTGTTGTCGCTAAATGCCAGGTCTGTTGTACATAAAGCTCCTCTCGTCCGGGACTTAATTTTAGATGAGAGGGCAGACCTGGCATGTATTACTGAAACCTGGCTGGGCCCAGAGGGAGGAGTCCCCCTTGTAGAACTGTGCCCAGAAGGATTTCAGGTGCTACATCAGCCGAGAGCCCAGGGAAGGGGTGGGGGTGTGGCCGCTGTTATCCGAGAGTCGTTAGTTCCTCGTAGAGTCCCTGCTCCGGAGATTGTCGGGTGTGAGTCTTTGCTGTTAAAGTTGGACCTCAAGGGTCAAGTGGGTCTGCTGTTAACGTACCTGCCTCCCAACAGCGTTGCAGCAGCCCTCCCCTCGCTCCTCGAGTCGGTAGCCGAGCTGGCAGTTGAGTTCCCTAGGCTGATGGTCCTGGGGGACTTTAATTTGCCGTCGCTCGGTGAAAACTCGGAGGGGGCGCAGGAGTTCATGGCTTCCATGACAGCCATGGGCTTGACCCAAGTAATTCGAGGCCCAACCCATTCGGCGGGACACATGCTTGACCTTGTATTTCTCTCGGAGCAGTGGATTTGTGATCTTGGTCTGAGGGGGAACGACATCATACCCCTGTCGTGGTCAGACCACTGCCTACTGAGGCTCGACTTTCGGAGACCAAACCCCCACTGTAGGGAGGAGGAACCGACCAGGTGGTTCCGCCCCAGGCGTCTTATGGAACCGTCAAGGTTCCAGACAGAGCTTGGGGCTATTCCTGACACTTTCGCCCACAGTCCGGTGGAGACTCTGGTTGCTGCGTGGCACTCGGCAGCATCGGAGACCCTCGACTGGATTGCGCCACTGCGGCCCCTCCGAGGCGGCGGATCCCGGAGACCTCCTTGGTTCACCGAGGAACTCCGGGAGATGAAGCGCCGGAGGAGATGCCTAGAGCACCGTTGGAGGTCCGATAAGTCCGAAGCGAACCGAGCAATGGTAACCACCTGCACCAAGGAATACACCAGGGCACTTAGGGCTGCAAAAAGATCCCATATAGCCACCTTGGTTGCGTCCGCTGAGTCCCGCCCGGCCGCCCTGTTTAGGATAACCCGCTCCCTACTGAACAAAAGGGAAGCGGGGGAACCCTTGCAGGGCAGAGCCGAAGAGTATGCCCAATTCTTAGCGGACAAAATTGCTCGGTTTCGGTCGGACTTGGACTCCACCCCTGCAGCTCCAGCCGAGGCACAGGAGGATCAATTTGAACAACTCTGGGTTGAGTTTCAAGACGTTATCCCCGGGGATGTGGACAAGGCCATGAGGGCTGTAAGTACCTCCACCTGTGTACTGGATCCGTGTCCCTCATGGTTAGTTACTAACTGCAGTGAGGTGACACGAGGCTGGATCCAGGCGGTTGTCACCGCCTCACTTCGGGAGGGGAACTTCCCCGCCGCACTGAAAGCGGCGGTGGTGAGACCCCTCCTGAAGAAGCCATCTTTGGATCCAGCTATCCTTAATAATTATCGTCCAGTCTCCAACCTCCCCTTTCTGGGGAAGGTTGTTGAGAAGGTGGTGGCCTTCCAGCTCCAGCGGTCCTTGGAGGAAGCAAACTATCTAGACCCCTTCCAGTCAGGCTTCAGACCCGGTTACAGCACAGAAACCGCTTTGGTCGCATTGACCGATGATCTCTGGAGGGCCAGAGATGGAGGACATTCCTCCATCCTGGTTCTCCTCGACCTCTCAGCGGCTTTCGATACCATCGACCATGGTATCCTTCTGCGACGACTGCGGGAGGTGGGAGTGGGAGGCGCCGTGTTGCGGTGGTTCTCCTCCTACCTCTCGGACAGGTCGCAGTCGGTGTTAGTGGGGGGGCAGAGATCGTCCCCTAGGCCCCTAACTTATGGGGTGCCTCAGGGCTCGGTCTTATCCCCCCTACTATTCAACATCTACATGAAACCGCTGGGTGAGATCATTCGCAGGCACGGGATTAGATACCATCAATATGCGGACGATACTCAACTGTATCTGTCCGCCCCGTGCCAACTCAATGAAGCGGCAGACGTGATGAACCGCGGCCTCGAAGCTGTTATGGACTGGATGAGGGTTAACAAGCTCGTGCTCAACCCAGAAAAGACCGAGTGGCTGTTGTGTTTCCCTCCCAGAGATTCGACCAATATTCCATCACTCAGGCTGGGGGGTCAAATTCTACACCCCTCAGAGAGGGTTCGCAACTTGGGAGTCCTCCTGGACTCACAGCTATCGTTTGACCACCATTTAATGGCTGTGACCAGGGGGGCATTCGCCCAGGTTCGCCTGGTGCGCCAGTTGCGACCCTACCTGAATCGGGAGGCTCTCACAACAGTCACCCGGGCCCTTGTGACCTCTAGGCTGGAATACTGCAACGTGCTCTACATGGGGCTGCCCTTGAAGAGCATCCGGCGACTTCAGCTAGTACAGAATGCGGCCGCGCGAGTGATTGTGGGTGCACCTCGGTTCACCCGCATAACACCTATCCTCCGCGAGCTGCGCTGGCTACCTGTCGATCTCCGGATGCGCTTCAAGGTGCTATTAGTCACCCATAAAGCCCTACATGGCAGTGGATCTGGATACTTGAGAGACCGCCTTCTGCCAATTACATCCCTGCGACCAATAAGATCACATAGATTAGGCCTCCTCCGTATACCATCGGCCAGCCAGTGTCGGCTGGCAACTACAAGGAGGAGGGCCTTCTCAGTAGTAGCCCCGACCCTTTGGAACGAGCTCCCCGTAGAGATTCGCACCCTCGCCACCGTCCAGGCCTTCCGCACAGCCTTGAAGAACTGGCTCGCCCGTCAGGCCTGGGGACAAGGATAATTCCCCTCCCGAATGATGAATGTATGTTGTTTATTATTTTATTATATGTCTTATCTTAATGTCTGTATCTCCCCTTCCCCTATTTTATGTGAGCCGCCCTGAGTCCCCTCAGGGAAAAGGGCGGCCTACAAATATTAATAAATCTCTCTAAATCTCTCTAAATTTTTTCACAAAACTGAATGGACAAAGTTACCATGGGACTGAGAAAAGGATAACTGCAAAATGAGTAAACAGTGTAACCAGGCAACTGTTTAGGCAAATACAATTCTGGGACCAAATGTATTACCATCAGGAAAAAGGAGGTCTTAACCCACTATTTAGTCAAATCCCATTTGGAATACTGTATCCAGCTCTGGAGACCTCACTTAAAATAAATTGACCCCTTTCTCTTTGTGACAGTCTCTCAAATACTGGAATACTGCTATCATGTCATTCCTAATCCTCCTCTCTAGACTAGCCAAACCCAACTTCTGCAAATGTTGTTCATATGTTTCAATCCTCATGCCTTTAGTCATTTTCACAGCTCTTCTTTCCACTTTTTCTTAGTTTATACAACTAAGGATTGTATTAGGCTTTTTTTGGCTGCTGCGGCACACAGGTGACTCATTCTTAAGTAATCATTTGGTCTCCAAGGTCTCTTTCATCATTACTGTTTTTGAGCCAGGTTTCATGTAATCTATTTTTCCTACCCATGTATAAAATCTTACTTTTCCCCACATTAAATTTCATTTTGTTGGACTCAACCTTGTTTCATTTGGATCAGAAAGGCACAATGTGCATACACCCACCGTATTTTTCAGACTATAAGATACACTTTTCCTGTCCCCAAAATTGGGGGAAATGTCTGTACATCATAAAGAGCAAATGTTGCCGAAATCCCATCTACCCACCAGCTTCCACCCTTCGGCCTCTGCCTCCCAGCAATTTACCTCCTTGCAGCAAACAGCAAGGCAGCTTCAGCACAGCCTGATTTAGCAGGAGCAGCTGATTGGAGGTGGGTTCTACCTTCCAGAATACCTCCAATCAGCTGTTCCAGGCTGTGGGGATCGCCTCCACTCATCACCATTATCACCTAACGCCACCTTCACGGGTCCCATTTCAGCCTCAAAATGTCCTGTTTTTGGCCTCCACGCACTCAATTTCTGGCCTCTGCATGCCTTATTTCTGTCCCTTTGCAGGCAGTGGGGATTGCTGCCACCACCTATCCCCACTGCCTGGAATAGCCCAATCACGGAATACATGTAGGCCAAAAATGGGACTTATGGTGGCTTAAAATGTGCCTTGCGAAGCCAGCGATAAGTGGAAGCACTAACAGGCAGCAACAGCAATAGGCAGCAACGATCCCTACGGCCTATCGGAGATATTTCGAAAGGCAACTTCGAAAGGCAACTGCGAGGCAGAGGCAGACTTTTTTGGTGTCTTCCTCCAACATTGGGAGCATCATATACTTCGGAGCCTGTTATAGTCCAAAAAATACGGTAAAAATATATAGAGACATCGTGAGGCAGTGGTTAGAATACAGTACTACAAGCTAATGGCCACAGCTAAGAGCACGATCCTGAACGACTCATGATTGATTCAGGCTTTCAGCATTCTGAGGTCAGTAAAATGAGTACCAAGATTGCTGGAGATAATCTGCTGACTTTGTAAACTGCTGAGAGAGTGTTATGAGGCATTGTGGAGTGATAGATAAGTCTAAAAGGAATTGTTATTGCTAAATAGTTTCTCCCGAGAGTGAATCCTTTTGTGAGAAGATGACCATTCAGAGCAAAGCTCTTTCCACATTGCATGTATTTATATGGCTTCTCTCCTGTGTGAATTTTGTTATGAGAAGAGTAGTGCTCCGAGCAAATGTATTTCCACACTCCATGCATTTAAACGGTTCCTCCCCTATGTGCATCTTTTTGTGGGTAGTAAGTCTACTGCTCAGAGCAAAAGTATTTCCACATGCCATGAATTTAAATGGCTATCCCCCTGTGTGGGTCATCTTATGGCGAAGAAGAGTTCCATTTCGAGCAAAGGTCTTTCCACACTCCATGCATTTAAATGGCTTTTCCCCTGTGTGGATCATCTTATGGCGAAGAAGATTACTATTTTGAGCAAAGGTCTTTCCACACTCCGTGCATTTATATGGCTTTTCCCCTGTGTGGATCATCTTATGGCAAAAAAGATGACTATTTTGAGCAAAGGTCTTTCCACACTCCGTGCATATATGGTTTTTCGCCTCTGTGGATCATCTTATGGCGAAAAAGATTACCTTTTTGAGCAAACGTCTTTCCACACTCCATGCATTTATACGGACTCTCCCCTGTGTGGATCCTCTTATGGGAAATAAGATTACGATTTCGAGAAAATGTCTTTCCACACACCAAGCATTCTTTTCTGTGAATCGCTTTTTGAGATGTACAGAAGTTATTTTCAAGAGAAAGAATGCATGTTCCAGTGTAATTTTCTCCATTGTATCTTCTTATAGCATCTTCTCTTTTGTTTTGGGTTAAATAGTGTTTGTTTACGTGTAATTTAGCTTTAATTAGCTTCACACTTTTCCCAATGTATTTTTTCCTTGTTTTCTCTTGTTGGGCAAGAAAGTCATGCAACAGAGTATTAGTGGAAGATGAGCTTTCCTGATTCCAATTGTTTGGCTGGTTTCTTTCATGGCTTTCTAATTCCATTTGAATTCCAAAGTTCTCTGTTCCATCTTCAGCACTGATCACTTGGAACACTTCACAGGAATCTTGATTCTCCTGCCCATTACCTTAAAAGGAAAAGAGAAATGAAAATGATAAGAAGGCTAGAGAAAAAGATCAAACTTTTCAACGAATCTTCTTCTGAATTTTTCTGAAATTCCATTATGTTGTATTTTGCATGATTGCAGTGTTGTGATATGGACATGATTTCTATTTTCATGAGTCACGAAAGCTTTGGAAATATCTAGAAAATATCTCTTTCCTTCCAATTATCTCTATATATGCAAATCTCACTCAAAGTCAGTTTTGAGTTGAAGTCTACAAAAAGGACCTTTGCATAGGTCTTTGGAGATTCAAAAAGTTGTAGGATGTAGTGAGAGCCATATTAACAGCATCACTTGCCAATCTATTTGCTCAGTAGGCAAATTATCACGGGTCTAACAGCAGATCCGTGATGGTTTTCAGGTGAGCCGGCACGCACCAGCCTTTCAAAGGTTTTCATAATTACAGATGTCAGAGCAACCAGTCTGTAGTCATTCAGTTCATTTATGGAGGGTTCCTTCGGCATTGGGATGATAGTAGAGCATTTGAACATCTCTGGTGATTTATTAAAGATACTGGTGAAGATGGGGGCCAGTTGATCAGCACAAGCTATTAAGCAAGCAGGAGTTATCTTGTCTGGTCCTGGTGCTTTTCCTTGCTTTTTCCTGTGAAATAGACCTTTCATATCATTTTCTATAGTCACCAGGGGTGCAGGGCCCAAAGGGATGGACTCAGTTGTAGGAGGCTTGTCTATTGTTGGTGCGTCTGAGATGGGGATTGTGGAGATAGGTCACGTAGTTTGCTCTCAAACCTACAGAAAAACACATTTGGGTCATCTGCCAGTTGTTGATTTCCTTCAGCATGGAAAGGTTTGCTGTACCTCGTGATATTTTCAAGAGTTTTCCACATGTTTGCAGGTTCATTTGTTGAGAACGGATTCTTTAGATTTTCATAGTAGCTTCTTTTTGCTGTTCTGATCTCCCTTATCAATACATTATGCTTAACTTGAGGAGTTAAGACATCATCTTGAGGAGTTAATGACAACATTGATATAGAATCCTCTCACATGAGCTCCAGAGGACACATAAAAGCACACCTCATTCTTTTCAGCCTCCATAGATATGTTTGAATAAAAATGGAAAAATACAGATAAGAAATGGCACAGAAAGCATCTAAGCAATTAAGCTTTTGCTTCCTTGGGGTACGAGAAGGCCAGATCCTTTACTTTTCCCTCCCAGGAGACAATATCTGATTAGTGGCTTTTAAATAAAAAAACTAACTATAATCTTTCTCCTTGAACTCTCTGATTGGGGACTAGAAAACTCTTACCCAGTGAGACCACATTCCTATGATTTTCAAGCATGACTTCAGAATGGAGTACTTTTTGGTCAGGATCCAGTTGAGACCATTCCTCCTCAGAGAAATACACAGCCACCTCCTCGAAGGACACAAGACTCTCCTGAACATGGAAAAAAGAACAGAACAGTCGGATTCGCAACATCTGTTCATCTTCAATAATGATTTACACAAGAGGATAGAAGGGGAACTCATCAAATTGAGAGGAATATAAACACTCCAGAAGATAAACCCGAGATATGAAATGATCAACAGCTTGAGCCCTATGCACAGGCATAGAACAGTTGATATCTAGCTAAGCAGTAGTAAATGCAACATGGATTTTGGAGTCGTAGTGGAGAAATAGAAGAACAGAGCACTCTGCACACCCACTTTACTTACTGAAGGAAAGGAAGAATACAAAACAAACAATTTCCCCCTTTCTTACTTGATTTGGAGGTTCAACCACTGTTTGAGCTCCATCGTTAAAACCAGAAAAATTCATTCTTTGTATCTCTGTAAGGGATAAATAGGAAGAGATATTCTATAGAAAACAAGAGATAGTGAGGGTAAGACAGATGGATAATATGAAATCCTTCAACTACCTCCTGAGGTGTCCTGACTTTGTTCTTCCCAAGGGATCCTCCTGAAAAATGGATCCTGAGCAGGATTTGATGGATTCTGCTCTCCCGCAGGATCTCTGATCTCCACAGTGCAGCACTTGAAGTAGGAGGAAGGAAAAAAGAAGCAGAATTAATGCACATCACATGAAATAAAGTGGATGTCTCTATTTGGAAGTCAACCTCAAAGCCTCCAATATCCATCAGTGAGGTTGAGTGAGAAAACAATGGAACAATGTCCTACAGGAATTGGTGGAACATCTCCACCTATTATGAATGCCAGGGAAGTTTGGGAAGGAGGAGTGAAGAATTCAAACATATTTTTCATTCCCTTTTGACCTCCCTAGATTAAAGTGTCTCACCTGCAACTCAACTAGCTCTTTCTTCTCCTCTGCCTGGCTTAGGAGGAAGCCTTCTGCCAGGGCCGCCGCCTGGGAGCTGGTCTCTGCTCCACACTCCCGCACCCAGCTCTCCATCTCTGGGGGCAGGATAGCCAGGAGTTGCTCCAGAACAACCAGGTCCAGCATCTGGGCTTTGGTGTGCTTTTCTGGTCTCAGCCATCGCCTACAAAAGTTGTGGAGCTTGCTGCAAAGTTGTCGGGGACCTTCAGCCTCCTGGTATTGGATGGTCCTGAAGTTGCAGGGATTAACTTCTGAATGGAGGATGGTTTCATCCATCATGCATGCGATCCGGGATTCAACCAGGTGGAGAGCTGGACACGTGTCTCTCTCTCTTTGTCTCTCCCTGGCAAGAGCCCCACCCACCATCACGCCTCCCATGCAAGTCGCTCCTGCAGCCTTTTCAGCGCCTGCGGAACTCCAAGGGTTAAGGAGAGCGAGTGTTACGTTCTAGAGAGGAAAAGGCTCGAGGATGTCCCTCCGTTCGCAGCCTCCTCTGGAAAGCAGCCGAAACCTTCGCCCTCTAGTGGCCCAAAGGGGAAGGTCTTGTTCGATTTCTCACATCCCTCCTTCGCCTCCCTTTGCCCCCTCATCCTCCCCCGGGACACGTCTGGATTTCCCGCCGCAAGAATCTCCTGTAGCCTCTCAGGATTAAGTCGAGCGAGTACACGGTCCTAGAGCGGCGGCAAGCAGTTGTGATGTAACGCTTCCTCCAATGGAGAAGCTCCTGGCGTTACCTTCTCTTGGCCGAGGTCGCCCCCTGGAGGATTCTGCCTAAAACTCCAGGATTCCCCGTAAGGGCGGGAAAGACTCGGAGAGAAGCAGAAAATAAATGGGGCTTCCCCAAAGGGACTGTTTTTCCCCCGCCTCCGAAAGGTTTCCCTGCTCCTTCATTTACAGGAATCCCCCTCTCTCTCCCGCTGAAGGCCCTAGTTAAATCAACCTCATCTGAGGTAAAATTTACCTCAGACTTCATTTCTTTGAATCTTTTCTGCCCAAGGAGTCTTCTTTGCTGAGCCTGTGGAGCCTGCTGGAGCAAAGAACTTGGCCAAGGGCACCTTTAAGATGTTTATCATCCATCCATCCATCCATCCCCATTCATCTATTATTATCTACGTGCATTTATGTATGTATGTATTTCTGTCTATTGATCGATCTAGTTATCATCTCTATCAATCTATAGTCTATCATCTAATATTTCTATCCATATTTTTCTTTGTATCATAATTAGTTATATCTGGCTACGTTATTTTCCATCCTATCTAATCTATATCATCGAAAATAAATCAATCTATCTCCATATCCCCCCCCCCTCTCCCTTCCTCCCTCTCACACAGACACATTTTAGAAAGTTCCCATCTATGGACTTTTGGCGGTGTTTAGACAAAATGTTAAAAAAATAAAAGATAAGCATAAATATTTAAATAGGGGTAAAGATTATTAAAATTTGAAAATAAATGTTAATTAAAAGGGAGGCATGGGCCTTTGAAGCCTTAACCAACCTCCTGTCTACGCACTCCTCTAAAAGCCCCAAGTGAAATAGCAGAAAAAGGTTTACATATTTTTGAAAGACCAGAGAGCCAACACCAGTTCTTTACCCCACCACCACTCCAGGACTGCATCTCTTAAGAAGAAATATTTCCAGTAAAAGATGCTATAGATCAGGGGTGTCAAACACAACGCCTGTGGGTTGGATCCGGCCCACAGGGTTGTCCTGTAAATTAAAATATAAGGGGACAGCCCACGTCACTTCAGCCCAGTCTTCCCAATGCGAAGAAGGTGCCTTTGGTCCGGTCTACCCAGTGTGAAGAGGAAACGTCGGGCCAGCAAGGCTTCGGCCAGGTGTACCCAATGTGAAGAGAAGACATCAGGCCAGCATGGATTCAGCCCGGTCTACCGAATGTAAACAGGACACATACCAGCAGTTTGGGGAATGGTGTCTTGGCCCCCTCCTTCAAACCTCATCCTCCAATGAACTTGTTCCCCACCCTTTCCATTGCCAGAGCTGTTTTTGTCTACTCCTGCCACCACAACTGGGATGAGGCAGGAGACTGCAAGCAGCCCAGTGCATCTGGCTGATTGAATTCCTCCACACGCTCCTTGGAGCTTCAGCCCAGCGGTTGCGGGGACTGCACCCATCTGTGCAAAGGTATGCATGTTTCCACAACATTAGAACTATTTTGTCTTTGAGCAAAAGAGCTCAAGCAGCACTTTTTTCACAAAACTGAATGGACAAAGTTACCATGGGACTGAGAAAAGGATAACTGCAAAATGAGTAAACAGTGTAACCAGGCAACTGTTTAGGCAAATACAATTCTGGGACCAAATGTATTACCATCAGGAAAAAGGAGGTCTTAACCCACTATTTAGTCAAATCCCATTTGGAATACTGTATCCAGCTCTGGAGACCTCACTTAAAATAAATTGACCCCTTTCTCTTTGTGACAGTCTCTCAAATACTGGAATACTGCTATCATGTCATTCCTAATCCTCTCTAGACTAGCCAAACCCAAATTCTGCAAATGTTGTTCATATGTTTCAATCCTCACGCCTTTAATCATTTTCACAGCTCTTCTTTCCACTTTTTCTTAGTTTATACAACTAAGGATTGTATTAGGCTTTTTTTGGCTGCTGCGGCACACAGGTGACTCATTCTTAAGTAATCATTTGGTCTCCAAGGTCTCTTTCATCGTTACTGTTTTTGAGCCAGGTTTCATGTAATCTATTTTTCCTACCCATGTATAAAATCTTACTTTTCCCCACATTAAATTTCATTTTGTTGGACTCAACCTTGTTTCATTTGGATCAGAAAGGCACAATGTGCATACACCCACCGTATTTTTCAGACTATGACACACTTTTCCTGTCCCCAAAATTGGGGGAAATGTCTGTACATCATAAAGAGCAAATGTTGCCGAAATCCCATCTACCCACCAGCTTCCACCCTTCGGCCTCTGCCTCCCAGCAATTTACCTCGCAGCAAACAGCAAGGCAGCTTCAGCACAGCCTGATTTAGCAGGAGCAGCTGATTGGAGGTGGGTTCTACCTTCCAGAATACCTCCAATCAGCTGTTCCAGGCTGTGGGGATCGCCTCCACTCATCACCATTATCACCTAAAGCCACCTTCACGGGTCCCATTTCAGCCTCAAAATGTCCTGTTTTTGGCCTCCACGCACTCAATTTCTGGCCTCTGCATGCCTTATTTCTGTCCCTTTGCAGGCAGTGGGGATTGCTGCCACCACCTATCCCCACTGCCTGGAATAGCCCAATCACGGAATACATGTAGGCCAAAAATGGGACTTATGGTGGCTTAAAATGTGCCTTGCGAAGCCAGCGATAAGTGGAAGCACTAACAGGCAGCAACAGCAATAGGCAGCAACGATCCCTACGGCCTATCGGAGATATTTCGAAAGGCAACTTCGAAAGGCAACTGCGAGGCAGAGGCAGACTTTTTTGGTGTCTTCCTCCAACATTGGGAGCATCATATACTTCGGAGCCTGTTATAGTCCAAAAATACGGTAAAAATATATAGAGACATCGTGAGGCAGTGGTTAGAATACAGTACTACAAGCTAATGGCCACAGCTAAGAGCACGATCCTGAACGACTCATGATTGATTCAGGCTTTCAGCATTCTGAGGTCAGTAAAATGAGTACCAAGATTGCTGGAGATAATCTGCTGACTTTGTAAACTGCTGAGAGAGTGTTATGAGGCATTGTGGAGTGATAGATAAGTCTAAAAGGAATTGTTATTGCTAAATAGTTTCTCCCGAGAGTGAATCCTTTTGTGAGAAGATGACCATTCAGAGCAAAGCTCTTTCCACATTGCATGTATTTATATGGCTTCTCTCCTGTGTGAATTTTGTTATGAGAAGAGTAGTGCTCCGAGCAAATGTATTTCCACACTCCATGCATTTAAACGGTTCCTCCCCTATGTGCATCTTTTTGTGGGTAGTAAGTCTACTGCTCAGAGCAAAAGTATTTCCACATGCCATGAATTTAAATGGCTATCCCCCTGTGTGGGTCATCTTATGGCGAAGAAGAGTTCCATTTCGAGCAAAGGTCTTTCCACACTCCATGCATTTAAATGGCTTTTCCCCTGTGTGGATCATCTTATGGCGAAGAAGATTACTATTTTGAGCAAAGGTCTTTCCACACTCCGTGCATTTATATGGCTTTTCCCCTGTGTGGATCATCTTATGGCAAAAAAGATGACTATTTTGAGCAAAGGTCTTTCCACACTCCGTGCATATATGGTTTTTTCGCCTCTGTGGATCATCTTATGGCGAAAAAGATTACCTTTTTGAGCAAACGTCTTTCCACACTCCATGCATTTATACGGACTCTCCCCTGTGTGGATCCTCTTATGGGAAATAAGATTACGATTTCGAGAAAATGTCTTTCCACACACCAAGCATTCTTTTCTGTGAATCGCTTTTTGAGATGTACAGAAGTTATTTTCAAGAGAAAGAATGCATGTTCCAGTGTAATTTTCTCCATTGTATCTTCTTATAGCATCTTCTCTTTTGTTTTGGGTTAAATAGTGTTTGTTTACGTGTAATTTAGCTTTAATTAGCTTCACACTTTTCCCAATGTATTTTTTCCTTGTTTTCTCTTGTTGGGCAAGAAAGTCATGCAACAGAGTATTAGTGGAAGATGAGCTTTCCTGATTCCAATTGTTTGGCTGGTTTCTTTCATGGCTTTCTAATTCCATTTGAATTCCAAAGTTCTCTGTTCCATCTTCAGCACTGATCACTTGGAACACTTCACAGGAATCTTGATTCTCCTGCCCATTACCTTAAAAGGAAAAGAGAAATGAAAATGATAAGAAGGCTAGAGAAAAAGATCAAACTTTTCAACGAATCTTCTTCTGAATTTTTCTGAAATTCCATTATGTTGTATTTTGCATGATTGCAGTGTTGTGATATGGACATGATTTCTATTTTCATGAGTCACGAAAGCTTTGGAAATATCTAGAAAATATCTCTTTCCTTCCAATTATCTCTATATATGCAAATCTCACTCAAAGTCAGTTTTGAGTTGAAGTCTACAAAAAGGACCTTTGCATAGGTCTTTGGAGATTCAAAAAGTTGTAGGATGTAGTGAGAGCCATATTAACAGCATCACTTGCCAATCTATTTGCTCAGTAGGCAAATTATCACGGGTCTAACAGCAGATCCGTGATGGTTTTCAGGTGAGCCGGCACGCACCAGCCTTTCAAAGGTTTTCATAATTACAGATGTCAGAGCAACCAGTCTGTAGTCATTCAGTTCATTTATGGAGGGTTCCTTCGGCATTGGGATGATAGTAGAGCATTTGAACATCTCTGGTGATTTATTAAAGATACTGGTGAAGATGGGGGCCAGTTGATCAGCACAAGCTATTAAGCAAGCAGGAGTTATCTTGTCTGGTCCTGGTGCTTTTCCTTGCTTTTTCCTGTGAAATAGACCTTTCATATCATTTTCTATAGTCACCAGGGGTGCAGGGCCCAAAGGGATGGACTCAGTTGTAGGAGGCTTGTCTATTGTTGGTGCGTCTGAGATGGGGATTGTGGAGATAGGTCACGTAGTTTGCTCTCAAACCTACAGAAAAACACATTTGGGTCATCTGCCAGTTGTTGATTTCCTTCAGCATGGAAAGGTTTGCTGTACCTCGTGATATTTTCAAGAGTTTTCCACATGTTTGCAGGTTCATTTGTTGAGAACGGATTCTTTAAATTTTCATAGTAGCTTCTTTTTGCTGTTCTGATCTCCCTTATCAATACATTATGCTTAACTTGAGGAGTTAAGACATCATCTTGAGGAGTTAATGACAACATTGATATAGAATCCTCTCACATGAGCTCCAGAGGACACATAAAAGCACACCTCATTCTTTTCAGCCTCCATAGATATGTTTGAATAAAAATGGAAAAATACAGATAAGAAATGGCACAGAAAGCATCTAAGCAATTAAGCTTTTGCTTCCTTGGGGTACGAGAAGGCCAGATCCTTTACTTTTCCCTCCCAGGAGACAATATCTGATTAGTGGCTTTTAAATAAAAAAACTAACTATAATCTTTCTCCTTGAACTCTCTGATTGGGGACTAGAAAACTCTTACCCAGTGAGACCACATTCCTATGATTTTCAAGCATGACTTCAGAATGGAGTACTTTTTGGTCAGGATCCAGTTGAGACCATTCCTCCTCAGAGAAATACACAGCCACCTCCTCGAAGGACACAAGACTCTCCTGAACATGGAAAAAAGAACAGAACAGTCGGATTCGCAACATCTGTTCATCTTCAATAATGATTTACACAAGAGGATAGAAGGGGAACTCATCAAATTGAGCGGAATATAAACACTCCAGAAGATAAACCCGAGATATGAAATGATCAACAGCTTGAGCCCTATGCACAGGCATAGAACAGTTGATATCTAGCTAAGCAGTAGTAAATGCAACATGGATTTTGGAGTCGTAGTGGAGAAATAGAAGAACAGAGCACTCTGCACACCCACTTTACTTACTGAAGGAAAGGAAGAATACAAAACAAACAATTTCCCCCTTTCTTACTTGATTTGGAGGTTCAACCACTGTTTGAGCTCCATCGTTAAAACCAGAAAAATTCATTCTTTGTATCTCTGTAAGGGATAAATAGGAAGAGATATTCTATAGAAAACAAGAGATAGTGAGGGTAAGACAGATGGATAATATGAAATCCTTCAACTACCTCCTGAGGTGTCCTGACTTTGTTCTTCCCAAGGGATCCTCCTGAAAAATGGATCCTGAGCAGGATTTGATGGATTCTGCTCTCCCGCAGGATCTCTGATCTCCACAGTGCAGCACTTGAAGTAGGAGGAAGGAAAAAAGAAGCAGAATTAATGCACATCACATGAAATAAAGTGGATGTCTCTATTTGGAAGTCAACCTCAAAGCCTCCAATATCCATCAGTGAGGTTGAGTGAGAAAACAATGGAACAATGTCCTACAGGAATTGGTGGAACATCTCCACCTATTATGAATGCCAGGGAAGTTTGGGAAGGAGGAGTGAAGAATTCAAACATATTTTTCATTCCCTTTTGACCTCCCTAGATTAAAGTGTCTCACCTGCAACTCAACTAGCTCTTTCTTCTCCTCTGCCTGGCTTAGGAGGAAGCCTTCTGCCAGGGCCGCCGCCTGGGAGCTGGTCTCTGCTCCACACTCCCGCACCCAGCTCTCCATCTCTGGGGGCAGGATAGCCAGGAGTTGCTCCAGAACAACCAGGTCCAGCATCTGGGCTTTGGTGTGCTTTTCTGGTCTCAGCCATTGCCTACAAAAGTTGTGGAGCTTGCTGCAAAGTTGTCGGGGACCTTCAGCCTCCTGGTATTGGATGGTCCTGAAGTTGCAGGGATTAACTTCTGAATGGAGGATGGTTTCATCCATCATGCATGCGATCCGGGATTCAACCAGGTGGAGAGCTGGACACGTGTCTCTCTCTCTTTGTCTCTCCCTGGCAAGAGCCCCACCCACCATCACGCCTCCCATGCAAGTCGCTCCTGCAGCCTTTTCAGCCCCTGCGGAACTCCAAGGGTTAAGGAGAGCGAGTGTTACGTTCTAGAGAGGAAAAGGCTCGAGGATGTCCCTCCGTTCGCAGCCTCCTCTGGAAAGCAGCCGAAACCTTCGCCCTCTAGTGGCCCAAAGGGGAAGGTCTTGTTCGATTTCTCACATCCCTCCTTCGCCTCCCTTTGCCCCCTCATCCTCCCCCGGGACACGTCTGGATTTCCCGCCGCAAGAATCTCCTGTAGCCTCTCAGGATTAAGTCGAGCGAGTACACGGTCCTAGAGCGGCGGCAAGCAGTTGTGATGTAACGCTTCCTCCAATGGAGAAGCTCCTGGCGTTACCTTCTCTTGGCCGAGGTCGCCCCCTGGAGGATTCTGCCTAAAACTCCAGGATTCCCCGTAAGGGCGGGAAAGACTCGGAGAGAAGCAGAAAATAAATGGGGCTTCCCCAAAGGGACTGTTTTTCCCCCGCCTCCGAAAGGTTTCCCTGCTCCTTCATTTACAGGAATGCCCCTCTCTCTCCCGCTGAAGGCCCTAGTTAAATCAACCTCATCTGAGGTAAAATTTACCTCAGACTTCATTTCTTTGAATCTTTTCTGCCCAAGGAGTCTTCTTTGCTGAGCCTGTGGAGCCTGCTGGAGCAAAGAACTTGGCCAAGGGCACCTTTAAGATGTTTATCATCCATCCATCCATCCATCCCCATTCATCTATTATTATCTACGTGCATTTATGTATGTATGTATTTCTGTCTATTGATCGATCTAGTTATCATCTCTATCAATCTATAGTCTATCATCTAATATTTCTATCCATATTTTTCTTTGTATCATAATTAGTTATATCTGGCTACGTGATTTTCCATCCTATCTAAACTATATCATCGAAACTAAATCTATCTCCATATCCCCCCCCCCTCTCCCTTCCTCCCTCTCACACAGACACATTTTAGAAAGTTCCCATCTCCCTCCCCAATGGACTTTTGGCAGTGTTTAGACAAAATGTTAAAAAAATAAAAGATAAGCATAAATATTTAAATAGGGGTAAAGATTATTAAAATTTGAAAATAAATGTTAATTAAAAGGGAGGCATGGGCCTTTGAAGCCTTAACCAACCTCCTGTCTACCCACTCCTCTAAAAGCCCCAAGTGAAATAGCAGAAAAAGGTTTACATATTTTTGAAAGACCAGAGAGCCAACACCAGTTCTTTACCCCACCACCACTCCAGGACTGCATCTCTTAAGAAGAAATATTTCCAGTAAAAGATGCTATAGATCAGGGGTGTCAAACACAACGCCTGTGGGTTGGATCCGGCCCACAGGGTTGTCCTGTAAAATATAAGGGGACAGCCCACGTCACTTCAGCCCAGTCTTCCCAATGCGAAGAAGGTGCCTTTGGTCTGGTCTACCCAGTGTGAAGAGGAAACGTCGGGCCAGCAGGGCTTCGGCCAGGTGTACCCAATGTGAAGAGGAGACATCAGGCCAGCATGGATTCAGCCCGGTCTACCGAATGTAAACAGGACACATACCAGCCGTTTGGGGAATGGTGTCTTGGCCCCCTCCTTCAAACCTCATCCTCCAATGAACTTGTTCCCCACCCTTTCCATTGCCAGAGCTGTTTTTGTCTACTCCTGCCACCACAACTGGGATGAGGCAGGAGACTGCAAGCAGCCCAGTGCATCTGGCTGATTGAATTCCTCCACATGCTCCTTGGAGCTTCAGCCCAGCGGTTGCGGGGACTGCACCCATTGCGCAAAGGTATGCATGTTTCCACAACATTAGAACTATTTTGTCTTTGAGCAAAAGAGTTCAAGCAGCACTTTTTTCACGCAACTGAATGGACAAAGTTACCATGGGACTGAGAAAAGGATAACTGCAAAATGAGTAAACAGTGTAACCAGGCAACTGTTTAGGCAAATACAATTCTGGGACCAAATGTATTACCATCAGGAAAAAGGAGGTCTTAACCCACTATTTAGTCAAATCCCATTTGGAATACTGTATCCAGCTCTGGAGACCTCACTTAAAATAAATTGACCCCTTTCTCTTTGTGACAGTCTCTCAAATACTGGAATACTGCTATCATGTCATTCCTAATCCTCCTCTCTAGACTAGCCAAACCCAACTTCTGCAAATGTTGTTCATATGTTTCAATCCTCATGCCTTTAATCATTTTCACAGCTCTTTTAGGCTTTTTTGGCTGCTGCGGCACACAGGTGACTCATTCTTAAGTAATCATTTGGTCTCCAAGGTCTCTTTCATCGTTACTGTTTTTGAGCCAGGTTTCATGTAATCTATTTTTCCTACCCATGTATAAAATCTTACTTTTCCCCACATTAAATTTCATTTTGTTGGACTCAACCTTGTTTCATTTGGATCAGAAAGGCACAATGTGCATACACCCACCGTATTTTTCAGACTATAAGACACACTTTCCCTGTCCCCAAAATTGGTGGAAATATCTGTACATCCTAGACAGCAAATGTTGCCGAAATCCCATCCACCCACCAGCTTCCACCCTTCGGCCTCTGCCTCCCAGCAATTTACCTCCTTGTAGCAAACAGCAAGGCAGCTTCAGCACAGCCTGATTTAGAAGGAGCAGCTGATTGGAGGTTGGTTCCACCTTCCAGAATACCTCCAAGCAGCTGTTCCAGGCTGTGGGGATCGCCTCCACTCATCACCATTATCACCTAACGCCACCTTCACGGGTCCCATTTCAGCCTCAAAATGTCCTGTTTTTGGCCTCCACGCACTCAATTTCTGGCCTCTGCATGCCTTATTTCTGTCCCTTTGCAGGCAGTGGGGATTGCTGCCACCACCTATCCCCGCTGCCTGGAATAGCCCAATCACGGAATACATGTAGGCCAAAAATGGGAATTATGGTGGCTTAAAATGTGCCTTGCGAAGCCAGCGATAAGTGGAAGCACTAACAGGCAGCAACGGCAATAGGCAGCAACGATCCTACGGCCTGGAACAGTTTATCGGAGATATTTCGAAAGGCACATCCTATCACCAATCAGCTGCTCCCGCTAAATCAGGCTGTGCTGAAGCTGACCATGCTGTATGCTGTTTACTGCAAGATGGTAAATTGCTGCGAGGCAGAGGCAGATTTTTTTTCTTGCCTTCCTCCCCAAAAATTGGGGGCATCTTAAACTTCGGAGCATCTTATAGTCCAAAAATATGGTAAAAATATATAGAGACATCGTGAGGCAGTGATTAGAACACAGTACTACGAACTAATTGGCCACAGCTAAGAGCTCGATCCTGAATGACTCAATGTTGATTCAGGCTTTCAGCATTCTGAGGTCACTAAAATGAGTACCAAGATTGCTGGGGACAATCTGATTTTATAAACTGCTCAGAGAGTGTTATGAAGCATTGTGGAGTGGTAGAAAAGTCTAAGTGGAATTATTATTGCTATATAGTTTCTCCCGAGCGTGAATCCTTTTGTGAGAAGATGACCATTAAGAGCAAAGCTCTTTCCACATTGCGTGTATTTATATGGCTTCTCTCCTGTGTGAATTTTGTTATGAGAAGAGTACTGCTCCGAGCAAATGTATTTCCACACTCCATGCATTTCAACGGTTTCTCCCGTGTGCATCTTTTTGTGGGTAGTAAGTCTACTGCTCAGAGCAAAGAAGATGACTATTTCGAACAAAGGTCTTTCCACACTCCATGCATTTATATGGTTTTTCCCCTGTATGGATCATCTTATGGCGAAGAAGATGACTATTTTGAACAAAGGCCTTTCCACACTCCATGCATTTAAATGACTTTTCCCCTGTGTGGATCATCTTATGGTAAAGAAGATTACTTTTTCGAGCAAAGGTCTTTCCACACTCTGTGCATTTATATGGTTTTTCACCTGTGTGGATCATCTTATGGCAAAAAAGATTACCTTTTTGAGAAAAGGACATTCCACATTCCATGCATTTATACAGTCTCTCCCCTGTGTGGATCCTCTTATGGGAAATAAGATTACGATTTCCAGATTATGTCTTTCCACACACCAAGCATTCTTTTCTGTGAATCACTTTTTGAGATGTACAGAAGTTATTTTCAAGAGAAAGAATGCATGTTTCAGTGTAATTTTCTCCATTGTATCTTCTTATAGCATCTTCTCTTTTGTTTGGGGTTATATAGTGTTTGTTTATATGTAATTTAGCTTTAATTAGCTTCACCCTTTTCCCAATATATTTTTTCCCTATTTTCTCTTGTTGGGCAAGAATTTCATGCCTCAGAGCATTAGTGGAAGATGAGCTTTCCCGATGCCAATTGTTTGGCTGGTTTCTTTCATGGCTTTCTAATTCCATTTGAATTCCAAAGTTCTCCGTTCCATCTTCAGCATTGATCACTTTGAACACTTCACAGGAATCTTGATTCTCCTGCCCACTACCTTCAAAGGAAAAGAGAAATGAAAATGATAAGATTAGAGAAAAAGATCAAACTGTAGAAAGTCAATGAATCTTCTTGTGAATTTTTCTGAAATTCCATTATGTTGTATTTTGCATGATTACAATGTTGTAATATGGACATGATTTCTGTATTCATGAGTCATGAAAGCTTTGAAAATATCTAGAAAATATCTCTTTCCTTCCAATTATCTCTATATATGCAAATCTCACTCAAAGTCAGTTTAGAGTTAAGGAATAATCAGGGGAAACATCTGAAGAGGAAAGGAGAAAACCTAAGATTTATTGGGGTGAGTTAAGAATATTTCACTGCCCAAAATCTCACCGGCGTTCAAGGGCTTTTCTGTTTGCAGAGAACACACCCCTAAACTACTTTAGTGCGAGATCACATGAGATCACTAGTGAAATATCTCATGCTAGTACTTTACCACTGTGTTCTCTACAAACTGAGGACTGAATGAGATCTGGGCAAAAGTGTTAAAAACCAAAGAGATATTTCCTGTTTGCAAAGCCTATTGCCTTGGATCTAGTGCAGGCCTCAGTTAGCAGACAACTAAACTATATAGTGCGAGATCATACAGTATCAGTAGTGCAAGATTTCACGCTACTGATCTCGCATGATCTCTCATTACTTTAGGCCTGTTTTTTGAAATATTTTATATTATAATAACAGGCAGCAACGGCAATAGGTAGCAATGATCTCCGCGGCCTGGAACAGCTTATCAGAGATATTTCGAGAGGCACATCCAATCACCAATCATCTTATTCATTTCATTTTTCATTTTATTTGGTTTTTATGCCGCCCACTCTCGAGAGACTCAGGGCGGCTTACAGATAAAAAAAGGGAGGGGGAAACATACAAAAAATTAAACACCATTAAAATTCCACAACATTCATAGCTTAGGATGGGGCTGGATAAATCAGCAGCCCCAGGCCTGCCAGAACAGCCAGGTCTTGGTCGCTTTGCGGAAGGCCGGAAGGGTGGTAAGGGTCCGGATCTCCACGGGGAGATCGTTCCATAGGGCTGGAGCAGCTACAGAGAAGGCCCTCCTCCGGGGAGTCGCCAGCCAACATTGACCGGCAGATGGAATCTGGAGGAGGCCTAGTCTATGAGATCTAATGGGTCTCTGGGAGGTAAGTGACAGGAGGCGGTCTCTCAGGTAGCCAGGTCCAATACCATGTAGGGCTTTAAAAGTAACGATTAGCACCTTGAAGCGTGTCCGGAGACCAATGGGAAGTCAGTGCAGCTCACGGAGGATAGGTGTAACGTGGGTGTACCTAGGTACGCCCCTATCGCTTATGTGGCTGCATTCTAGACTAACTGAAGTCTTCGAACACTCTTCAAGGGCAGCCCCATGTAGAGCGCTTATGGCGAAGAAGATGACTATTTCGAGCAAAGGTCTTTCCACACTCCATGCATTTATATGGCTTTTCCCCTGTGTGGATCATCTTATGGCGAAGAAGATGACTATTTCGAGCAAAGGTCTTTCCACACTCCATGCATTTATATGGCTTTTCCCCTGTGTGGATCATCTTATGGCAACGAAGGTGACTATTTCGAGAAAAGGTCTTTCCACACTCCATGCATTTATATGGCTTTTGCCCTGTGTGGATCATCTTATGGCAAAAAAGATTACTATTTCGAGCAAAGGTCTGTCCACACTCTGTGCATTTATATGGTTTTTCGCCTGTGTGGATCATCTTATGGTGAAAAAGATGACCTTTTTGAGCAAAGGTCTTTCCACACTCCATGCATTTATATGGTTTTTCGCCTGTGTGGATCATCTTATGGCAAAAAAGATGACTATTTCGAGCAAAGGTCTTTCCACACTCCATGCATTTATACGGACTCTCCCCTGTGTGGATCCTCTTATGGGAAATAAGATTACGATTTCGAGAAAATGTCTTTCCACACACCAAGCATTCTTTTCTGTGAATCGCTTTTTGAGATGTACAGAAGTTATTTTCAAGAGAAAGAATGCATGTTTCAGTGTAATTTTCTCCATTGTATCTTCTTATAGCATCTTCTCTTTTGTTTTGGGTTAAATAGTGTTTGTTTACATGTAATTTAGCTTTAATTAGCTTCACACTTTTCCCAATGTATTTTTTCCTTGTTTTCTCTTGTTGGGCAAGAAAGTCATGAAACAGAGTATTAGTGGAAGATGAGCTTTCCTGATTCCAATTGTTTGGCTGGTTTCTTTCATGGCTTTCTAATTCCATTTGAATTCCAAAGTTCTCCGTTCCATCTTCAGCATTGATCACTTTGAACACTTCACAGGAATCTTGATTCTCCTGCCCACTACCTTCAAAGGAAAAGAGAAATGAAAATGATAAGATTAGAGAAAAAGATCAAACTGTAGAAAGTCAATGAATCTTCTTCTGAATTTTTCTGAAATTCCATTATGTTGTATTTTGCATGATTACAGTGTTGTAATATGGACATGATTTCTGTATTCATGAGTCATGAAAGCTTTGAAAATATCTAGAAAATATCTCTTTCCTTCCAATTATCTCTATATATGCAAATCTCACTCAAAGTCAGTTTAGAGTTAAGGAATAATCAGGGGAAACATCTGAAGAGGAAAGGAGAAAACCTAAGATTTATTGGGGTGAGTTAAGAATATTTCACTGCCCAAAATCTCACCGGCTTTCAAGGGCTTTTCTGTTTGCAGAGAACACACCCCTAAACTACTTTAGTGCGAGATCACATGAGATCACTAGTGAAATATCTCATGCTAGTACTTTACCACTGTGTTCTCTACAAACTGAGGACTGAATGAGATCTGGGCAAAAGTGTTAAAAACCAAAGAGATATTTCCTGTTTGCAAAGCCTATTGCCTTGGATCTAGTGCAGGCCTCAGTTAGCAGACAACTAAACTATATAGTGCGAGATCATACAGTATCAGTAGTGCAAGATTTCACGCTACTGATCTCGCATGATCTCTCATTACTTTAGGCCTGTTTTTTGAAATATTTTATATTATAATAACAGGCAGCAACGGCAATAGGTAGCAATGATCTCCGCGGCCTGGAACAGCTTATCAGAGATATTTCGAGAGGCACATCCAATCACCAATCATCTTATTCATTTCATTTTTCATTTTATTTGGTTTTTATGCCGCCCACTCTCGAGAGACTCAGGGCGGCTTACAGATAAAAAAAGGGAGGGGGAAACATACAAAAAATTAAACACCATTAAAATTCCACAACATTCATAGCTTAGGATGGGGCTGGATAAATCAGCAGCCCCAGGCCTGCCAGAACAGCCAGGTCTTGGTCGCTTTGCGGAAGGCCGGAAGGGTGGTAAGGGTCTGGATCTCCACGGGGAGATCGTTCCATAGGGCTGGAGCAGCTGCAGAGAAGGCCCTCCTCCGGGGAGTCGCCAGCCAACATTGACCGGCAGATGGAATCCGGAGGAGGCCTAGTCTATGAGATCTAATGGGTCTCTGGGAGGTAAGTGACAGGAGGCGGTCTCTCAGGTAGCCAGGTCCAATACCATGTAGGGCTTTAAAAGTAACGATTAGCATCTTGAAGCGTGTCCGGAGACCAATGGGAAGTCAGTGCAGCTCACGGAGGATAGGTGTAACGTGGGTGTACCTAGGTACGCCCACTATCGCTCAGGTGGCTGCATGCTGGACTAACTGAAGTCTTCAAACACTCTTCAAGGGCAGCACCATGTAGAGCGCTTATGGCGAAGAAGATGACTATTTTGAACAAAGGTCTTTCCACACTCCATGCATTTATATGGCTTTTCCCCTGTGTGGATCATCTTATGGGAACAAAGACAACTATTTCGAGCAAAGGTCTTTCCACACTCCATGCATTGGTATGGCTTTTCCCGTGTGGATCATATTATGGCGAAGAAGATTACTATTTCGAGCAAAGGTCTTTCCACACTCCATGCATTTATATGGCTTTTCGCCTGTGTGGATCATCTTATGGTGAAAAAGATGACCTTTTTGAGCAAAGGTCTTTCCACACTCCATGCATTTATATGGTTTTTCGCCTGTGTGGATCATCTTATGGTGAAAAAGATGACTTTTTTGACCAAAGGTCTTTCCACACTCCATGCATTTATACGGACTCTCCCCTGTGTGGATCCTCTTATGGGAAATAAGATTACGATTTCGAGAAAATGTCTTTCCACACACCAAGCATTCTTTTCTGTGAATCGCTTTTTGAGATGTACAGAAGTTATTTTCAAGAGAAAGAATGCATGTTTCAGTGTAATTTTCTCCATTGTATCTTCTTATAGCATCTTCTCTTTTGTTTTGGGTTAAATAGTGTTTGTTTACATGTAATTTAGTTTTAATTAGCTTCACACTTTTCCCAATGTATTTTTTCCTTGTTTTCTCTTGTTGGGCAAGAAAGTCATGCAACAGAGTATTAATGGAAGATGAGCTTTCCTGATTCCAATTGTTTGGCTGGTTTCTTTCATGGCTTTCTAATTCCATTTGAATTCCAAAGTTCTTCGTTCCATCTTCAGCATTGATTGCTTGGAACACTTCACAGGAATCTTGATTCTCCTGCCCATTACCTTCAAAGGAAAAGAGAAATGAAAATGATAAGAAGGCTAGAGAAAAAGATCAAACTTTTCAACGAATCTTCTTCTGAATTTTTCTGAAATTCCATTATGTTGTATTTTGCATGATTACCGTGTTGTGATATGGACATGATTTCTATTTTCATGAGTCACGAAAGCTTTGGAAATCTCTAGAAAATATCTCTTTCCTTCCAATTATCTATATATATGCAAATCTCACTCAGTTTTGAGCTGAAGTCTACAAAAAGGACCCTTGCATAGGTCTTTGGAGATTCAAAAAGTTATAGGATGTAGTGAGAGCCAAATTAACAGCATCACTTGCCAATCTATTTGCTCAGTAGGCAAACCATCACGGGCCTAACAGCAGATCCGTGATGGTTTTCAGGTGAGCCGGCATGCACCAGCCTTTCAAAGGTTTTCATAATTACAGATGTCAGAGCAACCAGTCTGTAGTCATTCAGTTCTTTTATGGAGGGTTCCTTTGGCATTGGGATGATAGTAGAGCATTTGAAAATCTCTTGTGATTTAAGATGACTGTGAAGATGGGGGCCAGTTGATCAGCACAAGCTATTAAGCAAGCAGGAGTTATCTTGTCTGGTCCTGGTGCTTTTCCTTGCTTTTTCCTGTGAAATAGACCTTTCATATCATTTTCTATAGTCACCAGGGGTGCAGGGCCCAAAGGGATGGACTCAGTTGTAGGAGCTTGTCTGTTGTTGGTGCCCCTGAGATGGGGATTGTGGAGATAGGTGAGAATAGTTTGCTCTCAAACCTACAGAAAAACACATTTGGGTCATCTGCCAGTTGTCGATTTCCTTCAGCATGGAAAGATTTACTGTACCTCGTGATATTTTCAAGAGTTTTCCACATGTTTGCAGGTTCATTTGTTGAGAACGGATTCTTTAGATTTTCGTAGTAGCTTCTTTTTGCTGTTATGATCTCCCTTATCAATACATTATGCTTAACTTGAGGAGTTAAGACATCATCTTGAGGAGTTAATGACAACAATGATATAGAATCCTCTCACATGAGCTCCAGAGGACACATAAAAGCACACCTCATTCTTTTCAGCCTCCATAGATAAGTTCGAATGAAAATGGAAAAATACAGATAAGAAATGGCACAGAAAGCATCTAAGCAATTAAACTGTTTGCTTCCTTGGGGTACGAGAAGGCCAGATCCTTTACTTTTCCCTCCCAGGAGACAATATCTGATTAGTGGTTTTTAAATAAAAAACTAACTATAATCTTTCTCCTTGAACTCTCTGATTGCGGACTAGAAAACTCTTACCCAGTGAGACCACATTCCTATGATTTTCAAGCATGACTTCAGAATGGAGTACTTTTTGGTCAGGATGCAGTTGAGACCATTCCTCCTCAGAGAAATACACAGCCACCTCCTCGAAGGACACAAGACTCTCCTGAACATGGAAAAAAGAACAGAACAGTCGGATTCGCAACATCTGTTCATCTTCAACAATGATTTACACAAGGGGATAGAAGGGGAACTGATCAAATTGACAGGAATACAAACACTCCAGAAGATAAACCCGAGATATGAAATGATCAACAGCTTGAGCCCTATCTAGCTAATGAATTTCAGCAGCTAGAAATGTAAGGTTCTACATTTTGGGAAGAAAAAATAAATGCACAGGCATAGAACAGTTGATATCTAGCTAAGCAGTAGTAAATGCACATGGATTTTGGAGTCCTAGTGGAGAAATAGAAGAAGAGATCACTCTGCGCACCCACTTTACTTACTGAAGGAAAGGAAGAATACAAAACAAACAATTTCCCCCTTTCTTACTTGATTTGTAGGTTCAACCACTGTTTGAGCTCCATCGTTAAAACCAGAAAACTTCATTCTTTGTATCTCTGTAAGGGATAAATAGGAGGAGATATTCTATAGAAAACAAGAGATAGTGAAGGTAACACAGATGGATAATCTGAAATCCTTCAACTACCTCCTGAGGTGTCCTGACTTGGACCTTTCCAAGGGATCCTCCTGAGAAATGGATCCTCAGCAGTATTTGATGGATTCTGCTTTCCCGCAGGATCTCTGATCTCCACAGTGCAGCACTTCAAGTAGGAGGAAGGAAAAAAGAAGCAGAATTAATGCACATCACATGAAATAAAGTGGATTTCTCTATTTGGAAGTCAACCTCAAAGCCTCCAATAACCATCAGTGAGGTTGAGTGAGAAAACAATGGAACAATGTCCTACAGGAATTGGTGGAACATCTCCACCTATTATGAATGCCAGGGAAGTTTGGGAAGGAGGAGTGAAGAATTCAAACATATTCTTCATTCCCTTTTGAGCTCCCTAGATTAAAGTGTCTCACCTGCAACTCAACTAGCTCTTTCTTCTCCTCTGCCTGGCTTAGGAGGAAGCCTTCTGCCAGGGCCGCCGCCTGGGAGCTGGTCTCTGCTCCACACCCCCGCACCCAGCTCTCCATCTCTGGGGGAAGGATAGCCAGGAGCTGCTCCAGAACCACCAGGTCCAGCATCTGGGCTTTGGTGTGTTTTTCTGGTCTCAGCCATCGCCTACAAAAGTTGTGGAGCTTGCTGCAAAGTTCTCGGGGACCCTCAGCCTCCTGGTATTGGATGGTCCTGAAGTTGCAGGGCTGCACTTCTGAATGGAGGATGGTTTCATCCATCATGCATGCGATCCGGGATTCAACCAGGTGGAGAGCTGGACACGTGTCTCTCTCTTTTTGTCTCTCCCTGGCAAGAGCCCCCACCCACCATCACGCCTCCCATGCAAGTCTCTCCTGCAGCCTTTTCAGCACCTGCGGAGTTCCAAGGGTTAAGGAGAGCGAGCGCTGTGTTCTAGAGAGGAAAAGGCTCGAGGATGTCCCTCCGTTCGCAGCCTCCCCTGGAAAGCAGCCGAAACCTTCGCCCTCTAGTGGCCCAAAGGGGAAGGTCTTGTTCGATTTCTCACATCCCTCCTTCGCCTCCCTTTGCCCCCTCCCCCTCCCCCGGGACACGTCTGGATTTCCCGCCGCAAGAATCTCCTGTAGCCTCTCAGGATTAAGTCGAGCGAGTACACGGTCCTAGAGCGGCGGCAAGCAGTTGTGATGTCACGCTTCCTCCAACGGAGAAGCTCCTGGCGTTACCTTCTCTTGGCCGAGGGCGCCCCCTGGAGGATTCTGCCTAAAACTACAGGATTCCCCGTAAGGGCGGGAAAGACTCGGAGAGAAGCAGAAAATAAACGGGGCTTCCCCAAAGGGACTGTTTTTCCCCTCGCCTCCGAAAGGTTTCCCTGCTCCTTCATTTACAGGAATCCCCCTCTCTCTCCCGCTGAAGGCCCTAGTTTCATCAACCTCATCTGAGGTAAAATTTACCTCAGACTTCATTTCTTTCTTCTTTTCTGCCCAAGGAGTCTTTGCTGAGCCTGTGGAGCCTGCGGGAGCAAAGAACTTGGCCAAGGGCACCTTTAAGATGTTTATCATCCATCCCCATTCATCTATTATTATCTATCATTATCTATTATCTACGTGCATTTATGTATGTATTTCTCTGTCTATTGATCGATCTAGTTATCATCTCTATCAATATATAGTCTATCATCTAATATTTCTATCCATATTTGTCTATGTATCATAATTAGTTATATCTGGCTACGTGATTTTCTATCCTATCTAAACTATATCATCGAAACTAAATCAATCTATCTCCATATCCCCCTCTCTCTCCCTTCCTCCCTCTCACACAGACACATTTTAGAAAGTTCCCATCTCCCTCCCCAATGGACTTTTGGCGGTGTTTAGACAAAATGTTAAAAAAATAAAAGATAAGCATAAATATTTAAATAGGGGTGAAGATTATTAAAATTTGAAAATAAATGTTAATTAAAAGGGAGGCATGGGCCTTTGAAGCCTTAACCAACCTCCTGTCTACGCACTCCTCTAAAAGCCCCAAGTGAAATAGCAGAAAAAGGTTTACATATTTTTGAAAGACCAGAGAGCCAACACCAGTTCTTTCCCCCACCACCACTCCAGGACTGCATCTCTTAAGAAGAAATATTTCCAGTAAAAGATGCTATAGATCAGGGGTGTCAAACACAACGCCTGTGGGTTGGATCCGGCCCACAGGGTTGTCCTGTAAAATATAAGGGGGCAGCCCACGTCACTTCAGCCCAGTCTTCCCAATGCGAAGAAGGTGCCTTTGGTCCGGTCTACCCAGTGTGAAGAGGAAACGTCGGGCCAGCAAGGCTTCGGCCAGGTGTACCCAATGTGAAGAGGAGACATCAGGCCAGCATGGATTCAGCCCGGTCTACCGAATGTAAACAGGACACATACCAGCAGTTTGGGGAATGGGGTCTTGGCCCCCTCCTTCAAACCTCATCCTCCAATGAACTTGTTCCCCACCCTTTCCATTGCCAGAGCTGTTTTTGTCTACTCCTGCCACCACAACTGGGATGAGGCAGGAGACTGCAAGCAGCCCAGTGCATCTGGCTGATTGAATTCTTCCACATGCTCCTTGGAGCTTCAGCCCAGCGGTTGCGGGGACTGCACCCATCTGCGCAAAGGTATGCATGTTTCCACAACATTAGAACTATTTTGTCTTTGAGCAAGAGTTCAAGTAGCACTTTTTTCACACAACTGAATGGACAAAGTTACCATGGGACTGAGAAAAGGATAACTGCAAAATGAGTAAACAGTGTAACCAGGCAACTGTTTAGGCAAATACAATTCTGGGACCAAATGTATTACCATCAGGAAAAAGGAGGTCTTAACCCACTATTTAGTCAAATCCCATTTGGAATACTGTATCCAGTTCTGGAGACCTCACTTAAAATAAATTGACCCCTTTCTCTTTGTGACAGTCTCTCAAATACTGGAATACTGCTATCATGTCATTCCTAATCCTCCTCTCTAGACTAGCCAAACCCAACTTCTGCAAATGTTGTTCATATGTTTCAATCCTCACGCCTTTAATCATTTTCACAGCTCTTCTTTCCACTTTTTCTTAGTTTATACAACTAAGGATTGTATTAGGCTTTTTTTGGCTGCTGCGGCACACAGGTGACTCATTCTTTAGTAATCATTTGGTCTCCAAGGTCTCTTTCATCGTTACTGTTTTTGAGCCAGGTTTCATGTAATCTATTTTTCCTACCCATGTATAAAATCTTACTTTTCCCCACATTAAATTTCATTTTGTTGGACTCAAACCTTGTTTCATTTGGATCAGAAAGGCACAATGTGCATACACCCACCGTATTTTTCAGACTATAAGACACACTTTCCCTGTCCCCAAAATTGGTGGAAATATCTGTACATCCTAGACAGCAAATGTTGCCGAAATCCCATCCACCCACCAGCTTCCACCCTTCGGCCTCTGCCTCCCAGCAATTTACCTCCTTGTAGCAAACAGTAAGGCAGCTTCAGCACAGCCTGATTTAGAAGGAGCAGCTGATTGGAGGTTGGTTCCACCTTCCAGAATACCTCCAAGCAGCTGTTCCAGGCTGTGGGGATCGCCTCCACCCATCACCGCTATCACCTATTGCCACCTTCACGGGTCCCATTTCAGCCTCAGAATGTCCTGTTTTTGGCCTCCAAACACTCCATTTCTGGTCTCTGCATGCCTTATTTCTGTCCCTTTGCAGGCAGTGGGGATTGCTGCCACCACCTATCCCCGCTGCCTGGAATAGCCCAATCACGGAATACATGTAGGCCAAAAATGGGAATTATGGTGGCTTAAAATGTGCCTTGCGAAGCCAGCAATAAGTGGAAGCACTAACAGGCAGCAACGGCAATAGGCAGCAACGATCCTACGGCCTGGAACAATTTATCGGAGATATTTCGAAAGGCACATCCTATCACCAATCAGCTGCTCCCGCTAAATCAGGCTGTGCTGAAGCTGACCATGCTATATGCTGTTTACTGCAAGATGGTAAATTGCTGCGAGGCAGAGGCAGATTTTTTTTCTTGCCTTCCTCCCCAAAAATTGGGGGCATCTTAAACTTCGGAGCATCTTATAGTCCAAAAATATGGTAAAAATATATAGAGACATCGTGAGGCAGTGATTAGAACACAGTACTACGAACTAATTGGCCACAGCTAAAAGCTCGATCCTGAATGACTCAATGTTGATTCAGGCTTTCAGCATTCTGAGGTCAGTAAAATGAGTACCAAGATTGCTGGGGATAATCTGATTTTATAAACTGCTCAGAGAGTGTTATGAAGCATTGTGGAGTGATAGATAAGTCTAAAAGGAATTGTTATTGCTATATAGTTTCTCCCGAGCGTGAATCCTTTTGTGAGAAGATGACCATTCAGAGCAAAGCTCTTTCCACATTGCGTGTATTTATATGGCTTCTCTCCTGTGTGAATTTTGTTATGAGAAGAGTACTGCTCCGAGCAAATGTATTTCCCCACTCCATGCATTTCAACGGTTTCCCCCCTGTGTGCATCTTTTTGTGGGTAGTAAGTCTACTGCTCAGAGCAAAGAAGATGACTATTTCGAACAAAGGTCTTTCCACACTCCATGCATTTATATGGTTTTTCCCCTGTATGGATCATCTTATGGCGAAGAAGATGACTATTTTGAACAAAGGCCTTTCCACACTCCATGCATTTAAATGACTTTTCCCCTGTGTGGATCATCTTATGGTAAAGAAGATTACTTTTTCGAGCAAAGGTCTGTCCACACTCTGTGCATTTATATGGTTTTTCACCTGTGTGGATCATCTTATGGCAAAAAAGATTACCTTTTTGAGAAAAGGACATTCCACATTCCATGCATTTATACAGTCTCTCCCCTGTGTGGATCCTCTTATGGGAAATAAGATTACGATTTCGAGATTATGTCTTTCCACACACCAAGCATTCTTTTCTGTGAATCACTTTTTGAGATGTACAGAAGTTATTTTCAAGAGAAAGAATGCATGTTTCAGTGTAATTTTCTCCATTGTATCTTCTTATAGCATCTTCTCTTTTGTTTTGGGTTATATAGTGTTTGTTTATATGTAATTTAGCTTTAATTAGCTTCACCCTTTTCCCAATATATTTTTTCCCTATTTTCTCTTGTTGGGCAAGAATTTCATGCCTCAGAGCATTAGTGGAAGATGAGCTTTCCCGATGCCAATTGTTTGGCTGGTTTCTTTCATGGCTTTCTAATTCCATTTGAATTCCAAAGTTCTCCGTTCCATCTTCAGCATTGATCACTTTGAATACTTCACAGGAATCTTGATTCTCCTGCCCACTACCTTCAAAGGAAAAGAGAAATGAAAATGATAAGATTAGAGAAAAAGATCAAACTGTAGAAAGTCAATGAATCTTCTTGTGAATTTTTCTGAAATTCCATTATGTTGTATTTTGCATGATTACAATGTTGTAATATGGACATGATTTCTGTATTCATGAGTCATGAAAGCTTTGAAAATATCTAGAAAATATCTCTTTCCTTCCAATTATCTCTATATATGCAAATCTCACTCAAAGTCAGTTTAGAGTTAAGGAATAATCAGGGGAAACATCTGAAGAGGAAAGGAGAAAACCTAAGATTTATTGGGGTGAGTTAAGAATATTTCACTGCCCAAAATCTCACCGGCTTTCAAGGGCTTTTCTGTTTGCAGAGAACACACCCCTAAACTACTTTAGTGCGAGATCACATGAGATCACTAGTGAAATATCTCATGCTAGTACTTTACCACTGTGTTCTCTACAAACTGAGGACTGAATGAGATCTGGGCAAAAGTGTTAAAAACCAAAGAGATATTTCCTGTTTGCAAAGCCTATTGCCTTGGATCTAGTGCAGGCCTCAGTTAGCAGACAACTAAACTATATAGTGCGAGATCATACAGTATCAGTAGTGCAAGATTTCACGCTACTGATCTCGCATGATCTCTCATTACTTTAGGCCTGTTTTTTGAAATATTTTATATTATAATAACAGGCAGCAACGGCAATAGGTAGCAATGATCTCCGCGGCCTGGAACAGCTTATCGGAGATATTTCGAGAGGCACATCCAATCACCAATCATCTTATTCATTTCATTTTTCATTTTATTTGGTTTTTATGCCGCCCACTCTCGAGAGACTCAGGGCGGCTTACAGATAAAAAAAGGGAGGGGGAAACATACAAAAAGTTAAACACCATTAAAATTCCACAACATTCATAGCTTAGGATGGGGCTGGATAAATCAGCAGCCCCAGGCCTGCCAGAACAGCCAGGTCTTGGTCGCTTTGCGGAAGGCCGGAAGGGTGGTAAGGGTCCGGATCTCCACGGGGAGATCGTTCCATAGGGCTGGAGCAGCTACAGAGAAGGCCCTCCTCCGGGGAGTCGCCAGCCAACATTGACCGGCAGATGGAATCTGGAGGAGGCCTAGTCTATGAGATCTAATGGGTCTCTGGGAGGTAAGTGACAGGAGGCGGTCTCTCAGGTAGCCAGGTCCAATACCATGTAGGGCTTTAAAAGTAACGATTAGCACCTTGAAGCGTGTCCGGAGACCAATGGGAAGTCAGTGCAGCTCACGGAGGATAGGTGTAACGTGGGTGTACCTAGGTACGGCCCCTATCGCTTATGTGGCTGCATTCTAGACTAACTGAAGTCTTCGAACACTCTTCAAGGGCAGCCCCATGTAGAGCGCTTATGGCGAAGAAGATGACTATTTCGAGCAAAGGTCTTTCCACACTCCATGCATTTATATGGCTTTTCCCGTGTGGATCATCTTATGGCGAAGAAGATGACTATTTCGAGCAAAGGTCTTTCCACACTCCATGCATTTATATGGCTTTTCCCCTGTGTGGATCATCTTATGGCAACGAAGGTGACTATTTCGAGAAAAGGTCTTTCCACACTCCATGCATTTATATGGCTTTTGCCCTGTGTGGATCATCTTATGGCAAAAAAGATTACTATTTCGAGCAAAGGTCTGTCCACACTCTGTGCATTTATATGGTTTTTCGCCTGTGTGGATCATCTTATGGTGAAAAAGATGACCTTTTTGAGCAAAGGTCTTTCCACACTCCATGCATTTATATGGTTTTTCGCCTGTGTGGATCATCTTATGGCAAAAAAGATGACTATTTCGAGCAAAGGTCTTTCCACACTCCATGCATTTATACGGACTCTCCCCTGTGTGGATCCTCTTATGGGAAATAAGATTACGATTTCGAGAAAATGTCTTTCCACACACCAAGCATTCTTTTCTGTGAATCGCTTTTTGAGATGTACAGAAGTTATTTTCAAGAGAAAGAATGCATGTTTCAGTGTAATTTTCTCCATTGTATCTTCTTATAGCATCTTCTCTTTTGTTTTGGGTTAAATAGTGTTTGTTTACATGTAATTTAGCTTTAATTAGCTTCACACTTTTCCCAATGTATTTTTTCCTTGTTTTCTCTTGTTGGGCAAGAAAGTCATAAAACAGAGTATTAGTGGAAGATGAGCTTTCCTGATTCCAATTGTTTGGCTGGTTTCTTTCATGGCTTTCTAATTCCATTTGAATTCCAAAGTTCTCTGTTCCATCTTCAGCATTGATCACTTGGAACACTTCACAGGAATCTTGATTCTCCTGCCCATTACCTTCAAAGGAAAAGAGAAATGAAAATGATAAGAAGGCTAGAGAAAAAGATCAAACTTTTCAACGAATCTTCTTCTGAATTTTTCTGAAATTCCATTATGTTGTATTTTGCGTGATTGCAGTGTTGTGATATGGACATGATTTCTATTTTCATGAGTCACGAAAGCTTTGGAAATCTCTAGAAAATATCTCTTTCCTTCCAATTATCTATATATATGCAAATCTCACTCAGTTTTGAGCTGAAGTCTACAAAAAGGACCCTTGCATAGGTCTTTGGAGATTCAAAAAGTTATAGGATGTAGTGAGAGCCAAATTAACAGCATCACTTGCCAATCTATTTGCTCAGTAGGCAAACCATCACGGGCCTAACAGCAGATCCGTGATGGTTTTCAGGTGAGCCGGCATGCACCAGCCTTTCAAAGGTTTTCATAATTACAGATGTCAGAGCAACCAGTCTGTAGTCATTCAGTTCTTTTATGGAGGGTTCCTTTGGCATTGGGATGATAGTAGAGCATTTGAAAATCTCTTGTGATTTAAGATGACTGTGAAGATGGGGGCCAGTTGATCAGCACAAGCTATTAAGCAAGCAGGAGTTATCTTGTCTGGTCCTGGTGCTTTTCCTTGCTTTTTCCTGTGAAATAGACCTTTCATATCATTTTCTATAGTCACCAGGGGTGCAGGGCCCAAAGGGATGGACTCAGTTGTAGGAGCTTGTCTGTTGTTGGTGCCCCTGAGATGGGGATTGTGGAGATAGGTGAGAATAGTTTGCTCTCAAACCTACAGAAAAACACATTTGGGTCATCTGCCAGTTGTCGATTTCCTTCAGCATGGAAAGATTTACTGTACCTCGTGATATTTTCAAGAGTTTTCCACATGTTTGCAGGTTCATTTGTTGAGAACGGATTCTTTAGATTTTCAATGTAGCTTCTTTTTGCTGTTATGATCTCCCTTATCAATACATTATGCTTAACTTGAGGAGTTAAGACATCATCTTGAGGAGTTAATGACAACAATGATATAGAATCCTCTCACATGAGCTCCAGAGGACACATAAAAGCACACCTCATTCTTTTCAGCCTCCATAGATAAGTTCGAATAAAAATGGAAAAATACAGATAAGAAATGGCACAGAAAGCATCTAAGCAATTAAGCTGTTTGCTTCCTTGGAGTACGAGAAGGCCAGATCCTTTACTTTTCCCTCCCAGGAGACAATATCTGATTAGTGGTTTTTAAATAAAAACTAACTATAATCTTTCTCCTTGAACTCTCTGATTGGGGACTAGAAAACTCTTACCCAGTGAGACCACATTCCTATGATTTTCAAGCATGACTTCAGAATGGAGTACTTTTTGGTCAGGATGCAGTTGAGACCATTCCTCCTCAGAGAAATACACAGCCACCTCCTCGAAGGACACAAGACTCTCCTGAACATGGAAAAAAGAACAGAACAGTTGGATTCGCAACATCTGTTCATCTTCAACAATGATTTACACAAGGGGATAGAAGGGGAACTCATCAAATTGACAGGAATACAAACACTCCAGAAGATAAACCCGAGATATGAAATGATCAACAGCTTGAGCCCTATCTAGCTAATGAATTTCAGCAGCTAGAAATGTAAGGTTCTACATTTTGGAAAGAAAAAATAAATGCACAGGCATAGAACAGATGATATCTAGCTAAGCAGTAATAAATGCAACATGGATTTTGGAGTCCTAGTGGAGAAATAGAAGAAGAGAGCACTCTGCACACCCACTTTACTTACTGAAAGAAAGGAAGAATACAAAACAAACAATTTCCCCCTTTCTTACTTGATTTGGAGGTTCAACCACTGTTTGAGCTCCATCGTTAAAACCAGAAAAATTCATTCTTTGTATCTCTGTAAGGGATAAAAGCTTAATTAACAAAATAGGAGGAGATATTCTATAGAAAACAAGAGATAGTGAAGGTAAGACAGATGGATAATATGAAATCCCTCAACTACCTCCTGAGGTGTCCTGACTTTGTTCTTTCCAAGGGATCCTCCTGAAAAATGGATCCTGAGCAGGATTTGATGGATTCTTCTTTCCCGCAGGATCTCTGATCTCCACAGTGCAGCACTTCAAGTAGGAGGAAGGAAAAAAGAAGCAGAATTAATGCACATCACATGAAATAAAGTGGATGTCTCTATTTGGAAGTCAACCTCAAAGCCTCCAATATCCATCAGTGACGTTGAGTGAGAAAACAATGGAACAATGTCCTACAGGAATTGGTGGAACATCTCCACCTATTATGAATGCCAGGGAAGTTTGGGAAGGAGGAGTGAAGAATTCAAACATATTTTTCATTCCCTTTTGAGCTCCCTAGACTAATGTGTCTCACCTGCAACTTAACCTGCTCTTTCTTCTCCTCTGCCTGGCTTAGGAGGAAGCCTTCTGCCAGGGCCGCCGCCTGGGAGCTGGTCTCTGCTCCACACTCCCGCACCCAGCTCTCCATCTCTGGGGGCAGGATAGCCAGGAGCTGCTCCAGAACCACCAGGTCCAGCATCTGGGCTTTGGTGTGCTTTTCTGGTCTCAGCCATCGCCTACAAAAGTTGTGGAGCTTGCTGCAAAGTCCTCGGGGACCCTCAGCCTCCTGGTATTGGATGCTCCTGAAGTTGCAGGGCTGAACTTCTGAATGGAGGATGGTTTCATCCATCATGCATGCGATCCGGGACTGAACCCGGAGGAGGGCTGGGCACGTGTTTCTCTTTCTCCACGGCCTCTCTTCGCATGGGAAGAGTCCCCACACAACATCAGGTCTCGATGCCTCCCTTGCAAATCTCTCCTGCAGCCTTTTCAGCACCTGCGGAGTTCCAAGGGTTAAGGAGAGCGAGCGCTGTGTTCTAGAGAGGAAAAGGCTCGAGGATGTCCCTCCGTTCACAGCCTCCTCTGGAAAGCAGCCGAAACCTTCGCCCTCTAGTGGCCCAAAGGGGAAGCTCCTGTTCCTTTCTCACATCCCTCCTTCGGATCCCTTTGCACGGGAACGTCTGGATTTCGCGCCGCCAGAATCTCCCGTTGCTTCTCAGGATTAAGGCGAGCGAGTTTGTGATGTCACGCCTCCTCCAATGGGGAAGCGAGCGGCGTTACCTTCTCTTGGCCGAGGCCGCCCCCTGGAGGATTCTGCCTAAAATTATAGGATTCCCCGTAAGGGCGGGAAAGACTCGGAGAGAAGCAGAAAATAAACGGGGCTTCCCCAAAGGACCGTTTTTCCCCCCGCATCCGAAAGGTTTCCCTGCTCCTTCATTTACAGGAATCCCCCTCTCTCTCCCGCTGAAGGCCCTAGTTTCATCAACCTCATCTGAGGTAAAATTTACCTCAGACTTCATTTCTTTGAATCTTTTCTGCCCAAGGAGTCTTCTTTGCTGAGCCTGTGGAGCCTGCTGGAGCAAAGAACTTGGCCAAGGGCACCTTTAAGATGTTTATCATCCATCCCCATTCATCTATTATTATCTATCATTATCTATTATCTATGTGCATTTATGTATGTATTTCTCTGTCTTGATCGATCTAGTTAGCATCTCTATCAATCTATAGTCTATCATCTAATATTTCTATCCATATTTGTCTATGTATCATAATTAGTTATATCTGGCTACGTGATTTTCCATCCTATCTAAACTATATCATCGAAACTAAATCAATCTATCTCCATATCCCCCCCCCTCTCTCTCCCTTCCTCCCTCTCACACAGACACATTTTAGAAAGTTCCCATCTCCCTCCCCAATGGACTTTTGGCGGTGTTTAGACAAAATGTTAAAAAAATAAAAGATAAGCATAAATATTTAAATAGGGGTAAAGATTATTAAAATTTGAAAATAAATGTTAATTAAAAGGGAGGCATGGGCCTTTGAAGCCTTAACCAACCTCCTGTCTACGCACTCCTCTAAAAGCCCCAAGTGAAATAGCAGAAAAAGGTTTACATATTTTTGAAAGACCAGAGAGCCAACACCAGTTCTTTCCCCCACCACCACTCCAGGACTGCATCTCTTAAGAAGAAATATTTCCAGTAAAAGATGCTATAGATCAGGGGTGTCAAACACAATGCCTGTGGGTTGGATCCGGCCCACAGGGTTGTCCTGTAAAATATAAGGGGGCAGCCCACGTCACTTCAGCCCAGTCTTCCCAATGCGAAGAAGGTGCCTTTGGTCCGGTCTACCCAGTGTGAAGAGGAAACGTCGGGCCAGCAAGGCTTCGGCCAGGTGTACCCAATGTGAAGAGAAGACATCAGGCCAGCATGGATTCAGCCCGGTCTACCGAATGTAAACAGGACACATACCAGCAGTTTGGGGAATGGGGTCTTGGCCCCCTCCTTCAAACCTCATCCTCCAATGAACTTGTTCCCCACCCTTTCCATTGCCAGAGCTGTTTTTGTCTACTCCTGCCACCACAACTGGGATGAGGCAGGAGACTGCAAGCAGCCCAGTGCATCTGGCTGATTGAATTCTTCCACATGCTCCTTGGAGCTTCAGCCCAGCGGTTGCGGGGACTGCACCCATCTGCGCAAAGGTATGCATGTTTCCACAACATTAGAACTATTTTGTCTTTGAGCAAGAGTTCAAGTAGCACTTTTTTCACACAACTGAATGGACAAAGTTACCATGGGACTGAGAAAAGGATAACTGCAAAATGAGTAAACAGTGTAACCAGGCAACTGTTTAGGCAAATACAATTCTGGGACCAAATGTATTACCATCAGGAAAAAGGAGGTCTTAACCCACTATTTAGTCAAATCCCATTTGGAATACTGTATCCAGTTCTGGAGACCTCACTTAAAATAAATTGACCCCTTTCTCTTTGTGACAGTCTCTCAAATACTGGAATACTGCTATCATGTCATTCCTAATCCTCCTCTCTAGACTAGCCAAACCCAACTTCTGCAAATGTTGTTCATATGTTTCAATCCTCATGCCTTTAATCATTTTCACAGCTCTTTTAGGCTTTTTTGGCTGCTGCGGCACACAGGTGACTCATTCTTAGGTAATAATTTGGTCTCCAAGGTCTCTTTCATCGTTACTGTTTTTGAGCCAGGTTTCATGTAATCTATTTTTCCTACCCATGTATAAAATCTTACTTTTCCCCACATTAAATTTCATTTTGTTGGACTCAACCTTGTTTCATTTGGATCAGAAAGGCACAATGTGCATACACCCACCGTATTTTTCAGACTATAAGACACACTTTTCCTGTCCCCAAAATTGGGGGAAATGTCTGTACATCATAGAGAGCAAATGTTGCCGAAATCCCATCTACCCACCAGCTTCCACCCTTCGGCCTCTGCCTCCCAGCAATTTACCTCGCAGCAAACAGCAAGGCAGCTTCAGCACAGCCTGATTTAGCAGGAGCAGCTGATTGGAGGTGGGTTCTACCTTCCAGAATACCTCCAATCAGCTGTTCCAGGCTGTGGGGATCGCCTCCACTCATCACCATTATCACCTAACGCCACCTTCACGGGTCCCATTTCAGCCTCAAAATGTCCTGTTTTTGGCCTCCACGCACTCAATTTCTGGCCTCTGCATGCCTTATTTCTGTCCCTTTGCAGGCAGTGGGGATTGCTGCCACCACCTATCCCCACTGCCTGGAATAGCCCAATCACGGAATACATGTAGGCCAAAAATGGGACTTATGGTGGCTTAAAATGTGCCTTGCGAAGCCAGCGATAAGTGGAAGCACTAACAGGCAGCAACAGCAATAGGCAGCAACGATCCCTACGGCCTATCGGAGATATTTCGAAAGGCAACTTCGAAAGGCAACTGCGAGGCAGAGGCAGACTTTTTTGGTGTCTTCCTCCAACATTGGGAGCATCATATACTTCGGAGACTGTTATAGTCCAAAAAATACGGTAAAAATATATAGAGACATCGTGAGGCAGTGGTTAGAATACAGTACTACAAGCTAATGGCCACAGCTAAGAGCACGATCCTGAATGATTCATGATTGATTCAGGCTTTCAGCATTCTGAGGTCAATAAAATGAGTACCAAGATTGCTGGAGATAATCTGCTGACTTTGTAAACTGCTCAGAGAGTGTTATAAAGCATTGTGGAGTGATAGAAGTCTAAAAGGAATTGTTATTGCTAAATAGTTTCTCCCGAGAGTGAATCCTTTTGTGAGAAGATGACCATTCAGAGCAAAGCTCTTTCCCCATTGCGTGTATTTATATGGCTTCTCTCCTGTGTGAATTTTGTTATGAGAAGAGTAGTGCTCCGAGCAAATGTATTTCCACACTCCATGCATTTAAACGGTTCCTCCCCTGTGTGCATCTTTTTGTGGGTAGTAAGTCTACTGCTCAGAGCAAAAGTATTTCCACATGCCATGAATTTAAATGGCTATCCCCCTGTGTGGGTCATCTTATGGCGAAGAAGAGTTCCATTTCGAGCAAAGGTCTTTCCACACTCCATGCATTTAAATGGTTTTTCCCCTGTGTGGATCATCTTATGGCGAAGAAGATTACTATTTTGAGCAAAGGTCTTTCCACACTCCATGCATTTATATGGCTTTTCCCCTGTGTGGATCATCTTATGGCAAAAAAGATGACTATTTTGAGCAAAGGTCTTTCCACACTCTGTGCATTTATACGGACTCTCCCCTGTGTGGATCCTCTTATGGGAAATAAGATTACGATTTTGAGCAAAGGTCTTTCCACACTCCGTGCATTTATATGGTTTTTCACCTGTGTGGATCATCTTATGGCGAAAAAGATGACCTTTTTGAGCAAAGGTCTTTCCACACTCTGTGCATTTATATGGTTTTTCGCCTCTGTGGATCATCTTATGGCGAAAAAGATGACTATTTCGAGCAAAGGTCTTTCCACACTCTGTGCATTTATATGGTTTTTCTCCTGTGTGGATCATCTTATGGCGAAAAAGATGACCTTTTTGAGCAAACGTCTTTCCACACTCCATGCATTTATACGGACTCTCCCCTGTGTGGATCCTCTTATGGGAAATAAGATTACGATTTCGAGAAAATGTCTTTCCACACACCAAGCATTCTTTTCTGTGAATCGCTTTTTGAGATGTACAGAAGTTATTTTCAAGAGAAAGAATGCATGTTCCAGTATAATTTTCTCCATTGTATCTTCTTATAGCATCTTCTGTTTTGTTTTGGGTTAAATAGTGTTTGTTTACATGTAATTTAGCTTTAATTAGCTTCACACTTTTCCCAATGTATTTTTTCCTTGTTTTCTCTTGTTGGGCAAGAAAGTCATGCAACAGAGTATTAGTGGAAGATGAGCTTTCCTGATTCCAATAGTTTGGCTGGTTTCTTTCAAGGCTTTCTAATTCCATTTGAATTCCAAAGTTCTCTGTTCCATCTTCAGCATTGATCACTTGGAACACTTCACAGGAATCTTGATTCTCCTGCCCATTACCTTCAAAGGAAAAGAGAAATGAAAATGATAAGAAGGCTAGAGAAAAAGATCAAACTTTTCAACGAATCTTCTTCTGAATTTTTCTGAAATTCCATTATGTTGTATTTTGCGTGATTACAGTGTTGTGATATGGACATGATTTCTATTTTCATGAGTCACGAAAGCTTTGGAAATATCTAGAAAATATCTCTTTCCTTCCAATTATCTCTATATATGCAAATCTCACTCAGTCAGTTTTGAGTTGAAGTCTACAAAAAGGACCTTTGCATAGGTCTTTGGAGATTCAAAAAGTTGTAGGATGTAGTGAGAGCCATATTAACAGCATCACTTGCCAATCTATTTGCTCAGTGGGCAAACTATCATGGGTCTAACAGCAGATCCGTGATGGTTTTCAGGTGAGCCGGCACGCACCAGCCTTTCAAAGGTTTTCATAATTACAGATGTCAGAGCAACCAGTCTGTAGTCATTCAGTTCATTTATGGAGGGTTCCTTCAGCATTGGGATGATAGTAGAGCATTTGAACATCTCTGGTGATTTATTAAAGATACTGGTGAAGATGGGGGCCAGTTGATCAGCACAAGCTATTAAGCAAGCAGGAGTTATCTTGTCTGGTCCTGGTGCTTTTCCTTGCTTTTTCCTGTGAAATAGACCTTTCATATCATTTTCTATATTCACCAGGGGTGCAGGGCCCAAAGGGATGGACTCAGTTGTAGAGGCTTGTCTTTTGTTGATGTGTCTGAGATGGGGATTGTGGAGATAGGTGAGAGTAGTTTGCTCTCAAACCTACAGAAAAACACATTTGAGTCATCTGCCAGTTGTCGATTTCCTTCAGCATGGAAAGGTTTGCTGTACCTCGTGATATTTTCAAGAGTTTTCCACATGATTGCAGGTTCATTTGTTGAGAACGGATTCCTTAGATTTTCAGTGTAGCTTCTTTTTGCTGTTCTGATCTCCCTTATTAATACATTATGCTTAACTTGAGGAGTTAAGACGTCAACTTGAGGAGTTAATGACAACAATGACATAAAATCATCTCACATGAGCTCCAGAGGACACATAAAGTACACCTCATTCTTTTCAGCCTCCATAGATAAGTTTGAATAAAAATGGAAAAATACAGATAAGAAATGGCACAGAAAGCATCTAAGCAATTAAGCTTTTGCTTCCTTGGGGTACGAGAAGGCCAGATCCTTTACTTTTCCCTCCCAGGAGACAATATCTGATTAGTGGTTTTTAAATAAAAAACTAACTATAATCTTTCTCCTTGAACTCTCTGATTGGGGACTAGAAAACTCTTACCCAGTGAGACCACATTCCTATGATTTTCAAGCATGACTTCAGAATGGAGTACTTTTTGGTCAGGATCCAGTTGAGACCATTCCTCCTCAGAGAAATACACAGCCACTTCCTCGAAGGACACAAGATTCTCCTGAACATGGAAAAAAGAACAGAACAGTCGGATTCGCAACATCTGTTCATCTTCAATAATGATTTACACAAGAGGATAGAAGGGGAACTCATCAAATTGACAGGAATACAAACACTCCAGAAGATAAACCCGAGATATGAAATGATCAACAGCTTGAGCCCTATCTAACTAATGAATTTCAGCAGCTAGAAATGTAAGGTTCTACATTTTGGAAAGAAAAAATAAATGCACAGGCATAGAACAGTTGATATCTAGCTAAGCAGTAGTAAATGCAACATGGATTTTGGAGTCGTAGTGGAGAAATAGAAGAACAGAGCACTCTGCACACCCACTTTACTTACTGAAGGAAAGGAAGAATACAAAACAAACAATTTCCCCCTTTCTTACTTGATTTGGAGGTTCAACCACTGTTTGAGCTCCATCGTTAAAACCAGAAAACTTCATTCTTTGTATCTCTGTAAGGGATAAATAGGAAGAGATATTCTATAGAAAACAAGAGATAGTGAGGGTAAGACAGATGGATAATATGAAATCCTTCAACTACCTCCTGAGGTGTCCTGACTTTGTTCTTCCCAAGGGATCCTCCTGAAAAATGGATCCTGAGCAGGATTTGATGGATTCTGCTCTCCCGCAGGATCTCTGATCTCCACAGTGCAGCACTTGAAGTAGGAGGAAGGAAAAAAGAAGCAGAATTAATGCACATCACATGAAATAAAGTGGATTTCTCTATTTGGAAGTCAACCTCAAAGCCCCCAATATCCATCAGTGAGGTTGAGTGAGAAAACAATGGAACAATATCCTACAGGAATTGGTGGAACATCTCCACCTATTATGAATGCCAGGGAAGTTTGGGAAGGAGGAGTGAAGAATTCAAACATATTTTTCATTCCCTTTTGAGCTCCCTAGATTAAAGTGTCTCACCTGCAACTCAACTAGCTCTTTCTTCTCCTCTGCCTGGCTTAGGAGGAAGCCTTCTGCCAGGGCCGCCGCCTGGGAGCTGGTCTCTGCTCCACACTCCCGCACCCAGCCCTCCATCTCTGGGGGAAGGATAGCCAGGAGCTGCTCCAGAACCACCAGGTCCAGCATCTGGGCTTTGGTGTGCTTTTCTGGTCTCAGCCATCGCGTACAAAAGTTGTGGAGCTTGCTGCAAAGTCCTCGGGGACCTTCAGCCTCCTGGTATTGGATGCTCCTGAAGTTGCAGGGCTGAACTTCTGAATGGAGGATGGTTTCATTCATCATGCATGCGATCCGGGATTCAACCCGGAGGAAAGCTGGACACGTGTCTCTCTCTCTTTCTCTCTCCCTGGCAAGAGCCCCCACCCACCATCACGCCTCCCATGCAAATCGCTCCTGCAGCCTTTTCAGCACCTGCGGAGTTCCAACGGTTAAGGAGAGCGAGTGTTACGTTCTAGAGAGGAAAAGGCTCGAGGATGTCCCTCCGTTCGCAGCCTCCTCTGGAAAGCAGCCGAAACGTTCGCCCTCTAGTGGCCCAAAGGGGAAGCTGATGTTCCTTTCTCACATCCCTCCTTCGCATCCCTTTACATGGGAAGAGCCCCCTCCCCCTGAGGACGTATGGATTTCCCGCCGTCAGAATCTCCTGTAGCCTCTCCACCTCCCTGTGGAGCCCCAGGGATTAAGGCGAGCGAGTGCACGGTCCTACAGCGGCAAGCGTTTGTAATGTCACGCCTCCTCCAACGGGGAAGCTCCTGGCGTTACCTTCTCTTGGCTGAGGGCGCCCCCTGGAGGATTCTGCCTAAAATTACAGGATTCCCCGTAAGGGCGGGAAAGAATAGGAGCAGAAAATAAACGGGACTTCCCCAAAGGGACTGTTTTTCCCCTCGCCTCCGAAAGGTTTCCCTGCTCCTTCATTTACGGGAATCCCCCTCTCTCTCCCGCTGAAGGGAAGCCATTCCGGCCCTAGTTTCACCAACCTCATCTGAGGTAAAATTTACCTCAGAATTCATTTCTTTGAATCTTTTCTGCCCAAGGAGTCTTCTTTGCATCTGGTGTGTTGAGCCTATGCAGCATCACAAAGGAGACCCTGGCAAAGGGCATCTTTTAGATGCTTATCATCTATCTATCTATCTTTGTATCCATCCATCATCCGTCCATCATCCATCCAAAGGGACCTTTATGATGTTTATCATCTATCATCCTTTTCATCTATTAGGTGCATGCATAACCGTGCCCAACATCCCTGTCCTAATATCCCCATTTATTTCTACCCATCTCCTGTGTTCTTATTCATGTTTATTCTTATTCCTGTTATCTTGTACATATGTGACAAACTAAAATATCTATCCATCCATTCCTCTATTCATGTCTATTTATCATTATCTATCTACTCTCTACATGTATTTATCTATGTATCATCTACCTCTAACCATGTATTTGTTGATCTATGAGTATTCATATATGCATCATCTATCCTTATCTAGGTCTGTCTTGTCTATCGATCTTTCTAGCTATCATCTCTATCACTCTATCGTCTATTTATCATCTAATATCTCTCTCCATATTTGTTTACCAAGATCTTTATTTCTTTGAATCGTTTCCGCCCAAGGATCACATCTTGTGGGCTGATCCTGTGCAGCATCACAAAGGAGAGTCCGGCCTTTAAGATGTTTATCATCCATCCATCTATTCATCTCCATTCATCTATTATTATCTATCATTATCTATTATCTACGTGCATTTATGTATGTATGTATTTCTGTCTATTGATCGATCTAGCTATCATCTCTATCAATGTATAGTCTATCTATCATCTAATATCTCTATCCATATTTGTCTATGTATCATAATTAGTTATATCTGGCTACATGATTTTCCATTTTATCTAATCTATATCATCGAAACTAAATCAATCTATCTCCATATCTTCTCTCACTCCACCCCTCCCTCTCCCCCCTCTCTCTCTCACATACACACAACACACATACACAAATATTTTAGAAACTTCCCATCTCCCTCACCAATGGACTCTGGGTGGAATACTGCTATCATGTCATTCCTAATCCTATTTCTCTCTAGACCAGCCAAACCCAAATTCTGCAACTGTTGTTCATAAGTTTCAATCCTCACGCCTTTAATCATCTTAGCTGTTCTTCTTTTCACTTTTTCTTAGTTTATACAACTAAGGATTGTATTAGGCTTTTTTTGGCTGCTGCGGCACACAAGTGATTCATTCTTAAGTAATCATTTGGTCTCCAAGGTCTCTTTCATCGTTACTGTTTTTGAGCCAGGTTTCATGTAATCTATTTTTCCTACCCATGTGTAAAATCTTACTTTTCTCCACATTAAATTTCATTTTGTTGGACTCAACCTTGTTTCGTTTGGATCAGAAAGGCACAATGTGCATAAATCCACCGTATTTTTCAGACTATAAGACACACTTATAGTTGGTGGAAATGTCTGTACATCTTAGAGAGCAAATGTTGCCGAAATCCCATCCACCCAGCAGCTTCCATCCTTCGGCCTCTGCCTCCCACCAATTTACCTCCTTGCAGCAAACAGCCAGGCAGATTCAGTACAGCCTGATTTAGCAGGAGCAGCTGATTGGAGGTAGATTCTACCTTCCAGAATACCTCCAAGCAGCTGTTCCAGGCTGTGGGGATCGCCTCCACCCATCACTGCTACCACCTATCGCCACCTTCACGGACCACATTTCAGCCTCAGAATGTCCTGGTTTTGGCCTCCACACACTCCATTTCTGGTCTCTGCATGCCTTATTTCTGTCCCTTTGCAGGGGGTGGGGATTGCTGAGAGCACCTATTCCCACCGCCTGGAATAGCCCAATAAAGGAATACGTGTAGGCCAAAAATGGGACTTATGGTGGCTTAAAATGTGGCTTGCGAAGCCAGCGATAGGCGGCAGCACTAACAGGCAGCAACGGCAATAGGCAGCAACGATCCCTACGGCCTGGAATAGCTTATCGGAGATATTTCGAGAGGCACATCCTATCACCAATCAGCTGCTCCTGCTAAATTAGACTGTGCTGAAGCTGACCATGCTATATGCTGTTTGCTGCAAGATGCTAAATTGCTGCGAGGCAGAGGTAGATTTTTTTTTCTTGTCTTCCTCCCCAAAAATCGGGGGCATCTTATACTTCGGAGCATCTTATAGTCCAAAAATATGGTAAAAATATATAGAGACATCGTGGTGAAGTGAATAGAATGCAGTACTACAAGCTAATTGGCCACAGCTAGGAGCTCGATTCTGAACGGTTCATAGTTGATTCAGCCTTTCAGCATTCTGAGGTCAGTAAAATGAGTACCAAGGGTGCTGGGGACAACATGCTGACTTTGTAAACTGCTCAGAGAGTGTTATGAAGCATTGTGGAGTGGTAGAAAAGTCTAAGTTGAATTATTATTGCTATATAGTTTCTCCTGGGCGTGAATCCTTTTATGAAAAGTAAGATGACCATTCAGAGCAAAGCTCTTTCCACATTGCGTGCATTTATATGGCTTTTCTCCTGTGTGGATTTTGTTATGAGAACTAAGAGTACTGCTCCGAACAAATGTCTTTCCACAATTCATGTTGTATTTTGCATGATTACAGTGTTGTGATATGGACATGATTTCTGTATTCATGAGTCACAAAAGCTTTGAAAATATCTAGAAAATATCTCTTTCCTTCCAATTATCTCTATATATGCAAATCTCACTCAAAGTCAGTTTAGAGTTAAGGAATAATCAGGGGAAACATCTGAAGAGGAATTAGGAGAAAACCTAAGATTTATTAGGGTGAGTTAAGAAAATTTCACTGCCCAAAGTCTCACCGGCTTTCAAGGGCTCTTCTCAGTCCACAGAGAACAGACCCCTAAACTACTTTAGTGCGAGATCACCTGAGATCAGTAGTCAATATCTCATGCTAGTACTTTAGGACTATGTTCTCTACAAACTGAGGACTGCATGAGATCCGGGCAAAAGTGTTTGAAACCAAAGAAGTCTTTCCTTCTATTTACAAAGCATATTGCCCTGGATCTCGTGCAGGCCTCAGTTAGCAGAGGCCTAAAGTATATAGTGCGAGATCATACAGTATGGGTAGAACGAGAGTTCACGGTACTGATCTCGCATGATCTCTCACTACTTTAGGCCTGTTTTCTGCATATGCACCAAATGTCTCGCTACATTGACGCAAGTTTAGTCTCAGCGGGGTAGGATGTTTATAGGCCAAGTGCGATTAGACAATATGAATTTGTCTTCAGTGCATAAGCTCTCACTGTACATAAAAGCTATAAGTGATGAATCATGATCATTAACATCATAAAAATATATTCACAGGATACAACATTTAGTGATAGTCATAGGATACTAAATAACCAACCAACATCAATTGTGCTAGGAAACTGGGTCTAAAGTACCTGGGGGGGAAAGGTCCTAACACAGAATTTTTGGAGGTTTCAGAGGAAGAATAATGGTTAGGTGTTGTGACTCAGCAGAAGTTTGCTGTGAGTTGAGTCGGGATGCAGGAATAACAATGCAGCTGGGGCTCGTTAGTGTGGTCTTCTGGAGATAAAAGGACTGATGGTGCCACGCCCTGGTTGCAGATGTCAACATTCGTCGTTCATTCATGGTTCATTGTTCATCGATCGTGGTTTGTCTGTGAGAGGCAATTGGAGAAGTGATCTGCTTTCTTTTTGTATACCTGGTTTGGTCGTAAGAGATCTTTGTTTTTGCATTGTTATCTTCTTGCCAGAGACTTTATTTATACCGAGCCAAGGTGGTGCAGTGGTTAGAGTGCAGTACTGCAGGCCACTTCAGCTGACTGCTATCTGCAGTTCAGCGGTTCAAATCTCACCGGCTCAAGGTTGACTCAGCCTTCCATCCTTCCGAGGTGGGTGAAATGAGGACCCAGACTGTGGGGGCAATATGCTTACTCTGTAAACCGCTTATAGAGGGCTGAAAGCCCTATGAAGCGATATATAAGTCTAACTGCTATTGCTATTGCTAGGTTTATTTTTGGGCTCGCAGCCAGTGTGAGCCGAGGCTGATAAAGTTCTTTCCTTTTAAGTCTGTCTGCCTGTCATCTTTGAACAAGCGAGGAAGGGGGGCCAGAACAGTTAGGATAGGACAAGAAGAACAGGATAAGATAGTGAAAGAAGAATAGACAAGACTTGACTGAACTGGACTAGAATAGCTTACAAAATAAATCATGCTAGGAAACCAAATAAAACAATATAAATCATAAAAATACAAGCAAAAAAATTATAGTCCCAAGTAGAAAAAAAGATAGGTAATTGTAAAGATGAGAAGAAAAATAGTAATACAGTCTTACTAAATTGTTTGCCAGTGTTGTGAGAATTAGTTATTTAGCAGAGTGATAGCATGGGGGGAAACTGTCCTTGTGTCTAGTTGTTCTGGTGTGCAATGTCCTATAGTATCATGATAGCACTTCTATCACGAGGGCAGAGGTTAAAATAATGTAAGTCCAGGATTGTGAGGGGTCTGTAGATATTTTCACAGCCCCCTTTCTGGTTCATTTAGTATACAGGTCCTTAATGGAAGGCAGGTTGGTAACAATTGTTTTTTTCTCCAATTCTAATTGTCTGTTGAAGTCTGTGTCTGTCTTGTCAGGTTGCAGAGCCAAATCAGACAGTTATAGAGGTAAAGACAACAGCCTCAATAATTCCTTTGTAGAACTGTATCAGCAGCTCCTTGGGTAGTTTGAGCTCTCTGTGTTGGCACAGAAAGAACATTCTTTGCTGTGCTTTTTTGATGTTAGGTGTCCATTTTAAGTCTTGAGATATTATAGAACCTAGAAAGTTGAAAGTTCTATCTATCATAGGGCTATCTATGTTGATACTGTGTGGTCTAGTATTGTAAGAAGCGATAGTATAGGAGTTTTTTCTAATAAGATACTTTATTGTGCAGGTATCTGATGTGGTTTTGCCTAGCTTCACCTGCTGCTTCTTGTCTCTCAGAAAACTTATCATCCTTTACACATGTGGTCAGGCAAAGCTAGCTGATTTAATTTAATTAGAAGAATATCTGGAACAATGGGTTTGAATGCCGAGCTGAAGTCTACAAAAAGGACCCTTGCATAGGTCTTTGGAGATTCAAAACGTTGTAGGATGTAGTGAGAGCCATATTAACAGCATCACTTGCTGATCTATTTGCTCAGTAGGCAAATTGTAAGGGTCTAACAGCAGATCCGTGATGGTTTTCAGGTGAGCTGGCTTTGTCCCGTCTACCCAGTGTGAAGAGCAAACATTGGGCCAGCGAGGCTTTGACCAGGTCTGCCCAATGTGAAGAGGAGACCTCAGGCCAGTGTGGCTTCAGCCCGGTCTACCCAATGCAAACAGGAGAAATACCAACAGTTTGGGGAATGATGCCAAAATAGCCATACCCATGCAGGTGGCCACACCCACCATTGGCCATGCCCAATGAGTGGTATCACGCTGGCCATACTACCTTCAAAAATCTGGGGTTCACAAATGAAACATCATGTGCTAAATGCTTTGCCTTTTCATTAGTCATTTCATCTCTCAGCTACCACTTGTGAGGGTTTGGGCACCTTTTTTTTAACCTTCCCTAGTTCATTACACACCTACAGGAAATACAAAAGAGTTAACCAAGAATTGTATATGCATTCTCAGCCAAATATATTTATGAGGCAACCCAACTTGTCACTACCACACTGCAGCCCCTGTGCACTCAGCCCCCTACCTCAAACCTCTCTTCCAATGAACCTGCTCCCCACACTTCCCATTGCCGGAGCTGTTTTTGCCTACCCCTGCCACCATAGCTGGGATGCAGCAGGAGGCTGCACAGCAGCCCAGTGCATCTGGCAGGCTTGATTGCATTCCTCCGCGTGCTCCTTGGAACGTCAGCCCGGCAGCTACGGTATTGCACCCACTTGCGGAAAGGTATGCATGTTTCAACAACACTAGAACAATTTTGTCTTTGAGCAAATGAGTTCAAGCAGCGCTTTTTTCACACAACTGTATGGACAAAGTTACCATGGCACTGAGAAAAGGATAACTGCAAAATGAATAAACAGTGTAACCGGGCAGCTGTGAAGGCAAACACAATTCTGGGACGCATCACCAAATGTATTACCATCAGGAAAAAGGAGGTCTTAACCAATGTTCCCTCTAATTTTTTTTCAGTGTGAGCGGAAAAGTATAGTGTTTGAGCTGCACAGTTTCATGCCTGAGCACCTAAGAGAGCAACAGTTTGAACTGCTGTCACGTCTGCTGGACATTTGCGCAACATTCCAAGCGTCAAGCGCCGATTGCGAGCGAGGTTTCAGCCTGATGAATGCCAGGCATGAAAATGTGGCACTCAAACACTATACTTTTCAGCTCACACTGGGAAAAAAAGGCTCTCTGCTCAGCTTAGGTTTAGGTTTAGGTTTATTATTTATAGGCCGCCCTTTTCCCTGAGGGGACTCAGGGCGGCTTACAATTTATAGGGAGGGGAATACAAAACAATAAGACATGAACAATACATAAGTTAAAATAGAACACAACATTCATTCATCATTCGGGTGGGGACGGATTACGATCTTTATCCCCAGGCCTGACGGGATAGCCAGATCTTGAGGGCTGTGCGAAAGGTCTGGATGGTGGTGAGGGTACGAATCTCCATGGGGAGATCGTTCCAAAGGGTCGGAGCTACTACTGAAAAGGCTCTCCTCCGTGTAGTTGCCAGTCGACACTGACTGGCAGATGGAACTCGGAGGAGGCCTAATCTGTGTGATCTAATAGGTCGTGAGGAGGTAATTGGCAGGAGGCGGTCTCTCAAGTACTCAGATCCACTACCATGGAGGGCTTTATGGGTGGTAAGTAGCACCTTGAAGCGCACCCGGAGATCGACAGGTAGCCAGCGCAGCTCGCGGAGGATAGGTGTTATGTGGGCGAACCGTGGGGCACCCACAATCACTCGCGCGGCTGCATTCTGGACTAGCTGAAGTCGCCGGATGCTCTTCAAGAGCCAAGGTGGCGCAGTGGTTAAATGCAGCACTGCAGGCTACTGCTAGATCAGCAGGTCAGCGGTTCAAATCTTACCGGCTCAGGGTTGACTCAGCCTTCCATCCTTCCGAGGTGGGTAAAATGAGGACCCAGATTGTTGGGGGCAATATGCTGACTCTCTGTAAACCGCTTAGAGAGGCCTGAAAGGCCTATGAAGCGGTATATAAGTCTACTGCTAAGTCTACTGCTATTCAAGGGCAGCCCCATGTAGAGCACGTTGCAGTATTTCAGCCTAGAGGTCACAAGGGCTCGAGTGACTGTTGTGAGAGCCTCCCGGTTCAGGTAGGGTCGCAACTGGCACACCAGGCGAACCTGGGCAAATGCCCCCCTGGTCACAGCTGACAAGTGGTGGTCAAAGGTCAGCTGTGGGTCCAGGAGGACTCCCAAGTTGCGAACCCTGTCTGAGGGGTGTAAAATTTGGCCCCCTAGCCTGAGTGATGGAATACTAGCCAAATTATTGGGAGGGAAACACAACAGCCACTCGGTCTTATCCGGGTTGAGTACCAGTTTGTTAGCCCTCATCCAATCCCGAACGGCCTCGAGACCCTGGTTCATCACGTCCACCGCTTCATTGAGTTGGCACGGGGCGGACAGATACAGCTGGGTATCGTCCGCGTATTGGTGGTATCTTATCCCGTGCCTCCGAATGATCTCGCCCAGCGGTTTCATGTAGATGTTAAATAGTAGGGGGGATAAGACCGAACCCTGAGGCACCCCATATGTTAGGGGCCTAGGGGTCGATCTCTGCCCCCCGACCAACACCTACTGCGACCTGTCCGAGAGGTAGGAGGAGAACCACTGCAAAACAGTGCCTCCCACCCCCACCTCCCGCAGTCGTCGCAGAAGGATACCATGGTCGATGGTATCGAAAGCCACCGAGAGGTCAAGGAGAACCAGGATGGATGCATGGCCTCCATCCCTGGCTCTCCAGAGATCATCGGTCAATGCGACCAAAGCGGTTTCTGTGCTGTAACCGGGTCTGAAGCCGGACTGGAAAGGGTCAAGGTAACTAGCTTCCTCCAAGGACTGTTGAAGCTGGAAGGCCACCACCTTCTCAACAACCTTCCCAACAAAGGGGAGGTTGGAGACAGGACGGTAATTGTTGAGAACGGCTGGATCCAGAGATGGTTTCTTCAGGAGGGGTCTCACCACCGCCGCTTTAAGTGCGGAGGGGAAGTGCCCCTCCCGAAGGGAGGCGGTAACGACCGCCTGGATCCAGCCTCGTGTCACCTCACTGCTGTTGGCAACCAGCCAGGAGGGACACGGGTCCAGTACGCAGGTGGAGGCACTCACAGCTCTCATGGCCTTGTCCACATCCCCAGGGGCAACATCCTGGAACTCAACCCAGGGGTGGTCTGCCAATTTATCCTCTTGTGCCTCGGCTGGATCTGCAAAGGTGGAGTCCAAATCCGACCGAAACCGAGCAACTTTGTCCGCTAAGAACTGGACATAATCCTCCGCCCTACCCTGCAAGGGGTCCCCCGTATCCCTCCTATTTAGCTTGTACATTGTTAGACTGGCTAGAGGGAGACATGGCACCAACAGCCGGGGTCCTGGCATTTTGCAGGTAACCTGTCCTCTCACATTCTTTTGGAATGCAACCCATCACATTTGAATTAGATCTTGCCAATTATCCTATTAAAAGATAATCCTATTATTCTAAAATATGACTAACTCAATATTAAAAACTGTAAATATTTAATGCTGATAAATAATAGCAGTAATTGTTATTTAGTATGATTAAAATCAGTATTGATATATCAATATATCTATTAAAATTGACAATAAACACTAAAATAACAATACTAATATATAATTTGGAATATAAATGTAATAAATATAATATAAAAAAGCAACATAAATGTAATAAAATAATTTATAATGAAACTCTCCCCCTTTAAAGTAGTAAGATCAATTAAATAGTCTAGCAAGTTTGGACTATATGCTATGTTATGTTACTTAAGAATATATATACCTCAGAATCAGATACAACATCCAGATCATTTCCAACTGAGCCAATAAAATCATATGCCATGCAAAACTATTTTAAATAAAGATATGAAATTAATCAAGTATTGCATTTATTTTTCAAAATGAATGTACATTTTTTTTATTATTTAAGTTTTGTATCCCATCTTTTCATCTTCAACGTATTCAAAGCAGCTAACAGATTTTATAAAATTGAAATCTACTTAAAAACTGGTGTTAATCTAATTCAAAAAGCCTGGCTAAAAAGGGGATTATCCTTTTCTAAAACCAAAAAAGAAAGAAGAACTGCCGCAGGATTGTATTCCGTAGTATTTAATCAATGCATAGCTTTCAAATGTAATCCAAATTATATATCTAAACAACATTATAAATCATTTAAATATCAGAAGTTTCGAGCATTGTTTTTTCTGATCTCTTGGCAGAAAGGATGTGTATTGGCATTTTATGGAATTTAAAATGATTAAGTCCATGACACAAATTGCACAATAGGAAATCCAAGCCAGAATGCATTTAACTCATTGTATCACCAGGGACCAGAATTTAGCAGGCCCAGGGAAAAGCCACTTTATAGCTAAATTTGATACCATTAAAAATTAAATAGGATTAAAATCTGTGGTTTATAATTTACCCAGTTGTGCCATGTAGTCCACCCCATTCCTTTTGTCGGCGTTAGCAAGGGGGCATGTAAGAGGGAGGGGGAAAAGCAAGAGGAGATACGGCCGCAGCTAAGCACGCAGCAACCTCTACGTCTAAGTGGGCGAGTCCACAGCATTTGCGCCCGCACGTCTGAGACAGGGCATAAAAAGGGAAGAAAAGGCAGGGAGGAGATGACTGGAGCCAGCTCTGTTTGGGGTGCCGGCTTGCACACAAGCGCGTCCCCCAGCGCAGGGTGGGGAAAGGCTTTGTTGAAAGATCCGAAGCGCTGCAGTCCGTGTCCAGCAAACGACTGCGCGGCAGTGGGAAACTGCTGTGCAATGTTTACTTGCCATGTGCGCGGCCGCGCGGCCACGCACCTTAGAGGGAACAGTGGTCTTAACCCACTATTTAGTCATATCCCATTTGGAATATTGTATCCAGTTCTGGAGACCTCACTTAAAAAAAGATATTGATAAGTTAATTGTCCTCCCTCTAAGGAAGATTCTTGTTAATTCCAGGTTTTTTCTCTCCTTCATTAGTTTACATCCATGTTTTCTTATCCTGCCCTCTGGTGTTTTGGAAAATGAATTGATCCCCTCCTCTTTGTGGCAGCCTCTCAAATACTGGAATACTGCTATCATGTCATTCCTAATCTTTCTTCTCCCGAGACTAGCCAAATCCAAATCCAGGGACTTTTCTTCATATGTTTCAATCTTCAGGCCTTTAATCATCTTAGCTGCTCTTCATTCCACTTTTTCCAAAGTCTCAACATCTTTATTGTAATGGGATGACCAAAATTAAATGAAGTATTTCAGGTGTAACCTTACTGATGCTTTATAAGGGCTACTAGTACTTCACATGATTTTGATTCTATGCCTCCATTTATACAACTAAAGATTATATTAGGCTTTTTTGGCTGCTGCGGCACACAGATGACTAATGCTTAAGTAATCATCTATTTGACTCCAAGGTCTCTCTCACAGTTACTGTTTTTGAGCCAGCTTTCGTGTAATCTGTTTTTCCTGCCCATGTGTAAAATCTTACTTTTCTGCACATTAAATTTCATTTTGTTGGATTCAACCTTGATTCAATTGGATCAGGAAGGCCCAATGTGCGTACCCACACCGTATTTTTCAGACTATAAGACACTTTTCCCATTCCAAAAGGTTGGTGGAAATGTCTGTACATCATTCTTGCAGCAAACAGCAAACATCCTGGTCAGTTTCAGCACAGCCTGATTTAGCAGGAACAGTTGATTGAAGGTTGTTTCTACCTTCTAGAATACCTCCAATCAGATGTTCCAGTCTGTGGGGATCGCCTCCACTCATCACTGCTACTACCTATCGCCGCCTTCACGGGCCCCATTTCAGCCTCAGAATGTCCTGTTTTTGGCCTCCACACACTCCATTTTTGGCCTGTTGAGACTTCAGGGATTGCCTCCACCATCTATTCCGGCCGCTTGGAATAGCGCGGAGGCCAAAAACGGGACATATGGTGGTTTAAAATGGGGCTTGCAGAGACGGCGATAGGCGGCAACACCAACAGACAGCAACGGCAATAGGCAGCAACGATCCCCGCGGCCTGGAACACCTTATCGGAGATATTTGGAGAGGGACATCCAATCACCAATCAGCTGCTCCTGCTAAATCTGACTGTGCTGAAGTTGACCACGCTGTATGCTGTTTACTGCAAGGTGGTAAATTGCTGCAAGGCAGAAGCAGATTTTTTTCGTGTCTTCCTCCAACATTGTGGGCATCATATACTTCGGAGCCTCTTATAGTCCAAAAAATATGGTAAAAATATATAGAGAGATCGTGGGGCAGTGGTTAGAATACAGTACTACAAGCTAATGGCCATAGCTAAAAGCTCGATCCTGAACGACTCATGGTTGATTCAGGCTTTCAGCATTCTGAGGTCAGTAAAATGAGTACCAAGATTGCTGGGGATAATCTGCTGACTTTGTAAACTGCTCAGAGAGTGTTATGAAGCCTTGTGGAGTGGTAGAAAAGTCTAAGTGAAATTATTATTGCTATATAGTTTCTCCCGAGAGTGAATCCTTTTGTGAGAAGATGACCATTCAGAGCAAAGCTCTTTCCACATTGCGTGTATTTATATGGCTTCTCTCCTGTGTGAATTTTGTTATGAGAAGAGTGCTGTTCCGAGCAAATGTATTTCCACACTCCATGCATTTAAACGGTTTCTCCCCTGTGTGCATCTTTTTGTGGGTAGTAAGTCTACTACTCAGACCAAAGTATTTCCACATGCCATGCATTTAAATGGCTATCCCCCTGTGTGGATCATCTTATTCATTTCATTTTTCATTTTATTTGGTTTGTATGCCGCCCACTCTCGAGAGACTCAGGGCGGCTTACAGATAAAAAAAGGGAGGGGGAAACATACAAAAAATTGAAGAATAACATTAAAATTCCACAACATTCATAGCTTAGGATGGGGCTGGATAAATCAGCAGCCCCAGGCCTGCCAGAACAGCCAGGTCTTGGTCACTTTGCGGAAGGGTGGTAAGGGTCCGGATCTCCACGGGGAGATCATTCCATAGGGCTGGAGCAGCTACAGAGAAGGCCCTCCTCTGGGGAGTCGCCAGTCAACATTGACCGGCAGATGGAATCCGGAGGAGGCCTAGTCTATGAGATCTAATGGGTCTCTGGGAGGTAAGTGACAGGAGGCGGTCTCTCAGGTAGCCAGGTCCAATACCATGTAGGGCTTTAAAAGTAATGATTAGCACCTCGAAGCATGTCCGGAGACCAATGGGAAGTCAGTGCAGCTCGCGGAGGATAGGTGTAACGTAGGTGTACCTAGGTACGCCCCTATCGCTTACATGGCTGCATTCTAGACTAACTGAAGTCTTCAAACACTCTTCAAGGGCAGCACCATGTAGAGCGCTTATGGCGAAGAAGATGACTATTTTGAACAAAGGTCTTTCCACACTCCATGCATTTATATGGCTTTTCCCCTGTGTGGATCATCTTATGGGAACAAAGACAACTATTTCGAGCAAAGGTCTTTCCACACTCCATGCATTGGTATGGCTTTTCCCCTGTGTGGATCATATTATGGCGAAGAAGATGACTATTTCGAGCAAAGGTCTTTCCACACTCCATGCATTTATATGGCTTTTCCCCTGTGTGGATCATCTTATGATGAAGAAGATGACAATTTCGAGCAAACGTCTTTCCACACTCCAGGCATTTATATGGCTTTTCCCCTGTGTGGATCATCTTATGGCAATGAAGATTACTATTTTGAGCAAAGGTCTTTCCACACTCCATGCATTTATATGGTTTTTCGCCTGTGTGGATCATCTTATGGCAATAAAGATGACTATTTCGAGCAAAGGTCTTTCCACACTCTGTGCATTTATATCGTTTTTCGCCTGTGTGGATGATCTTATGGCGAAGAAGATGACAATTTTGAGCAAAGGTCTTTCCACACTCCATGCATTTATATGGCTTTTCCCCTGTGTGGATCATCTTATGGCGAAAAAGAGTTCCATTTCGAGCAAAGGTCTTTCCACACTCCATGCATTTATATGGCTTTTCCCCTGTGTGGATCATCTTATGGTGAAAAAGAGTTCCATTTTGAGCAAAGGTCTTTCCACACTCCATGCATTTATACGGGCTCTCCCCCGTGTGGATCATCTTATGGCAAAGAAGATTACCTTTTCGATCAAAGGTCTTTCCACACTCCATGCATTTATACGGCCTCTCCCCTGTGTGGATCCTCTTATGGGAAATAAGACTACAATTTTGAGAAAATGTCTTTCCACATACCAAGCATTCTTTTCTGTGAATCGCTTTTTGAGATGTACAGAAGTTATTTTCAAGAGAAAGAATGCATGTTTCAATGTAGTTTTCTCCATTGTATCTTCTTATAGCATCTTCTCTGTTGTTTTGGGTTAAATAGTGTTCGTTTACATGTAATTTAGCTTTAATTAGCTTCACACTTTTCCCAATATATTTTTTCCTTATTTTCTCTTGTTGGGCAAGAAAGTCATGCATCAGAGCATCAGTGGAAGATGAGCTTTCCTGATTCCAATTGTTTGGCTGGTTTCTTTCATGGCTTTCTAATTCCATTTGAATTCCAAAGTTCTCCGTTCCATCTTCAGCATTGATCACTTGGAACACTTCACAGGAATCTTGATTCTCCTGCCCATTACCTTCAAAGGAAAAGAGAAATGAAAATGATAAGAACGCTAGAGAAAAAGATCAAACTTTTCAACAAATCTTCTTCTGAATTTTTTCTAAAATTCCATTATGTTGTATTTTGCATGATTACAATGTTGTGATAAGGACATGATTTATATTTTCATGAGTCATGAAAGCTTTGAAAATATCTAGAAAATATCTCTTTCCTTCCAATTATATCTATATATGCAAATCTCACTCAAAGTCAGTTTTGAGCTGAGGTCTATAAAAAGGACTCTTTGGAGATTCAAAACATTGTAGCATGTAGTGAGAGCCATATTAACAGCATCACTTGCCGATCTATTTGCTCAGTAGGCAAACTATTACAGGTCTAACAGCAGATCCATGATGGTTTTCAGGTGAGCTGGCACGCACCAGCCTTTCAAAGGTTTTCATAATTACAGATGTCAGAGCAACCAGTCTGTAGTCATTCAGTTCTTTTACGGAGGGTTCCTTCGGCATTGGGATGATAGTAGAGCATTTGAACATATCTAGTAATTTATTAAAGATGCCGGTGAAGATGGGAGCCAGTTGATCAGCACAAGCTATTAAGCAAGCAGGAGTTATCTTGTCTGGTCCTGGTGCTTTTTCTTGCTTTTTCCTGTGAAATAGACCTTTCATATCATTTTCTATAGTCACCAGGAGTGCAGGGCCCAAAGGGATGGACTCAGTTGTAGGAGGCTTGTCTTTTGTTGGTGTGTCTGAGATGGGGATTGTGGAGATAGGTGACAGTAGTTTGCTCTCAAACCTACAGAAGAACACATTTGGGTCATCTGCCAGTTGTCGATTTCCTTCAGCATGGAAAGGTTTGCTGTACCTCGTGATATTTTCAAGAGTTTTCCACATGTTTGCAGGTTCATTTGTTGAGAACGGATTCTTTACATTTTCATAGTAGCTTCTTTTTGCTGTTATGATCTTCCTTATCAATACATTATGCTTAACTTGAGGAGTTAAGACGTCAACTTGAGGAGTTAATGACAACAATGACATAGAATCATCTCACATGAGCTCCAGAGGACACATAAAAGCACACCTCATTCTTTTCAGCCTCCATAGATAAGTTCGAATAAAAATGGAAAAATACAGATAAGAAATGGCACGGAAAGCATCTAAGCAATTAAGCTTTTGCTTCCTTGGGGTACGAGAAGGCCAGATCCTTTACTTTTCCCTCCCAGGAGACAATATCTGATTAGTGGTTTTTAAATAAAAAAACTAACTATAATCTTTCTCCTTGAACTCTCTGATTGTGGACTAGAAAACTCTTACCCAGTGAGACCACATTCCTATGATTTTCAAGCATGACTTCAGAATGGAGTACTTTTTGGTCAGGATGCAGTTGAGACCATTCCTCCTCAGAGAAATACACAGCCACCTCCTCGAAGGACACAAGACTCTCCTGAACATGGAAAAAAGAACAGAACAGTCGGATTCGAAACATCTGTTCATCTTCAATAATGATTTACACAAGGGGATAGAAGGGGAACTCATCAAATTGACAGGAATACCAACACTCCAGAAGATAAACTCGAGATATGAAATGATCAACAGCTTGAACCCTATCTAACTAATGAATTTCAGCAGCTAGAAATGTAAGGTTCTACATTTTGGAAAGAAAAAATAAATGCACAGGCATAGAACAGTTGATATCTAGCTAACAACATGGATTTTGGAGTCCTAGTGGAGAAATAGAAGAAGAGAGCACTCTGCACACCCACTTTACTTACTGAAGGAAAGGAAGAATACAAAACAAACAATTTCCCCCTTTCTTACTTGATTTGGAGGTTCAACCGCTGTTTGAGCTCCATCGTTAAAACCAGAAAACTTCATTCTTTGTATCTCTGTAAGGGATAAAAGCTTAATTAACAAAATAGGAGGAGATATTCTATAGAAAACAAGAGATAGTGAAGGTAAGAAGGATAATCTGAATTCCTTCAACTACCTCTTGAGGTGTCCTTACTTGGTTCTTCCCAAGGGATCCTCCTGAAAAATGGCTCCTGGGGGGGATTTGATGGATTCTTCTTTCCCGCAGGATCTCTGATCTCCACAGTGCAGCTCTTCAAATAGGAGGAAGGAAAAAAGAAGCAGAATTAATGCACATCACATGAAATAAAGTGGATTTGTCTATTTGGAAGTCAAAGCCCCCAATATCCATCAGTGAGGTTGAGTGAGAAAACAATGGAACAATGTCCTACAGGAATTGGTGGAACATCTCCACCTCTTATGAATGCCAGGGAAGATTGGGAAGGAAGAGTAAAGAATTCAAACATATTCTTCATTCCCTTTTGAGCTCCCTAGACTAGTGTGTCTCACCTGCAACTCAACCTGCTCTTTCTTCTCCTCTGCCTGGCTCAGGAGGAAGCCCTCTGCCAGGGCCACCGCCTGGGAGCTGGTCTCTGCTCCACACTCCCGCACCCAGCTCTCCATCTCTGGAGGAAGGATAGCGAGGAGTTGCTCCAGAACAACCAGGTCCAGCATCTGGGCTTTGGTGTGCTTTTCTGGTCTCAGCCATCGCCTACAAAAGTTGTGGAGCTTGCTGCAAAGTTCTCGGGGACCCTCAGCCTCCTGGTATTGGATGGTCCTGAAGTTGCAGGGCTGAACTTCTGAATGGAGGATGGTTTCATCCATCTTGCATGCGATCCGGGATTCAACCAGGTGGAGAGCTGGACACGTGTCTCTCTTTCTCTCTCTCCCTGGCAAGAGCCCCCACCCACCATCACGCCTCCCATGCAAGTCTCTCCTGCAGCCTTTTCAGCACCTGCGGAGTTCCAAGGGTTAAGGAGAGCGAGCGCTGCGTTCTAGAGAGGAAAAGGCTCGAGGATGTCCCTCCGTTCGCAGCCTCCCCTGGAAAGCAGCCGAAACCTTCGCCCCCTAGTGGCCCAAAGGGGAAGCTCTTGTTCGATTTCTCACATCCCTCCTTCGCCTCCCTTTGCCCCCTCCCCCTCCCCCGGGACACCTCTGGATTTCCCGCCGCAAGAATCTCCTGTCGCCTCTCAGGATTAAGGCGAGAGAGTACACGGTCCTAGAGCGGCGGCAAGCAGTTGTGATGTCACGCTTCCTCCAATGGAGAAGCTCCTGGCGTTACCTTCTCTTGGCCGAGGTCGCCCCCTGGAGGATTCTGCCTAAAATTACAGGATTCCCCGTAAGGGCGGGAAAGACTCGGAGAGAAGCAGAAAATAAACGGGGCTTCCCCAAAGGGACTGCTTTTCCCCCCCGGCTCCTAAAGGTTTCCCTGTTCCTTCATTTACAGGAATTCCCCCTTTCTCTCCCGCTGAAGGGAAGCCATTCCGGCCCTAGTTTCACCAACCTCATCTGAGGTAAAATTTACCTCAGAATTCATTTCTTTGAATCTTTTCTGCCCAAAGAGTCTTCTTTGCATCTGGTGTGCTGATCCTGTGCAGCCTCACAAAGGAGAGCCTGGCCAAGGACACCTTTAAGATGTTTATCCTCCATCCATCCGTCCATCATCCATCCAAAGGGACCTTTATGATGTTTAGCATCTATCATCTTTTTCATCTATTAGGTTCATGCATAACCATGCCTAAGGTCCCTGTCCTAATATCCCCCTTTATTTGTACCCATTTCCTGTGTTCTTATTCATGTTTATTCTTATTCCTGTTATCTTGTACGTATGTGACAAATTAAATAAAATATCTATCCATCCATTCCTCTATTCATTTGTCTATTTATCTATCTACTCTCTACATGTATTTTTGTATCTATATTTCATCTACTGCTAACCATGTATTTGTTGATCTATGGGTATTTATATATGCATCATCTATCCTTATCTAGGTTTTTGTCTATCTTGATAGATAGACAATAGATTGATAGCTAGAAAGATCAATAGATAATCTTTCTAGCTATCATCTCTATCAATATATCATCTATCTATCATCTAATAACTCTATCCATATTTGTCTACCAAGATCTTCATTTCTTTGAATCGTTTCTCCCCAAGTTTCACATCTTGTGTGCTGATCCTGTGCAGCATTACAAAGGAGTCTGACCAAGGACACCTTTAAGATGTTTATCATCTATCAATCTATCTAATCTAATCTATCCACCCATCCATAGCAGGGCACATTTAGGATGTTTATCATCTATCCACCCATCCATCTCAATTCATCTATTATTATCTATCTTTATCTATTCTCTACATGCATTTATGAATCTATGTATTTATCTGTCTATTGATCGATCTAGCTATCATCTCTATCCATCTATAGTCTGTCTATCATCTAATATTTCTATCCATATTTGTCTATGTATCATTATTAGCTATATCTAGCTACACGATTTTCCATCCTATGTAATCTATCTATCATTGAACTAAATCGATCTATCTTAAGGTGACCAGATTTTCAGATTGGTAAAGAGGGACACCTTTGACCGGGGGTGGGGGATGATTAAAAATTTTATACGGAGCAACAAAAATTTTCATACAACGCAAAAATAGTATTGTAATATTTTTTTTATTTCAACATAACTACAATTCACAAATATAAATTGTAACTGTTGCCAAACATCAAAATTTTGATCACGTGACCATGAGGGTGCTGCAATGGTCTCTAAGTGTGAAAATGGTCGCTAAGTGTGAAAAATGGTCATCAGTTACTTTTTTCAATGCCATTGTAACTTTGGTCACTAAACCCATTAGGCCACCTTGCTTGCCACAGTTCTTAAGTGAATAACTGCAGCTGATAAGTTAGTAACATAAGTGAATCTGGTTTCCCCATTTGACTTTGTCAAAAGGTGATATATGACCCCAGGACACTGAAACCATCATAAATACGAATCTGTTGCCAAACATCAAAATTTTGATCACGTGACCATGAGGATGCTGCAACGGTCGCTAAGTGTGAAAACGGTCGCTAAGTATGAAAAATGGTAATCAGTCACTTTTTTCAATGCCATTGTAACTTTGGTCACTAAATCCATTAGGCCACCTTTCTTGCCACAGTTCTTAAGTGAATAACTGCAGCTGATAAGTTAGTAACATAAGTGAATCTGGTTTCCCCATTTGACTTTGTCAAAAGGTGATATATGACCCCAGGACACTGAAACCATCATAAATACGAATCTGTTGCCAAACATTAAAATTTTGATCACGTGACCATGAGGATGCTGCAACGGTCGCTAAGTGTGAAAACGGTCGCTAAGTATCAAAAATGGTAATCAGTCACTTTTTTCAATGCCATTGTAACTTTGGTCAGTAAGCCCATTATACCACCTTTCTTGCCACAGTTCTTAAGTGAATAACTGCAGCTGGTATTTCGTATTGGGGATAGAATCTTTTTTTAAATAGCCTAAGACAATTTAAAAAAAGAACCCACACAGAATAAATTGAAGTAAAACATTTCAAACTATTCTTTCTATGCACAATATATTTCAAAGTATTGTGCATAGAATTTTTAAATCTGGTTTCACTTCAATTTATTTTGGATAGAATCTTTTTTTAAATAGTCTAGGACAATTTAAAAAAAGAATCCACACAGAATTTTAAAAAATCCGATGCACAATAAATATTATTTTAAAATACATTAAAAAAATAAAAGAAAACACCCAGCTCATTTACCAGCAGGCTTGCACTACAGATCAACCCAGAATGATGTAAATGTAAATACAAAGAACTGAGCAAATTGAAATGGTGAAATTAGTCAGGGAAATATTTTTCAAAGAACTTTGCCACCATTTTGGAGCAGGCCTCCAACCTCCGTGCCCCTCCCTTCCAGAAAATCCAGGAAGTAACACTCGCTACCTCGCTAGGCATTTCCTGGAGCCTCAGAATGTCCTGTTTTTGCCCGCCACACACCCCATTTTTGGCCCGTGCATGGCCCATTTTTGGCCTGTTGCAGACGTCAGGGATTGCCTCCACCACCTATTCCGGCCGCTTGGAATAGCACGGAGGCCAAAAACGGGACATATGGTGGTTTAAAATGGGGCTTGCAGAGACGGCGATAGGCAGCAACGATCCCCGCGGCCTGGAACAGCTTATTGGAGTTATTTCGAGAGGCACATCCAATCACCAATCAGCTGCTCCAGCTAAATCTGGCTGTGCTGAAGTTGACCACGCTGTATGCTGTTTACTCCAAGGTGGTAAATTGCTGTGAGGCAGAGGCAGATTTTTTTCGTGTCTTCCTCCAACGTTGGGGGCATCATATACTTTGGAGCCTCTTATACTCCAAAAAATATGGTAAAAATATATAGAGACATCGTGGGGCAGTGGTTAGAATACAGTACTACAAGCTAATGGCCATAGCTAAGAGCTGGATCCTGAACGACTCATGGTTGATTCAGGCTTTCAGCATTCTGAGGTCAGTAAAATGAGTACCAATATTGCTGGGGATAATCTGCTGACTTTGTAAACTGCTCAGAGAGTGTTATGAAGCATTGTGGAGTGATAGATAAGTCTAAAAGGAATTTTTATTGCTATATAGTTTCTCCCGAGAGTGAATCCTTTTGTGAGAAGATGACCATTCACAGCAAAGCTCTTTCCACATTGCGTGTATTTATATGGCTTCTCTCCTGTGTGAATTTTGTTATGAGAAGAGTACTGCTCGGAGCAAATGTATTTCCACACTCCATGCATTTCAACGGTTTCTCCCCTGTGTGCATCTTTTTGTGGGTAGTAAGTCTACTGCTCAGAGCAAAAGTATTTCCACATGCCATGCATTTAAATGGCTATCCCCCTGTGTGGATCATCTTATGGCGAAGAAGATGACTATTTCGAACAAAGGTCTTTCCACACTCCATGCACTTATATGGCTTTTCCCGTGTGGATCATCTTATGGCAACGAAGATGACTATTTCGAGCAAAGGTCTTTCCACACTCCATGCATTTATATGGCTTTTCCCCTGTGTGGATCATCTTATGGAGAAAAAGAGTTCCATTTCGAGCAAAGGTCTTTCCACACTCCATGCATTTATATGGCTTTTCCCCTGTGTGGATCATCTTATGGTGAAAAAGAGTTTCATTTTGAGCAAAGGTCTTTCCACACTCCATGCATTTATATGGCTTTTCCCCTGTGTGGATCATCTTATGGCGAAAAAGACTTCCATTTCGAGCAAAGGTCTTTCCACACTCCATGCATTTATATGGCTTTTCCCCTGTGTGGATCATCTTATGGTGAAAAAGAGTTCCATTTTGAGCAAAGGTCTTTCCACACTCCGTGCATTTATACGGCCTCTCCCCTGTATGGATCATCTTATGGCAAAAAAGATGACTATTTCGAGCAAAGGTCTTTCCACACTCCATGCATTTATACGGACTCTTCCCTGTGTGGATCCTCTTATGGGAAATAAGATTACGATTTCGAGAAAATGTCTTTCCACACACCAAGGATTCTTTTCTGTGAATCGCTTTTTGTGATGTACAGAAGTTATTTTCAAGAGAAAGAATGCATGTTTCAGTGTAATTTTCTCCACTGTTTCTTCTTATAGCATCTTCTCTTTTGTTTTGGGTTAAATAGTGTTTGTTTACATGTAATTTAGCTTTAATTAGCTTCACACTTTTCCCAATGTATTTTTTCCTTGTTTTCTCTTGTTGGGCAAGAAAGTCATGCAACAGAGTATTAGTGGAAGATGAGCTTTCCTGATTCCAATTGTTTGGCTGGTTTCTTTCATGGCTTTCTAATTCCATTTGAATTCCAAAGTTCTCCGTTCCATCTTCAGCATTGATCGCTTGGAACACTTCACAGGAATCTTGATTCTCCTGCCCATTACCTTCAAAGGAAAAGAGAAATGAAAATGATAAGAAGGCTAGAGAAAAAGATCAAACTTTTCAACGAATCTTCCTTTGAATTTTTCTGAAATTCCATTATGTTGTATTTTGCATGATTACAGTATTGTGATATGGACATGATTTCTATTTTCATGAATCACGAAAGCTTTGGAAATATCTAGAAAATATCTCTTTTCTTCCAACTCTATGTATGCAAATCTCACTCAAAGTCAGTTTTGAGCTGAAGTCTACAAAAAGGACCCTTGCATAGGTCTTTGGAGATTCAAAAAGTTGTAGGATGTAGTGAGAGCCATATTAATAGCATCACTTGCCAATCTATTTGTTCAGTAGGCAAACTATCACGGTCTAACAGCAGATCCGTGATGGTTTTCAGGTGAACTGGCACGCACCAGTCTTTCAAAGGTTTTCATAATTACAGATGTCAGAGCAACCAGTCTGTAGTCATTCAGTTCTTTTATGGAGGGTTCCTTCGGCATTGGGATGATAGTAGAGCATTTGAACATATCTAGTAATTTATTAAAGATGCCGGTGAAGATGGGGACCAGTTGATCAGCACAAGCTATTAAGCAAGCAGGAGTTATCTTGTCTGGTCCTGGTGCTTTTCCTTGCTTTTTCCTGTGAAATAGACCTTTCATATCATTTTCTATAGTCACCAGGGGTGCAGGGCCCAAAGGGATGGACTCAGTTGTAGGAGGCTTGTCTGTTGTTGGTGTGTCTGAGATGGGGATTGTGGAGATAGGTGAGAGTAATTTGCTCTCAAACCTACAGAAAAACACATTTGGGTCATCTGCCAGTTGTCGATTTCCTTCAGCATGGAAAGATTTACTGTACCTCGTGATATTTTCAAGAGTTTTCCACATGTTTGCAGGTTCATTTGTTGAGAACGGATTCTTTACATTTTCATAGTAGCTTCTTTTTGCTGTTACGATCTTCCTTATCAATACATTATGCTTAACTTGAGGAGTTAAGATGTCATCTTGAGGAGTTAATGACAACAATGACATAGAATCCTCTCACATGAGCTCCAGAGGACACATAAAAGCACACCTCATTCTTTTCAGCCTCCATAGATAAGTTCGAATAAAAATGGAAAAATACAGATAAGAAATGGCACAGAAAGCATCTAAGCAATTAATCTGTTTGCTTCCTTGGGATAAGAGAAGCCCAGACCCTTTACTTTTCCCTCCCAGGAGACAATATCTGATTAGTGGTTTTTAAATATAAAAACTAACTATAATCTTTCTCCTTGAACTCTCTGATTGGGGACTAGAAAACTCTTACCCAGTTGGACCACATTCCTATGATTTTCAAGCATGACTTCAGAATGGAGTACTTTTTGGTCAGGATGCAGTTGAGACCATTCCTCCTCAGAGAAATACACAGCCACTTCCTTGAAGGACACAAGACTCTCCTGAAAAACACGAAACAGGGAGATTCGCAACATCTGTTCATCTTCAACAATGATTTACACAAGGGGATAGAAGGGGAACTCATCAAATTGACAGGAATACCAACACTCCAGAAGATAAACCCGAGATATGAAATGATCAACAGCTTGAGCCCTATCTAACTAATGAATTTCAGCAGCTAGAAATGTAAGGTTCTACTTGGAAAGAAAAAATAAATGCACAGGCATAGAACCGATGATATCTACCTAAGCAGTAGTAAATGCAATATGGATTTTAGAGTCCTAGTGGACAATCACTTCTACTTCTTGTAAATTCATAGTTGGGGTGGGGTGGGGTGGGGTACCTAGCAGATCATGTTAACAAGTGGCTTTTATAAAATATCTCCTAAACAGAATCTGAGGGTAGATATGACAAACCATCATGAGTAAGGTGACCAGACGTCCTCCTTTCGGCGGGTCAATCACGATTTCTAACTATTTGTCCCGTGTCCCGTGGCGTTTTTAAAAAGTCCCGATTTTGGCTTCATGTTGAAAGCACAGTGGATTTGCTTAAGAAATCCTAACCGGGGCAAACGACACTCTGTCTAACCACTCTCTATGTCTCATTACTTTCACTGAAGATATTAAATCGTTAAAGCAAGAAAACGGAAACCCCCCCCCCGCCGCCCCTTTTACTTCCTTTTATAGGAAAATATGATCCAGAACCATAGAGCTCCAGTAAATACTTTGGCTAGAGAAATAGCGACTGTTCCTTTCTGGATTTCCCGGAGGGGAGCGGCACGGAGGTCGGCTTGTGTGGGAAAAATGGTGGCGCGCGTGGAGCTCCTCATCACTATCAAGGTTTCTTTGAAATTTCTCTGGGACTAATTTTACCATTTTAATTTGCTCAGTTCTTTGTATTAACATCTACATCATTCTGGATTGACTTGGAGTGCTTCTTAAAGGCAAGCACAGAGAAAGAGTCACTGAAATGTATCATTTTAAAGGTCAGAAAGAACAGCAAACGCTTCTCAAAGTCAAAATTATAGCATAAGTGCGCATGCGTGAGAATGAGAATGGCCTTACCGCTCCGGCTACCGAAAGACAATAAGGGAATAGTTCGGATGACCAGGACCCCGGACATGAAAACAGAGGGGTTCCTGCAGGACACGGACGTTCGGGCTCTTCAGGGAGGTAACCATTTGAGGAGGGGGCTGCATTTGAGCAGCTCCTGGACGGCGTTGCCTCCCTCGTCTCTTTCATCGACCTATTTGTACAGCTGGCTGGCGGCGGCGGCGGAGACAGCTTTGCGCGAGCGGCGGCGGTTTCGGCCCCGTTGCTCTGGGAAGTGCTGGACCTTTCCTTTGACTGAGCAGTACCGAGGCGTTAGTTTGTGCCCCGAAGAGGGGGTGGGGAGCCCAGGAGAGATGTCTATCGGGATTGGGGGACTGACTTCTTGCCCCCACCATAGCCCTGTTGACTCCCCCCCTTCCCTCCTGGCGCGGCGTTTTCTTCCTCTTTTGCCGCTGTCCCTGCGGGGCCCCACGTCGCCTGATCATCTTTCTGCTTGGACTGGGACTCAAGGAATCCAACGACGGGCCTCCTGTTGTGACCAGTGCCATCCGCTACTGCTACTGCTTCAGGAGTATCGCGTTAGCCAACGCTATTGCTATTCACTGGATCATCTTGCATCAGACGCCATTACTCCGGAGAGGCAACGTGCTGGCAGCTTGGACTCCCCCCAGTGGCCACTACTGCAACTACAGCCCTCGGATCTTTATATGTATGAACGAACTACACCTGTTCAACCAGTGTTACCTCTCTCTGCCCCAGTGTCACTACTGCAGCCACTCAGACTCTGCCTCTTACTACACGTTTGGCAGTCCGGACCCAACATCTTTGGCAGGCCCCTAAACCATCTAGACTCCTGGGACCTCTCAATCTTGCCAGAGGGAGGGAGACACCATCCTCCCCCCTCTATATACCTTCAGTGGATTGGGACTGGGCTTTTAACCACCTTGCCAATTAATTGCCATAGGAAGGGAGAGGAGTGGAGTACCTCTCCCCCCTCTCCCCCCCTAGGAGAGGGTGGAAGACACCTTGGACTACCACAAACTTAGCACGGACTTGCCAACTTGCGCAATTTTTAATTTTTCAATTTTTAATTGGTATGTTGAGTGCATGGGATTGTCTGGGATGGTGTGAACGACCTCACTTTTATTATTATTATCGTTGTAATTTATGTTTTTAATTACTTCGTGAGGACTGCTTGTGTGAGAGCTTGGGTATGATTGATTCGGAGGGCCTGCCGGGGTTTGCGGGGGTCACCGGGGTGGTCGGGGGGACAATGTCCACGGGAGAGGGTCGGAGCATTGCGGTCTTAACAGGGAGAGGCAGATATGGCGGGGACTTTAGGGCTGGCCATTACCGGGGAAGGAGGGCTCGCTACATCACAGAGATCCCTCCTTCCGGCCCTATGAGTCCCACTCCAAGGTCAGATGGCGTGAGGAATCAGGACCCTGGTCTCAGGCTGCTGTCGCTAAATGCCAGGTCTGTTGTTCATAAGGCTCCCCTCGTCCGGGACTTGATTTTAGATGAGGGGGCAGACCTGGCATGTATTACTGAGACATGGCTGGGCACGGAGGGAGGAGTCCCCCTCGTAGAGATGTGCCCAGACGGATTTCAGGTGCTTCATCAGCCGAGAGCCCAGGGAAGGGGTGGCGGTGTGGCTATTGTAGTCCGGGAGTCTTTAGTACCTCGTAGGATCCCTGCTCCGGAGCTTGCCGGGTGTGAGTCCCTACTAGTGAAGTTGGACCTCAAGGGTCAAGTGGGCTTGCTGCTAACGTACCTGCCTCCCAACTGCGTTGCAGCAGCCCTCCCCTCGCTCCTCGAGTCAGTAGCCGAGCTAGCAGTTGAGTTCCCTAGGCTTATGGTTCTGGGGGACTTCAATTTGCCTTTGCTCGGTGAACGCTCTGATGGAGCGCAGGAGTTCATGGCTTCCATGACAGCCATGGGCTTGACCCAGGTAATCCGAGGCCCTACCCACTCAGCGGGGCACACACTCGACCTCGTATTCCTCTCGGAGCAGTGGAGTTATGATCTTGGTCTGAGGGGAAATGAGATCATTCCCCTGTCGTGGTCAGACCACTGCCTACTGAGGCTAGACTTCCGGAGGCCAAACCCCCACCGTAGGGAGGAGGAACCGACCAGATCGTTCCGCCCCAGGCGACTAATGGACCCTGTTAGGTTCCAGACGGAACTTGGGGTTATTCCAGATGCTCTCGCCCACAGTTCCGCGGAGACTCTTGCTGCGGCCTGGCACTCGGCAGCATCAGGGTCTCTGGACCGGATTGCGCCACTACGGCCCCTCCGAGTCAGCGGCTCACGGAGGCCTCCTTGGTTCACCGAGGAGCTCCGTGAGATAAAGCGCCGGAGGAGACGCCTAGAGCACCTGTGGAGGTCCGATAGGTCCGAGTCGAACCGAGCACTGTTGACAGCTTGCACCAAGGAGTACATTCGGGCTTTGAGAACAGCCAAAAGATCACACATTGCCTCCTTGGTAGCGTCCGCCAAGTCCCGCCCAGCCGCCCTGTTTAGGATAACCCGCTCCCTCCTAAATAGGAGGGAGACGGGGAACCCCCTACAGGGTAAGGCTGAGGAATATGTTCAGTTCTTGGCGGACAAAGTTGCTCGGTTTCGATCGGACCTGGACTCCACTCCTGCAGATCCAGCCGAGACACAAGGGAATGACTTGGCAGACCATCTCTGGGTTGAGTTTCAGGATGTTGCCTCCGGGGATGTGGACAAGGCTATGCGAGCTGTGAGTGCCTCCACCTGCATACTGGACCCGTGTCCCTCCTGGCTGGTTGCCAACAGCAGTGAGGTGACACGAGGCTGGATCCAGGCGGTCATTACCGCCTCTCTTCGGGAGGGGCACTTCCCCACCGCGCTTAAGGCGGCGGTGGTGAGACCCCTCCTGAAGAAACCGTCTTTGGATCCAGCAGTACTTAATAACTACCGTCCAGTCTCTAACCTCCCCTTTGTCGGGAAGGTTTTTGAGAAGGTGGTGGCCTTCCAGCTTCAGCGTACCTTGGAGGAAGCTAACTATCTTGACCCCTTCCAGTCCGGCTTCAGGTCCGGTTACAGCACAGAAACCGCTTTGGTCGCATTGACCGATGATCTCTGGAGAGCCAGAGATGGAGGTCATGCGTCCATCCTGGTTCTCCTTGACCTCTCAGCGGCTTTCGATACCATCGACCATGGTATCCTTCTGCGACGACTGCGGGAGGTGGGGGTGGGCGGCACTGTTTTGCAGTGGTTCTCCTCCTACCTCTCGGACAGGTCGCAGTCGGTGTTGTTGGGGGGGCAGAGATCGTCCCCGAGGCCCCTAACTTATGGGGTGCCGCAGGGTTCGGTCTTATCCCCCCTACTATTCAACATATACATGAAACCGCTGGGCGAGATCATTCGGAGGCACGGGATAAAATACCATCAATACGCGGACGATACACAGTTGTATCTGTCCGCCCCGTGCCAACTCAATGAAGCGGTGGACGTGATGGGCCGGGGCCTTGAGGCTGTTAAAGACTGGATGAGAGCTAACAAACTGGTACTCAACCCAGAAAAGACCGAGTGGCTGTTGTGTTTTCCTCCCAACAATTTGGCTACTGTTCCATCAATCAGGCTGGGGGGGCAAAATTTATACCCCTCAGACAGGGTCCGCAACTTGGGAGTCCTCCTGGACCCACAGCTGAGTTTTGACCATCACTTGTCAGCTGTGACCAGGGGGGCATTTGCCCAGGTTCGCCTGGTGCGCCAGTTGCGGCCCTACCTGAACCGGGAGGCCCTCACAACAGTCACTCGAGCCCTTGTGATCTCTAGGCTGGAATACTGCAACGTGCTCTACATGGGGCTGCCCTTGAAGAGCATCCGGCGACTTCAGCTAGTCCAGAACGCGGCCGCGCGAGTGATCGTGGGCACACCGTGGTTCGCCCACATAACACCGATCCTCCGTGAGCTGCGCTGGCTACCTGTTGATCTCCGGGTGCACTTCAAGGTCTTACTTACCATCCATAAAGCGCTCCATGGTAGTGGGTCTGGCTATTTGAGAGACCGCCTTCTGCCAATTACCTCCCTGTGTCCCATCAGATCGCACAGGGTAGGCCTCCTCCGAATTCCATCCGCCAGTCAGTGCCGACTGGCGACTACGCGGAGGAGAGCCTTCTCAGTTGCAGCTCCGACGCTATGGAACAATCTCCCCGTGGAGATTCGCACCCTCACCACCGTCCAGGCCTTCCGCACGGCCCTCAAGATCTGGCTATCCCGTCAGGCCTGGGGATAGGACTTTACTCTCTCCCCGCCCGAATGCTGAGTGAATGTTGTACTTTTATTGCTAATTTTTTTACTCACATTTTCTTTTATGTCTTGTCTTGCACTCCCCTCCCTCATTATTGTAAGCCGCCCTGAGTCCCCTCAGGGAAAAGGGCGGCCTATAAGTGTTTAATAAAACCATTAAAAAAAAAACCATAAGGAAAGAAGAAGAAACTCCAAATCTTTGATGGAAATGGCACCAAACTGAGCAGTAAAAGGAACTTTACAAAGTTGTTAAGGGGGTTCTTTTCAGCCGGGGGGAGGGACCCCATAGCAACTGAGATAAAGCACAGGAAAAAGGGGGCATTTTCCTTATGCATTTCCCTCTTGCTAAATATTTTTAAAGAAAATTTAGAGTTTTAAAATGGATGTAAAAAAAGGTTTTCCCCTTTTTAATATAAATCATGATAGTCTATAAAGATTAATAGGTGTGAACAGAATTATATGTTATTTATCACAGCAAGATGAAAAGTAGGGATGGTTAAACTGATTGCTTTATTCAAAGAAAAGAACATATCTATTTTAATTTCCATGTGGAAACCACTTTTAAATGTTGTGCTTGTGGTGGAAAAAATGAAATTGTGGTTTTGGTTTTCCTGATTAGATAGTTTGTTGTTATAGAATTGGGTAGTATATATTATTGTGTAAAAGAAAAAAGTTGAGGTTGTAATGTTATTATATTGTACTGTGCTAAAAAAGAGTCAGAAGTCATTGCCTCCCCCCGCTTTTCTCCTTCTACCACACACTTTCTCCTTTTTCCCTTTTTCCCCTCTTAATTTCCCCTTATTTTCATTTTTTTGTCTTTTATATTCTGATAAACTAATAAAAATAATTAAGCAGGCGAGAAAAGTAAATGTGATAAAAGTTCACTTTTCATCTTCCTCCACCATCAGTTCCTTTCCCTCTCACTTTGGCCTTTTCCAGTGGAGCAAAAATAATATTTCTGTGAAAGCTTCCTTCCCAGGGGGGGAACTCCCAGAAGGCCAAGAGATGGGCATTAAAGCCAACCCAAAAAAGAAAGACCCTATCCCAGAAACCTTGCTTCAAGCCGAGATTCCCCCCATTTCCCTCATTACACTAAAAAAACCCTCTTCCGTGTCTTTCTACTAAATGAGAGCCTTTTGGTGTAGTGGAGAAAGGGCTGGCCTACACACCAAGGGAAGATGAGTTTGAGTCCTGCTTTTGTGCCAGTCGTTCTCTCTCAGCCCAACCCACCTCACAGGGTTGTTGTTATGTGGAAAATATTAAAAGGCAGATTAGGTATGTTTTCCGCCTTTCAGTTATTTGTAAAAATAAGACAGGTGGGATAAAAATCTAATAAATAATAAAAATAAAAATAAATGAACCATAGACCATTTATTCTATCAGAACATCTTATTCCTAATCAATTCAATTGGATTATTCCTTCATGAGGATTGAAGGTAGCATTAACTAAAAAGTCCCGATTTTAAAAAAAAATTTAATCAAGAAACCCCCCCCCCTCCGGTCAATGGTGTCCCTCTTTACCAATGTTAAAATCTGGTCACCTTAATCATGAGCCAGTAATATTCTACGGAGGAAACTGTATTGAAAGCAACTTGAACCTCCTATTATGCTTTCTATGTCTCTCAGGAACACAAAAATAATCCAGCCCAAACAAGGAGGGGAAATAGAAGAAAAGAGCACTCTGAACACCCACTTTACTTAGTGAAGCAAAGGGAGAATACAAAACTAACAATTTCCCCCTTTCTTACTTGATTTGGAGGTTCAAACACTGCTTGAGCTCTATCGTTAAAACCAGAAAACTTCATTCTTTGTATCTCTGTAAGGGATAAAAGCTTAATTAACAAAATAGGAGGAGATATTCTATAGAAAACAAAAGATAGTGAAGGTAAGACAGATGGATAATCTGAAATCCTTCAACTACCTCTTGAGGTGTCCTGACTTGGTTCTTCCCAAGGGATCCTCCTGAAAAATGGCTCCTGAGGGGGATTTGATGGATTCTTCTTTCCAGCAGGATCTCTGATCTCCACAGTGCAGCACTTCAAGTAGGAGGAAGGAAAAAAGAAGCAGTATTAATGCACATCACATGAAATAAAGTGGATTTCTCTATTTGGAAGTCAACCTCAAAGCCTCCAATATCCATCAGTGAGGTTGAGTGAGAAAACAATGGAACAATGTCCTACAGGAATTGGTGGAACATCTCCACCTCTTATGAATGCCAGGGAAGATTGGGAAGGAAGAGTAAAGAATTCAAACATATTCTTCATTCCCTTTTGAGCTCCCTAGACTAGTGTGTCTCACCTGCAACTCAACCTGCTCTTTCTTCTCCTCTGCCTGGCTTAGGAGGAAGCCCTCTGCCAGGGCCACCGCCTGGGAGCTGGTCTCTGCTCCACACTCCCGCACCCAGCCCTCCATCTCTGGAGGAAGGATAGCCAGGAGTTGCTCCAGAACAACCAGGTCCAGCATCTGGGCTTTGGTGTGCTTTTCTGGTCTCAGCCATCGCCTACAAAAGTTGTGGAGCTTGCTGCAAAGTTCTCTGGGACCCTCAGCCTCCTGGTATTGGATGGTCCTGAAGTTGCAGGGCTGAACTTCTGAATGGAGGATGGTTTCATCCATCTTGCATGCGATCCGGGATTCAACCAGGTGGAGAGCTGGACACGTGTCTCTCTTTCTCTCTCTCCCTGGCAAGAGCCCCCACCCACCATCACGCCTCCCATGCAAATCGCTCCTGCAGCCTTTTCAGCACCTGCGGAGTTCCAAGGGTTAAGGAGAGCGAGCGCTGCGTTCTAGAGAGGAAAAGGCTCGAGGATGTCCCTCCGTTCGCAGCCTCCCCTGGAAAGCAGCCGAAACCTTCGCCCCCTAGTGGCCCAAAGGGGAAGCTCTTGTTCGATTTCTCACATCCCTCCTTCGCCTCCCTTTGCCCCCCTCCCCCTCCCCCGGGACACCTCTGGATTTCCCGCCGCAAGAATCTCCTGTCGCCTCTCAGGATTAAGGAGAGCGAGTACACGGTCCTAGAGCGGCGGCAAGCAGTTGTGATGTCACGCTTCCTCCAATGGAGAAGCTCCTGGCGTTACCTTCTCTTGGCCGAGGTCGCCCCCTGGAGGATTCTGCCTAAAATTACAGGATTCCCCGTAAGGGCGGGAAAGACTCGGAGAGAAGCAGAAAATAAACGGGGCTTCCCCAAAGGGACTGCTTTTCCCCCCCGCATCCGAAAGGTTTCCCTGCTCCTTCATTTACAGGAATGCCCCTCTCTCTCCCGCTGAAGGGAAGCCATTCCGGCCCTAGTTTCACCAACCTCATCTGAGGTAAAATTTACCTCAGAATTCATTTCTTTGAATCTTTTCTGCCCAAAGAGTCTTCTTTGCATCTGGTGTGTTGAGCCTATGCAGCATCACAAAGGAGAGCCTGGCCAAGGACACCTTTAAGATGTTTATCCTCCATCCATCCGTCCATCATCCATCCAAAGGGACCTTTATGATGTTTATCATCTATCATCTTTTTCATCTATTAGGTTCATGCATAACCATGCCTAAGGTCCCTGTCCTAATATCCCCCTTTATTTGTACCCATTTCCTGTGTTCTTATTCATGTTTATTCTTATTCCTGTTATCTTGTACATGTGTGACAAACTAAATCAGTGGTAGTCAACCTGGTCCCTACCGCCCACTAGTGGGCGTTCCAGCTTTCATGGTGGGCGGTAGGGGTTTGCTGTAACTCTGGTTTATAATTTTTATAAAGTAATGTTACTTCCCTACTTTATAAATTACCATTACTGTGGAACCGGTGGGCGGTTAAATTTTTTTACTACTAACAGAGATAGAAAAGTGGGCGGTAGATATAAAAAGGTTGACTACCCCTGAACTAAATAAATAAATATCTATCCATCCATTCCTCTATTCATTTGTCTGTTTATCTATCTACTCTCTTGCCATGTATTTGTTGATCTATGAATATTCATATATGCATCATCTATCCTTATCTAGGTATTTGTCTGTCTTAATAGATAGACAATAGATTGATAGCTAGAAAGATCAATAGATAATCTTTCTAGCTATCATCTCTATCAATATATCATCTATCTATCATCTAATAACTCTATCCATATTTGTTTACCAAGATCTTCATTTCTTTGAATTGTTTCTCCCCAAGTTTCACATCTTGTGTGCTGATCCTGTGCAGCATCACAAAGGAGAGTCTGACCAAGGACACCTTTAAGATGTTTATCATCTATCTATCTTTCTTTCTTTCTATCTATCTATCTATCTATCTATCTATCTATCTATCTATCTATATATCTATCTCTCTGTCTATCATCTATCTATCTATCTATCTATCTATCTATCTATCTAATCTAATATATCCATCCATCCATCCATCCATCCCAGGGCACATAGGATGTTTCTCATATATCCATCCATCCATCTCCATTTATCTATTATTATCTATCATTATCTATTCTCTACATGCATTTATGTATATGTATTCATCTGTCTATTGATCTATCCAGCTATCATCTCTATCAATCTATAGTCTATCTATCATCTAATATTTCTATCCATATTTGTCTAAGTATCATTATTAGCTATATCTAGCTATATGATTTTCCATCCTATATAATCTATCATCGAACTAAATCAATCTATCTCCAAATCCACCGGCCCTCTATCACACACACACAGACACATATACACATATTTTAGAAACTTCCCATCTCCCTCACCAATGGACTCTGTGTGGTGTTCAGACAAAATGTTATAAAAATAAAAAATAAGCATATATATTTAAAATAGAGGTAAGGATTGTTAAATTTTGAAAATAAACGTTAATTAAAAGGGAGGCCTAAAACAAACTCATGCTTATGCACTTCTCTAAAATACCCAAGTGAAATAGAAAAGGCTTTACATATTTTTTGTGTAAATGTGTTTTTATTTTATCCATTTTCATTTTCGTACAGTCACATATATACTGTGCATAACCGGGGCCATATAACATTAAACAATAAACACAGCCATTCCTCTTGTCAACAATACCCCCCAAAATAGAAACCCAATGTACCTCTTCGACCCTCCATACACCCTTTCTTTCGCCCCCCTCCAACTTTCCATCTTCCCTCCATCATTCCCTTCTACCCTACATCCCCTCCCCCTCTACCACTCCTCTCTCCCGGTATACTCCCTCCCTTCCTTCTCACCCTCCCTCCAATCCTCTCTCCCGCCCTCTCTACCCCTCTTTCTTCTATCCCTCTACGCCTCCCTTCGGTGTATTTCTACTATCTATTAATATATTCAGCTTGTCCTATTTTTACAGTGGAATTAAAGAGCAACAGTATACAAGTGCAGTCGCGTTACTTTGAAATCTAACACCTAAGGCCTTTGAAGCCTTAACCAACCTCATGACTATGCACTCCTCTAAAAGCCCCAAGTGAAATAGCAGAAAAGGCTTTACATATTTTTGACAGGGCAGAGGGCCAACGCCAGTTCTTTCCCTCCCACTCCAAGATTGCATCTCTTAAGAAGAAATATTTCCAGTAAAAGATGCTGTAGATCAGGGATGTCAAACACAAGGCCTGTGGGTTGGATCCGGCGCACAGGGTTGTCCTGTAAAATGTAAGGGGGCAACCCACGTCACTTCAGCCCAGTCTTCGAAATGCAAAGTGGGTGGGTTTGGCCCATCTACCCAGTGTGATGAGCAAACGTTGGGCCAGTGAGGCTTCGAACATGTATGCCCAATGTGAAGAGTAAGCATTGGGCCAGTGTGGCTTCAGCCAGGTCTACCCAATGTGAAGAGGAGACCTCAGGCCAGTGTGGCTTCAGCCCGGTCTACCCAATGCAAACAGGAGAAATACCAGCAATTTGGGAATGGTGCCAAGATAGCCATACCCATGCAGGTGGCCACTCCCACCATTGGCCATGCCCATACTACCTTCAAAAATCTGGGGTTCACAAATGAAACATCATGTGCTAAATGCTTTGCCTTTTCATTAGTCATTTCATCTCTCAGCTACCACTTGTGAGGGTTTGGGCACCTTTTTTTTTAACCTTCCCTAGATCATTACACACCTATAGGAAATACAAAAGAGTTAACCAAGAATTGTATATGCATTCTCAGCCAAATATATTTATGAGGCAACCCAACTTGTCACTACCACACTGCAGCCCCTGTGCACTCAGCCCCCTACCTCAAACCTCATCCACCAATGAACCTGCTCCCCACACTTCCCATTGCCGGAGCTGTTTTTGCCTACCCCTGCCACCATAGCTGGGATGCAGCAGGAGGCTGCACAGCAGCCCAGTGCATCTGGCAGGCTTGATTGCATTCCTCCGCGTGCTCCTTGGAACGTCAGCCCGGCAGCTACGGTATTGCACCCACTTGCGGAAAGGTATGCATGTTTCAACAACACTAGAACAATTTTGTCTTTGAGCAAATGAGTTCAAGCAGCGCTTTTTTCACACAACTGTATGGACAAAGTTACCATGGGACTGAGAAAAGGATAACTGCAAAATGAATAAACAGTGTAACCGGGCAGCTGTGAAGGCAAACACAATTCTGGGACGCATCACCAAATGTATTACCATCAGGAAAAAGGAGGTCTTAACCCACTATTTAGTCATATCCCATTTGGAATATTTTATCCAGTTCTGGAGACCTCACTTTAAAAAAGATATTGATAAGTTAATTGTCCCCACTGTAAGGAAGATTCTTGTTAATTCCAGGTTTTTTCTCTCCTTCATTAGTTTACATCCATGTTTTCTTATCCTGCCCTCTGGTGTTTGGGAAAATAAATTGATCCCCTCCTCTTTGTGGCAGCCTCTCAAATACTGGAATACTGCTATCATGTCATTCCTAATCCTTCTTCTCCCGAGACTATCCAAATCCAGGGACTTTTCTTCATATGTTTCAATCTTCAGGCCTTTAATAATTTTAGCTGCTCTTCATTCCACTTTTTCCAAAGTCTCAAAATCTTTATTGTAATGGGATGACCAAAACTAAATGAAGTATTTCAGGTGTAACCTTACTGATGCTTTATAAGGGGACTAGTACTTCACATAATTTTGATTCTATGCCTCCATTTATACAACTAAAGATTGTATTAGCCTTTTTTTGGCTGCTGCGGCACACAGATGATTAATGCTTAAGTAATCATCTATTTGGACTCCAAGGTCTCTCTCACAGTTACTGTTTTTGAGCCAGCTTTCGTGTAATCTGTTTTTCCTGCCCATGTGTAAAATCTTACTTTTCTGCACATTAAATTTCATTTTGTTGGATTCAACCTTGATTCATTTGGATCAGGAAGGCACAATGTGTCCACACCCACCGTATTTTTCAGACTATAAGACATACTTTTCCTGTCCCAAAAGGTTGGTGGAAATGTCTGTACATCATAGAGAGCATAGAAACCCCATCCACCAACCAGTTTCCACCCTTCAGCCTCTGCCTCCCAACAATATACCTCCATGCAGCAAATAGCAAACAACCTGGTCAGCTTCAGCACAGCCTGATTTAGCAGGAGCAGATGATTGCAGGTTGTTTCTCCCTTCCATAATACCTCCAATCAGCTGTTCTAGGTTGTGGGGATCGCCTCCACCCATCACTGCTACCACCTATCGCCACCTTCACGTGCCCCATTTTAGCCTCAGAATTTCCTGTTTCTGGCCTCCACACACCCCATTTCTGGCCTCTGCATGCCCCATTTCTGGCCTCTTGCAGGCGGCAGGGATTGCCGCCATCACCTATCCTGGCCGCTTGGAATAGCCCAATAACGGATATGCACGGAGGTGAAAAACGGGACATATGGTGGCTTAAAATGGGGCTTGCGGAGGCAGCGATAGGTGGCAATGATCCCCGCAAGAGGCTGCAATGGCGATAGGCGGCAACGATCCCTGCAACCTGGAACAGCTTATCGGAGATATTTCGAGAGGCACATCCTGTTGTGACTCAGCAGTTCTGCTGAAAGCTTTTTCGGGATACAAAATTCAGTGTCGTAACTCAGCAGTTCTGCTGAGAGTGTTTTCGGTATGCAGTATGGGCTTGTGGGAGGAGCTGGGGCTTGTGGGAGGAGGTTTGGAGATAAAAGGACAGATGCTGCCACGCCCCAGTCGCTGGAGTCAACGTTCCTTCGTGTGTTCCGTGTCTGGTACAATATTGCTTGCTTATTACTCGTGATTATGCCTGTTACATTTGGATAAATGCTTTGGTGTTTTCATGTAAATCTGATCCGGGGAGACGGTGGAAGAAGGGCAGCCTTTGTAAGAGCTTTTGTTTTGAATTCTTATCAGAGATTTATGTTTATGTTATTTCTGGGCTAGAAGCCAGTTTGAACTGTGAACTGATAAAGAAAAGCCTTCCTTTTAAGTTGCCTGCCTGCGTTTGTTAACGAGCCATCAAGTGTGGGGGGGTCAGAACAGATTGACTCCAGCCATTTAAGCCTCCATTAACTATGGAGCAATTGCATGCTGCCCAGACGCAGCTCGCATAGCAGATGGCTGTCCTGTCAGACCAAATTCAGCAGTTGCAGAGAGCTGCAAGACCCCCCCAGCCAAGGAGGAAGTGTTCAATTGCCATGCCAGATAAATATGATGGGAGTTTGGCCATGTTTGCAGCATTCTTGGGACAATGCCAGCTGTTTATTAGCCTGAGAGCGGAGGACTTTCCCACTGACCGGACAAAAGTGGGATTCATGATCAGTTTGCTCTCAGGCACAGCTGCCCAGTGGGCTACCCCCTTGTTAGTCCAGCAGAGCCCTTTGTTGGATGACTTCCAGGGCTTCTGCCAATATTTCAGACGGATGTTTGAAGATCCGATCAAAGGGGAAACGGCTGCCAGAAGTTTGAAATCACTGCAGCAGAGGACTGGGTCATTGCAGGATTATGTGTCTGAATTCAGGCTACATAGCCAAGATTCCACATGGAATGAACCTGCTTTAATGGACACGTTCCAAGATGGATTGTCTGAGGCCTTGCAGGATGAACTGACGAGGGTGGACAGGCCACCAACGTTGGACACATTGGTTCACCTGTGCCTCCGGATAGACGCCCGGCTGCAGAGGCGAAGGCCTTGCCGGGTATTCCAGGAAACCACCAGCATGCCAGTTCAGCAAGAGACTGCTGTGGACTGGGAGGAGCCCATGGAGTTGGGTGCTGTCCGACCTCGGGTGTCACAGACAGAGATGGACAGAAGAGGTGCAGAGGGATTGTGTTTTTACTGTGGGGATCTTGGACACCTGGCAGGGAGCTGCCCCAAGAAGAACCGAAGGGTTGCACGGACTGCAACCGTCCCTCAGCAACGCACGATCAAGTCGGACAACCAGCACGTTGGTGCGGCCGTGTTACCCCGTTCGCACAGGATAGCGTGCGTTCGGGGTGTGTGGAGTCCCAGGGCGGATGCCCTGCCGAGTAAAGTAAAGAACTCCGACTCTGCGAACTCACTTCCACCTTGGACTCTTCTACCTGTTACAACCTGCGCTGCCGTTTGTCATCCCGGAAGCATGCAGTCTCTGGTATGGGATGCGCAGCGTGGTGACAACTGGGTGGAGCGACAAAAGGTGGAAGTGAGGCCGCCGTCCCCATGGACTTTGGAAGGGGATCTTTTGAAGTGTCGGGGCCGGCTCTATGTTCCCACAGGGCACATCCGTCGACAGGTGCTGTCGCAGATTCATTGTGCGTCTGCATCAAGACATTGGGGGTTTGTTCAGACGTTGCGCCTGGCCTCCCGTCAATTTTGGTGGCCCCATCTGAAAGATGATGTACGGAGGTGCGTGCAATCATGTGCCCAATGTCATTGGGCTAGGTCTACAACAAGAACTCTGCTGAGATTTCAGACTTTGTCGACTCCGGTCCCCGCAACTCTGGACTTTGTCTCTAGGTTCCCAGTGGGGTGCCAGGGTCTTGGACTGTGTTCCGGGGAGGCCGTCACCAACCCTTCTGGGCCGCACCCCGATCATTGAAATCGGGGGAAGGGTTCTGCGGGAGGGGATTGCGTGGTGGCTGGTGGGTTGGCCTTGCAGAAGGTGGAGGTCCCTACACAGGGTGTTCAGGCTCGGCCGAAGTCGGTAGAGCTGCCGTCAACCTCCGACGGAAAGGGGATTGGTGGGTTGGCTGTGCAGAGGGTGGAGTACCCTAGACAGGGAGTGAAGGCTCGGCCGCAGTCGGTAGAGCTGCCATCAACCTCCGACGGTAGGAGGGGTGGTGAGTCGGGCTTGTGGAGGGTGGATGTCCCTGGATGGGATGTCGACGCCGGGAAGGGCGGAAGGAAACATGGTGGCCACCGGATACTGAAAGAGTTCGATTCAAGGGGGCTATGCCTCCAGAGGTTTGGGATTCATGAAAAAGGCACCAAGGGAAATGGGTGCAGGTCATCTTGGGGACACGTCATCCCGACCATCGGACCCCGGGGAAAGGGCCCTGCGGTGGGGGATAGTGTTGTGACTCAGCAGTTCTGCTGAGAGCTTTTTCGGGATACAAAATTCAGTATGCAGCTGGGGCTTGTGGGAGGAGGTTTGGAGATAAAAGGACAGATGCCGCCACGCTCCAGTCGCTGGAGTCAATGTTCCTTCGTGTGTTCCATGTCTGGTACAATATTGCTTGCTTATTACTCGTGATTATGCCTGTTACATTTGGATAAATGCTTTGGTGTTTTCATGTAAATCTGATCCGGGGAGACAGTAGAAGAAGGGCAGCGTTTGTAAGAGCTTTTGTTTTGAATTCTTATCAGAGATTTATGTTTATGTTATTTCTGGGCTAGAAGCCAGTTTGAACTGTGAACTGATAAAGAAAAGCCTTCCTTTTAAGTTTCCTGCCTGCGTTTGTTAACAAGCCGTCAAGGAGGGGGAGTCAGAACACATCCTATAACCAATCAGCTGCTACTACTAAATCAGGCTGTGCTGAAGCTGACCACGCTGTATGCTGTTTGCTGCAAGGTGGTAAATTGTTGCGAGGCAGAGGCAGATTTTTTTTCTTGTTTTCCTCCTCCAACATTGGGGGCATCTTATACTTCAGAGCATCTTATAGTCCAAAAAATATGGTAAAAATATGTAGAGACATCATGGGGCAGTGGTTAGAATGCAGTACTACAAGCTAATTGCCACAGCTAGGAGCTCGATCCTGAACAACTCATGGTTGATTCAGGCTTTCAGCATTCTGAGGTCAAATGAGTACCAAGATTGCTGGGGACAATCTGAAGTGAAGTGTTAATACCACTTTATAAGGCCTTGGTAAGGCGACACTTGGAATACTGCATTCAGTTTTGCTCACCACGATGTAGAAAAGATGTGGAGACTCTAGAAAGAGTGCAGAGAAGAGCAACAAAGAGGATTAGGGGACTGGAGGCTAAAACATGAAGAACAGTTGCAGGAACTGGGTATGTCTAATGAAAAGAATGACTAGGGGAGACATGCTAGCAGTCTTCCAATATCTCAGGGGCTGCTCTAAAGAAGAGGGAGTCAAACTATTCTCCAGGGCACCTGAGAGTAGAACAAGAAGCAATGGGTGGAAATTAATCAAGGAGAGAAGCAACTTAGAACTGAGGAGGAATTTCCTGGCAGTGAGAACAATTAATCAGTGGAACAACTTGGCTTCAGAAGTTGTGAATGCCCCAACACTGGAAGTCTTTAAGGAGATGTTGGATAACTATTTGTCTGAAACGGTATAGGGCTTCCTGCCTAGGCAGGGGGTTGGACTAGAAGACCTCCAAGGTCCCTTCCAACTCTGCTATTGTATTGTTTTGTAATCTGCTGACTTTGTGAACTGCTCAGAGAGTGTTATGAAGCATTGTGGAGTGGTAGATAAGTCTAAGAGGAATTGTTATTGCTATATAGTTTCTCCCGAGGGAGAGGGAGAAAGTGCCGCCTCTGGAAGTGCCCAAGCGGCTTTCTCAGGCAGGGAGGCTTCCCCCCACTACTCCCATGCCCATCATCCCTGCCTTGCTCTTCCTCTCAGACGCTCTCCTCTTGTCACTTTTGCTTAGAATCCACCAGGGGGAGCTCTCAGTTTCAGGACAGAACTGAGCATGCGCTAGCCTCTTCCGCTAATGCAAGACACGTGATTCCTGGGTATTTAGTTGGGGGACACTAAAGGCGCATCTAAGCCTTCCCACCACCATCCATGGTAGCCGGGGCGGGGACCATTGCGGGAGACCCGGAGGCTGCCGAGAAGCCTTGCAGGGATGCGGATTCAGACGAGGTTCCCGTGTTCTGTGAGTTGCTGCTGTGCCCATGCAAAGGAGGCATGCGTGGAGGCGGGCCATGTCTTCTTTCGGGGTTGGAGTCCGGGGTCCCATGTTCCCCTGCCGCTCTTTCCCATGCAGAGGCCAGGGAGCAAAGCAGAGAAATAGGTGCTCTAGAAGGGAGGGGCCGCTTCCCCCACATTTCCTGTAGGAGCCTCTTCATGGGGATGGGGAGGCTGGCCCGAAGTCTTCCTGCTGGCCCTGGGTGCAAGGTCGGTATGCGAGGACTGGAACTGGGGTGATGCTTCCCAGCCTTTCCCCACGACCGCAAAGGGGCTCTGCCTGCAGACAAGGGAAGCATTGCAGGGACGGAGATGCAAGTGGGGCTGAGATGCACATTCGCACCTGGAGCCCAGATGACACCAATGTTTGTCAAAAGTTGGCAGCTTTACACTCTGGGTGTTGGAGTGGAAGTTGGAAAAAGACTGCATTGAGTTAAGAAGTGGGGGAATGTGTTTATAAGAATTGTGTGAATCTTAAGGTCAGGTTAAATGTTTAATATATGGATTGTTCAGCTATATGCATTGGATGATGGCTTGTTAATTCAGCCTTCTCAATTTCCCAAATAGAATTGCGCCAGATGGGCTTCTGTTGCTTTTATTATACATTCAAATATTGATTTATTTACTTAATAAATGGGTTTATACAGTGCTCGTCTCAATTTCTCTGTGACCTGTGATATTTGCGATGTAAAGAGTCTGTCTTTATTCACAATCACTGAAATCAGTTAAGTAACTCAGAAATAGGAATTCCCAAAAAATATGTTATGTATTTCTCCAGTGTTTTGAATATTGCAAAAAGTTGGTCCAGAAAGGTTCTCCTGCATTTTCCCCAGAGCCAAATAAATTGATTTACCTAATAAGATTCTCCTCCCTCTTTCCAGACTTTGGTAAGTTCATTAGCCTTTTTATTTTACTTTGGAGAAAGGTGCTCAGTAGTTAAATTAGTTATGCTATAATTACTGGAAATTTCTGTTTTCCATCTCAGATATGTGAAGTGGAAATCTTTCCTGCTCCATCTGAAAATGAAAGGATCTTGTAAGTGTGGAGCGCTGAATGTCCTTGGGAAACCGGACCAGGATCTCTTCATGAAATCCAGATCTTGCGAATAGGAAGACCTCTGGAGATCCATTGGCCCATTTTATACCTGGATTAGAGAAAAAAGAGAAGATGGAAGGACAACACCCAGCAGATGCAGAAACTGGAAAACTCCCCTTTGTTGCTCGGCCTTGGAGCTGCGAGGAGAATGAGTCACGTCTTAGGCAGAAGATGCAGGAAGTGGGAACTAACACTTTAGAGGTCCAGTGCTGTCCCTTCAGAAAAGTACAGTTTCAGAAGGTGACTGGGCCCCGAGATGTTTGCAGTCACCTTCACCGCCTTTGTCTTCAGTGGTTGCAGCCAGAAAGACACACGAAGGCCCAGATGCTGGATTTGGTGCTCCTGGAGCAGTTCCTGGCTGTCCTTCCCCCAGAGATGGAGAAATGGGTGCGGGAGTGTGGAGCGGAGACGAGTTCCCAGGCGGTGGCCCTGGCTGAAGGGTTCCTGCTGAGCCAGGAGGAGGAGGAAATGCAAGAAGAGTTGCAGGTGTGAGAATATAGCCACGGCAGGTCTAATTATCTCCCTGAATTTGTCAGTCTGATTTTTCTGGGATTATGAACTGCTTAAGGCCAGTTGTTCCATTCTTCTTTTAGAAGATATGTTTGGGGAATTCTTCCACCCTCATTTTCCATCTTCAGTGATATACATTGGGGTCTCCTAGCTTGAGGGTGCAGTATGAGAATTCATTTCTTTCTCTCTGCTCTTCCTTGTTTCTACTGGGACATCATGTCCAGATACCTTTGGAAGCAGCCACTGAGTATGTCAAGGGAAGGAAAGAATCATCTAAACTCTCTCAAGAGCTACTGGTTGGGGAGATCTTTCAGAAAGATCAAAATCAGGATGCCATGTCAGGTAATAGAAGCTGCATCTATACTATGTGAGGTTTGGACATCCAGCTAACTGGTTCTTTTGCTCCTCTTGGGTGGAATTTCTCAATTTTTTTTTAAACAAATCTGCTTTCACACTTTTTCTGCCTTTTACAGAGAACCAAAAGCAGTCCTTGATATTTTTCAAATCGCCTCTTCTCTGTGATGTAGCTGAAAGAACGACTGAACGTCTGCCTCAGGTAAGAGAAACATTGGAAAAGATCCATGAATCTTGCATAAGTTTTATTTTGTTCTAATTTCCTTTCGAATCCCTAGCGCCACGTAACGGAGTGAGCTCCCATTACTTGTCCCAGCTTCTGCCAACCTAGCAGTTCGAAAGCATGTAAAAATGCAAGTAAAAAAATAGGGACCATCTTTGTTGGGAAGGTAACAGCATTCCGTGCACCTTCGGCGTTTAGTCGTGCCGGCCACATGACCATGGAGATGTCTTCGGACAGTGCTGGCTCTTTGGCTTTGAAACGGAGCTGAGCACCGCCCCCTAGAGTCAGGAATGACTAGCACATATGTGCGAGGGGAACCTTTATAAATTTTCTTAAATAAATAAAGTTTATTAAATTTATATGCCTCTTGTCTCAGTATCCAGTGTGATTCTGGTGGCTTAGAATGGCATAAAAGCATAAATATAAAACCATTAAAATTAATAATAATTAAAATGAAGGTTAAAGCCACGCGGCTGGACCATTCGTGGGTGGACTATTGTCTCTTACTCAGTCAACCGCCTCCAGCATAGTGCACCCACATCAGGCCCCAAGCCAACTGGCAGAGCCAGGTTTTCAGGCCTTTCTGAACAGACAGAAAAGTGGAGGGAGATGTCATCTCCAGTGGCAGAATGTTGGCGCAGTGGTTAAATGCAGCACTGCAGGCTACTTCAGCTGACTGCAGTTCTGCAGTTTGGCTGTTCAAATCTCACCGGCTCAGGGTTGACTCAGCCTTCCATCCTTCCGAGGTGGGTAAAATGAGGACCCGGATTGTTGTTGGGGGCAATATGCTGACTCTGTAAACCGCTTAGAGAGGGCTGAAAGCCCTATGAAGCGGTATATAAGTCTAACTGCTATTTATTTTCGTTCATTATATTTATATGCCACCCACTTCACTGACATGCAACTCTGGGCAGCATACAATCTGCTAAAACAATATGAAAGATTAAAACAACAATAGATACAACATTAAAATTAGCAGAGAAATAGCTAAGGCAGAGAGTTTTATAAAGGAGTGGAGGTGGGACCTTCTTTTTAATGCAGTAACCTCCAGGATGACACGTCCTCATTCAGGCCCCAGCCAAACAGCATAGATAAGTTTTAAGGAAAGCTAAAAAGGATGAGGCGCAGTGGTGGGTTCTGGACGGTACACCCCTGTACGGGCATACCGGTGGCTGCCGGGAGCAGCAGCCATCATACCAGAACGGTGCTATGGAGGGCCCGCCCGCCTGCTCTTGTTCCTTACCTGTATTTAAGCCAACCGGCACCTGCGTAATACTCCGCCGAGCAGCTGGAGCGTTGCAGGGTGGTGGGTGTGTATCCACGCGCAGCTCGCGTTCCTGTGGTGGACGCCTAGCCCTGGCACGGCATACCGGTTGCAACGGGATCTGGAACCCACCACTGGCCGGGCGGATTTCATGTTGAGGAGTACCATGTTATAAAGGGCAGGGGTGACAATCAAAGCACTTAGAACTTGGTGAGGAATTTCTAACAAGCTGAGTACCTGGATGCCAACCAAGACCACAGTTTTGCAAAATCTGAGAAATGTCTTCTCGGGAATTGCTCTTTACTGCTCTTGTTCAGAAAGTCAACAGCTTCCTTGGAAACTGAGAACTAGACCTTCAGCTGCATCTCACCCATATTTTGGTAGTCCTCACACAGATCCCTGGAATAGCTCTATTAGTTTTTCAAGGTAGTCCAAACAAGAACCAGAACAATGAATTCTAGCTCTACTGGCAGCCTCAAAGCTCCAAAGATAAGTTGGTTCCTTCTTAATTTAACGTGGCAACTCTGAAGGAAACAATCCCTTGTTTTTCTCTTCTGAAATTCAGATTTCATTGAGCAGGCCGTTGTCTCCCATATGCAATTACAACTGCTCTTAGCACTTTTATTGTGCGGAGTGTGAGCATGATTGTCCCTAAGTGGATACAGCAAACACTTGGCAAATATCAGATGGGTTGCTCCACTATTACCTTCTGTTCAAATAGAAAGAGTTGGAGCTGCTGCTAAGACTATTTTAGTTGGCTTCATTGAAAGTCCTGCAGTAAACCTAATGAAATGTTCTTTACATTGTGTTATCTGCTAAAAGTTGTGAGATCTTATTTTGAATTCTGCAGCAGATGCCCATTTCACTCATTGCAAATCTCCCTTGGAATGGAGGGAAGAGAAGTCTCAAAATTCTTCTTGGGGTTGTCTCTTATCGCGGAAATTTGTTTCCTTGCTTAGGATCTTGTGTCTTTTGAGGAAGTGGCTGTGTATTTCTCTGAGGAGGAGTGGTCCCAGCTGGATCCTGACCAAAAAGCTCTTCATGGGGAGGTCATGCTGGAGAATTCCAGGAATCTGGCTTCTCTAGGTAAGCATCTAACTCGCCCAGTGGTCGATTGCCAATTTTCTGGTTCAGGTGCGCATGCGCACAAGCGTCCAGGTGGGTGGGCGGAGCCTTCTGCCGCCACTACTACTGGTTCGCCCGATCCGGGCCAAACCGAAACAACCCACCTGTGAACTCACCACAGAACAAGAGTTACACTAATATCAAAGAAATGGTGGAATAAAATTATTAAAGAAATCACTAAAGGAGGGACTAGGTAAAATGCAAATAACAAAAATTAAAATAATGTCGAAAAAACAGTGAGGTATCACTGTTTTATCCTGTGTTGAATTGTCCCGCAGGGAGTAGCCCATGGTGGATTGCCCCATCCCTGAGAAGCATGACAAGGAATAACAGAATTGGAAGGGATCTTGGGGATGTAGTCCGAACCCCTGCTCAAGCAAGTGATATCATTTCAGACAAGTGGCGGTCAGTCTTTTTTTAAAGCCTCCAGTTATTGAGCACACCCAGCTTCTTAAGCCAAGGCATTCTACTGGTTAATTGTTTTATTGCCCCCAAGAATCTGGCTTCTCATTTACCAACCTCAGTACCCTGCAGTACTGCATTCTTACCACTGTGCCACCATGGCCACTAGGACTCATCACCACGATGAGAAAAAGGAAAGCTGAGATTAAATTGTAAGCACCATCACAGTCATGTGGTTTTCCACTTACTGTTCAATTTGCCATTCCTGATTGTGGTCACTCAATGAGTGCCCCGGGTTGATAGTTTTTGGGGATTTAATTTGGCCCAAGGTCATAGAGTCGTGAGGGTGAACCTGCGGCACGCGGAGCCCTATTTACCAGCACAACAACCCTCAGCTAATTTCTGGAGCTGGGGAGGGGGGGGTCGCTCACACATGCACAGTGGGGGGAGTCACTCGCGCATATGCAGGTAAGTGGGTATGTATGCCCGCAATAGCGTGCGTGCACACAGTTTTGACACACCTTCATAGAGCATAAGATTTAGCACAGGAGTTCATGGCAACATGGAACTGACCCATGTTACCAAGGTTGCATACACTAGTTGTCAAAGATTAGATCAGGGTTTTCTCTGAGGGCAATTTTAATCTGAGTTGAAATTCATCTTTCGTAGAAGCTTAGATCAGATTCTTTTGTATAAGCCAGCAAAACACTCAAATTATATTGATGATAATTTGGCAAAAATTCAGGGGGGGGGGAATTGCTCATTAAACATATTCCTAACCTTGCTATAATTTCTTGTTTCTTTTTGAAGAAAATAATGTCAAAGAGGGTAAGAATTATACGGAACAACGCCAAGCAATCCACAGGAAAAAGGAAAAAGGGAAGTTTGCCGATCAGCTGAAACCAAAAAGTGATGAGAGAAACCGATCACAAGGTGGAATTAAAAAGAGCTTTTCTTGGATCAGCCGACCTACTTATCATAGAAAGATCCATACAGAAGAAAGACCCTATAAATGCCTGGAGTGTGGCAAGAGCTTTTCTAAATCCAGTCACCTCATTCGCCATAAAATGACACATTCAAAAGAGAAACCGTACATCTGTATTCAGTGTGGAAAGGCCTTCCGTGATAATTGCTCTCTTAGAAGCCACCAGAGGAATCACAATGGAGAAAGGCCCTATAAATGCATGCAATGTGGGAAAGCTTTTACTCAAAGCGGTGCTCTTGCTACCCATAAAAGAATCCACACAGGGGAGAAGCCATATAAATGTATGGAATGTGGAAAGAGCTTTACTCAGGGCAGTCATCTTACTTCTCATAAGTTCATCCACACAGGGCAGAAACCATATAAATGCATGGTGTGTGGAAAGAGCTTTACTCAGGGCAGTCGCCTTACTTCTCATAAGTTCATCCACACAGGGGAGAAACCATATAAATGCATGGAGTGTGGAAAGACATTTAGTCAAAACAGTAATCTTACTTCCCATAAAAGAATCCACACAAGGAACAAGCCATATGTATGCAGAGAAAGTGGAATGGGTTTCTGTGAAAACCCATCTCTTATGGAACATGAAAGGAACCACATAGGGGAAAAACCATATAAGTGTATGGACTGTGGAAAGGGCTTTTCACTATCTGATCATCTCATTTCCCATAAAATGACCCATTCAGAAGAGAAACCACATACCTGCTTGGAGTGTGGAAAGATTTTCCCTGATAATTATTCTCTTATAAGCCATCAAAGGAATCACAGGGGAGAAAGACCCTATAAATGCATGGAGTGCGGAAAGACCTTTGCTTGGAGCAGTAATCTTTCTTACCATAAAAGAACCCACACAGGGGAGAAGCCACATAAATGTGTGGAATGTGGGAAGGGTTTTAGTACCAACAGTTATCTTACTGCCCATAAAAGGATTCACACGGGGGAGAAGCCGTATCAATGTATGGAGTGTGGAAAGAGCTTTAGAAGGAGTAATCTTCTTACTTGCCATAAAAAAATCCACACAGGAGTAGCCACATCAGTGCAAGGAATGTGGGAAGACCTTTAACAGTAATAATTAAAATGCCATGAAAGGCTCCAATTGGGCAATACTGCATATAAATACTAGACCCATATGTGAGAACATTTTGCCTTTCCATGCCAAAACAAGTTGAATCCTTAATCCTGGTTGTAATTTTTGCTAAGTAGGTGGTTTCAAGGCAAAAATTAAGTGGATATAAAGGGCATTTATGGTGTCTTAATGATGTCCAACACGTTTAAGACAGACCTCTAGGAATTCCTTTTGATAAATATATCCACTTGAGTAGACCTGCAGGCAAATAACCAACTCTTAATTCCTTGTTAAAATTGCACTATTTCTTCATTTGTTTAATCTTGTTATACTCTGCCTTTCCATCCTTGCTTCTCATTGTGTAATAGCTAAGAAAGAAAACCATAAGGAGTACAGGATTAGAAATATAACCTGAGTCTCAACATACAGCTCTTTGGCTTTGTGTCCTAACTTTGTGGTGAATTTTGTTTTCTTAATTGCAAAGGAAAATAGCAAAAGAGTTTGTGTGTCCTAGCATCACAAACCATGCCAGAAATGTATGGATATGAAAATAACAAAGTCAGATTTGTTTTCTACAATGTGAAATCAGGACATGGGGACTTGTAATAGGAATGAGAAAACATTATTCAGTCAAAAGTGCCTTTATGACACTGAATCTTCCCCATAATCTCATATAAATGTGCATCATATGGAAAGAGCTTCAAAGGGAGGGTTTCCTTTTTATCAAAGGAGCCACAGTGGTGAGAAAGCCGATAAATGTATACAAAGACTTTTCTATGAAGGTACTAACAGCCTGCTTTGGTGTTAAGTGACATGGGATTAGCAAAAGCTAAGATGGATTGTATCACATATACCTTTAACATAAAATTAAAAACAGTTGACATAGTTTTTTCCATTATGGTTAATGGTCTTTGGGCACACTGAAAATTACAAACATGAGATTATTTTTGGCAGGTCCATACTTGAGGGTTTTATCTCACGTCAGATTGAAATCATTTACTCAAAAGACGGCTTAGCAGTACTGTAGTTCCTAGTGTTTGAATCTGTTTCTAGCTTTTTCTATATATGGAGCAGATAAATCAAGTATTTGTTGAGAAACAGTTCTCGTAGTGAAGATGGATATCTTGGAATATTGGAAGCCAAGCATCCAACAGGAACCTAGATGTGTCATAAATACAGATGTGATAATATTACATGAGAAGTAGCATACATGGAAAATTGTGACAGAAATGAGAATACTGTAGACACAAGGACAATGCTGGTATTGTTATCCAGCCTTATTCAAAGTAAATTGATTATGTGTTGTCAAATTGGTTCAACTCTGCAACCGCACATAGATTTTCTGACAGGAGGACTGTATTAAATCTTTGCAACCACAGAAGACAAATGTTATGATGGAGGACTTCTTCCTAACTTGAGCAGTCACTAGACAAACTGTTTAAGTCAAGGACTGCCTGTACTTAACTGATTTTGTTTGGTGTAACTTTTTTTTAATCCCCTATTCAATATTTTCTTTCCTTCAATTTACAATGCCACTTTTTCTCCAGTCACAGATGAGGTGCCATGTTCCCCTCTCTTCATTTCTCCACCAAGGAGCCTTGTTGAGAGGTAAAATTTCTGGAACATCCAGATGTTTCAGCTTTTCACCAATTTAGAAACTGGTTTTCTTTTTATACTCGTTTTTCTTCAGCATTATTTCTTTTGTCACAAGAAGCCACTCGGTCTTTCCAATTATTCTTGGGCGCCCAGAGAGAAAGAATTTGAGAAGGCCAGCTGTACACATTGAATTAAAGATATATAAAATACAAAAGAAATCTCTGTTTCCCACAAAGACTCTTGGGTCCTCGTCTTCTGACCGGCCAGCTGTTTCAAAGTGGCTGTTCTTTGAGGGAAGCGAGTTCAAATCCGCCAGAGATTTTTCTCCATCTCCACAGATAGTTCCTGGGCAGAAAGGAGAGGAAGATGCAGACGACAAAGCCTTTCTCGGACAGGGGACGTTCCCCTCCTACTCCCATGCCCATCATCCCTGCCCTCCCCTTCCCCTCAGAGAGGCTCTCCTTTCTCCCGCCGTTTCGGAGAATTCACCAGAGGGCGCGCCCAGCTTCAGGAGGGAACTGAGCATGCGCCAGACTTCCCCTAATACAAGACACGTGTTGCCTGGGGAGTTTTTAGGAAGGGGCTTCTCTTTCCGTTCCCTCCCCTCCCTCCTTTGTGAATGGGAGGCGGGGCTTTGCGGGAGGCCCAGAGGCTGCCGGGAAACCTTTTGGGGCGAAGGTGGGGTGCGGATTCAGACGAGACTCCCGAGTTCCGTGAATGGCGACTCAGACCGTGTACAAGGGTCCCGCGCTGGAAGGGTGCGTGGAGACGGGCCAAGTCTTCCTCCGGGGTCGGAGTCAGAGGTCCCATGTTCCCCTGCCACTTTTTCCCATGCATGAGCTAGGCCGGAGGGGGGAAAGCAAAGGAGAGAAATGGGGTCGTCAGAAGACAGGAGCCATTTCTCCCCATTTATTGGAGGAGTGGAGGCTGCCTCGAAGTCCTGTTGGCTCTGGGACTGGGTGCAAGGACGGGTGTGCGAGGACTGGAACTGGGATGCTGCTTTCCAGCTTTTCCATACGACCGCAAAAGAGGCTCTTCCCGCAGAAAAGAAGGTTGCAGGGACGGAGATGCAAGTGGGGCTGAGATGCAGCATTCGCACCGTGTGCCTGATGACACCAGTGTTTGTCAAAAGTTGGCAACTGTACACTCTTGTCGAAGTTGGAAAAAGACTGGATTAGGCTAAAAAGTGGGGACTTTTCAGTTTCTAGGAATTGCATGAAAACGGATCATCATGTTAAGTTACGGCTGGTTTATTTGAGTTTTAGCCCTATATATGTATTGGATGGTGGTTTGTTAATTTAGGCTTCTGAAGTTTCCCAGAGGTATTTCTGATTAGTGGGGTTCTGCTGTTTTCTGCTAGTATGCTCAGATGTTGATTTAATTATTTATTAAATCGATCTATATAGCACTCGTTTTAATTTCTCTTTCTGACCTGAGACATTTGTGAGATGGATTGTTATAAGAGTTTCTCTTATCTCTATTCACAGCCACAGAAATCACTTTAACAAAAACCTCAGAAATAGAAATCCACAACACATTTTATCTATTTCTCCAGTATTTTAAATCATTGCAAAAAGTTGATCCAGAAATATTCTACTTAATTTCCACCAGATACATCAACCTACCTAATAATATTCTCCCTCTTTCCAAATGTTGTTGTTGTTGTCAGTTGCAAAGTCGTGTCTGACACATCGCAACCCCATGGACAATGTTCCTCCAGGCCCTCCTGTGGTCGACCATTTTCCAAACAGTAGATTCATTTGACATCTTTTAAAGTTTATTTTGGAGAAGAATCCTCAGTAGTTAAATTAGTCACCCTGTAATTACTGGAAATTTATATTGTTTTCCATTTCAGATATGTGAAGTGGAAATCTTTCCTGCTCCATCTGAAAATGAAAGCATCTTGTAAGTGTGGAGCGCTGAATGTCCTTGAAAAACCTGACCAGCATCTGTTCGTGAAATTCAGGTCTTGTGAATAGGAAGACCTCTGGAGATCCATTAACCCATTTTGCAACTGGATTAGGGGGAAAAAGAGAAGATGGAGGGACAACACTTGGCAGATGCAGGAAAAAGCCCTCTTGCTCCTCAGCCTTGGAGTTATGGGAAGAATGGGTCAAGTCTTAGGCAGAAAATGCAGGAAGTGGGAACTAACACTTTAGAGATCCAGTGCTGTCATTTCAGAAAAGTACAGTTCCAGAAGGTGACTGGGCCCCGAGATGTTTGCAGTCACCTTCACCGCCTTTGTCTTCAGTGGTTGCAGCCAGAAAGACACACAAAGGCTCAGATGCTGGACCTGGTGCTCCTGGAGCAGTTCCTGGCTGTCCTTCCCCCAGAGATGGAGAAATGGGTGCGGGAGTGTGGAGTGGAGACGAGTTCCCAGGCGGTGGCCCTGGCTGAAGGGTTCCTGCTGAGCCAGGAGGAGGAAAAGATGCAAGAAGAGTTCCAGGTGTGAGAATATAGTCATGGCAAGTTTAGAGTTGTTCCATTTTTCTTTTAGAGAATGTATGTATGTGGGGGAATTCTTCCATTCTCATTTTCCAGCTTCTGTGATGAACATTGGGGTCTGCTACGTTGGGGGTGCAGTATGGGAATTCATTCCTTTCCCTCTGCTCTTCCTTGTTTCTCCTGTGAAATGTCCAGATAACCTTGGAAGCAGTCACTGAATATGCCACGGGATGGAAAGAATCGTCCAAACTCTCTGAAGAAGTGCTTAAGGAGATCTTCCAGAAAAATGAAAATCAGGATACCATGTCAGGTAATAGAAGACCCTTCTAAGTGACACGAGGATTGGACATCCAGCTAACTGATTGTTTTGCCCCTCTTGGGTGGAATCTCTATTTTTTTTAAAGTCAAATCTGCTTTCACACTTTTTCTTCCTCTCCCAGAGAACCAAAACCAGTCTTTGGTATTTTTAGAATCAACTCCCCTTCATGATGTAGCTGAAAGAGCGACGGAACCTCTGTCTCAGGTAGGAGAAACTTAGGGGGGAAAAAATCCATGAATCTTAGATGGGTTTCATTTTGTTCTGAAGTTCAAAGTAATATATACTTAAAATTCATTTAAGATTTATTAAATTTATATGCCTCCTGCTCACTATCCAGAGCAGGACTCTCAAAATCTTGGTGCATGGGCTGGATACATCATGCGCTGGCCACACCCACGTCTGGTTTAGCGAAGGGGGGGAAAGTCCCGATATGTCACGTGATGCCGCTGTGACGACGTGAATTTGAAACCCCTGATCCAGAGTGACTGTGAGTGGCTTACAATGGCATAAAAGCATAAATATGAAAGCATTAAAATCAATGATTAAATGAAGGTTAAAAACCGAAAGCATGTGTGTTCTGGATGGACTTTTGACTCTTACTCAGTCTGCCATCTGCAGCATAGTACACCCCTATCAGGCCCCAACCCAACTGGCAGGCCCAGGTTTTAAGGCCCTGCCAGCTCCCTTGATGTCGTCTCAAGGGCAGGATGTTTTTTTTTTTTTTAAATTAAAATTTATATGCTGCCATGTTGAAAGAAGGGTTTTTTGTTGCTATTTCTTACTTTTGCCGCAAGCGTGTTCATTTTGAGCCTTAGCTTTCCTGACTTCATCTTCGCAGGTTCAGACTATTGGCTGATATTCTGCCTTACTTAGGTGCCTCTTTCCCACTTGTTATACTTATCCTTTTTATACTTGCCCTTTTCATCTTTCATTTCATCAGAGAATTCTATGGGTAGTCATGCTGCTTTCTTTTGAGATCTCTTACTTTTTTTCTTCACTGGAATTGCGCTAGACTGGGCTTTTATAATCTCACTTCCCAAACTTCTTGGGTTGTTTTCCCTTGAGGAATTTCGTCCGTAGAATCCTTCTCAAGCTCTCTCTTAAGTTTATTGAAATCAGTTGTCTTGAAATCCAAGAGTCCAATTTGATTTTGTTCTATTGCTTGTGCTTACATAATGCTGAATTCCAATATTAGAGGAATCTCAAGGTTCCTGCAACTTTAATCCATTCTAGCTAAATAGGTCCACTACTGTCCAAAAGCTGCCTTGTGGCATTACTAGGTGCTCCCATTCAAATCCAGAGAGCAGCACAGCCAATACCAGGTTTTGCAGCAAAATCAGCAAATCATTGGCAAGAGAGAAAAAGTCTCTTACCGTTCAGCAGCCATCTTGGGGAGGAATGCCTTCTGAAATTAAAATTTCATTTGAGCAGACCATTGTCTCAGCTAAGGGTCATCTTCCAGGATCAATTCCGTATATCGTTACAAGCTCTCCTAATACTTTTACTGTGGTGCAGAGTGCTGAGCCGAGGTGGCACAGTGGTTAAATGCAGCACTGCAGGCTACTTCAGCTGACTGCTAGTTCTGCAGTTTGGCTGTTCAAATCTCACCGGCTCAGGGTTGACTCAGCCTTCCATCCTTCCGAGGTGGGTAAAATGAGGACCCAGATTGTTGTTGGGGGCAATATGCTGAATCTGTAAACCGCTTAGAGAGGGCTGAAAGCCCTATGAAGCGGTATATAAGTCTAACTGCTATTGCTAACTGCTATTGGTCCCTAAGTAGATAAAGCAGGTGATTGGCCAAAACGTCAGATAGGTTTCTCCAGTATTTCCTTCTCCCTTATAGATACTGCTTAGTTGGCTACACTGAAAGCCATTTAAAGTCCTGGATTTAAACCTGATAAAATATCCTTCACGCTATGCCATCAGCTAAAAGTTGTGCAATTGTGTTTTTTTTGTATTCTGTAGCAGTTGCCCATTTCATTCATTACAAATCTCTCCTGGAATTGATGTAAGAGAAGTCTCAAATTTTTGGGGGGTGTTGTCTGTTAATGGGGAAATTTGTTTCCTTGTTTAGGATCTTGTGTCTTTTGAGGAAGTGGCTGTGTATTTCTCTGAGGAGGAGTGGTCTCAGCTGGATCATGATCAAAAAGCTCTCCATGGGGAGGTCATGCTGGAGAATTCCAGGAATTTGGCTTCTCTAGGTAAGAACCTGTCTGTGGTCAGAAACTACATTTAGAGGTTAGATGTAACCAGCTACTCTGATAAAACTAACCCTATTTTATTGAAGGAAATTAATAGATGTCTCCTTAGATGTGTATGATTTTGCAATAGTGGTGAATATCTATAGCTAAGGTGTAGGATGAGGTTGAAGGTTCATTCTCCGAGCTTGTGGGTTGTACTTGTACTTGTACTTGACGCCTCTCCACCCATCGAGGGTATAAGCAGTAGACTTAGACTTATATACCGCTTCATAGGGCTTTCAGCCCTCTCTAAGCGGTTTACAGAGAGTCAGCATATTGCCCCCAACAATCTGGGTCCTCATTTTACCCACCTCGGAAGGATGGAAGGCTGAGTCAACCCTGAGCCGGTGAGATTTGAACCGCTGAACTGCTGATCTAGCAGTAGCCTGCAGTGCTGCATTTAACCACTGCGCCACCTTGGCTCTTAGGCGACTTCCATGGAAATTTGACGCCACTGTTTTCACGGCGATCCATGGAAGCTGTTTCGGCTGGATATACCCAAGGGGACGCCAGTCCCAAGGGTCAACAGAGCCCGATTGGTGGGAGCTTGTGGGTTGGTTTCTGAACATTTTGTTACCAGGCTAGATAACATCTTCAGCGGAGTTTAGGAGGTGTCAGTGTCAGTGTTCTTCTGTTTATAAGGCCTTCGGGTATGGATGTGTCAAGTGAAGGTCTTGTAATGGGCCAGATGTAAGTCGTCAGTGAGAGTCTTGGGATGGGTCTCGGGGAGATTACATCAGGCAAGCGTCATTGAGAGGTGAGCTGGTGGGGGGCTTGCATGGTTTGGCTGAGGGACAGTGCTGTCTCTGGGTGGTTGTGTGGTTGATTGGATTTTGAGGGGTTCATAGGCTGCTGTAGGTCAATGTTTCTGTTGATGGAATTGCTTGTGGAGTGCCAGACTTCCATGAACTCATGAGCGTGGCAGATTATTTTTCTGTTGCTCCAATCAATCTGGTGCTGTTTGGTCTTAGTGTGGGTAGAGATTAAGGATTTGGGATTGTGGCATTTGAATGCCAGCCGGTGTTCATGGATCCTGGTTTTTAATTGATGTGATGTTCGTCCCACGTAGAGTTGCAATGGTTGCAGTTGATTTTGTAGATGACATTGTTCCTTTCATCCTTCTGAAATCTTGTCTTTGGTCCAGAATCAAAGTTATATAGTTATTGAGGATTTAATGTGGTAGAGCATATCATGCAGCACAGGATTTCATGGCAACATGGAACTGACCCATGTCATCAAGGGCCTTGCACATATTGATTGTCAAAGATTAGATCAGAGTTTTCTCTGAGGGAAATTGTAATCTGACTTGATGTGTATATATGAAGCCCACTTGGAAATTCATCTTTCGTAGAAGCTTAGATCAGATTCTTTCATATCAGTGAGCAAAACACCCAAAATTGATGATTCTTTGGCAAAATTTCAGGAAAAAGTTGATCTTTAAATATGTTCCTAATCTTGTTAAATTTCTTATATTTCTTTTTGAAGAAAATAATGTCCAGGAGGATAAGAACTACAAAGAACAATGCCAAACAATCCAGCCAAAAGAGGAAAAGGGGAAGTTTGCCACCCAACTGCAAGCAAAAAGTGATGAGAGAAACCGATCACAAAATGGAATTAAAAAAAGCTTTTCTTGGATCAGTCGACTTACTTACCATAGAAAGATCCATACAGAAGAAAGACCCTATAAATGCCTGGAGTGTGGCAAGAACTTTTCTAAATCCAGTCACCTAATTTCCCACAAAATGACACATTCAAAAGAGAAACCATATACTTGTATCGAGTGTGGAAAGGCCTTCCGTGATAATTGCTCTCTTAGAAGCCACCAGAGGAATCACAATGGAGAAAGGCCCTATAAATGCATGGAGTGTGGAAAGACTTTTACTCAAAGTGGTAATCTTGCTTCCCATAAAAGAATCCACACAGGGGAGAAGCCACATAAATGTGTACAATGCGGAAAGGGCTTTAGGAGGAATGCTGACCTTACCTCCCATAAAAGGATCCACACAGGGGAGAAGCCATATAAATGCATGGAATGCGGCAAGAGCTTTACTCAGGGTAGCCATCTTACTTCTCATAAATTCATCCACACAGGGGAGAAACCATATAAATGCACGGAGTGTGGAAAGACGTTTACTCAAAGCAGCAATCTTACTTCCCATAAAAGAATTCACAAAGATGGGAAGACATATAAATGCAGAGAATGTGGAATGGGTTTCTGTGAAAATACGTCCCTTATGGAACATGAAAGGATCCACATAGTGGAGAAACCATATAAGTGCATGGACTGTGGAAAGGGCTTTTCTATATCCGATCACCTCATTTCCCATGAAATGACCCATTCAGAAGAGAAACCACATACCTGCTTGGAGTGTGGAAAGATTTTCCCTGATAATTATTCCCTCAGGGGCCATCAAAGTAACCACAGGGGAGAAAGATCCTATAAATGCATGGAGTGCGGAAAAACCTTTGCTTGGAGCAGTCATCTTTCTTCCCATAAAAGAATCCACACAGGGGAGAAGCCATATAAATGCATGGAATGTGGGAAGAATTTTAGTACCAACAGCTACCTTACTGCCCATAAACGGATCCACACAGGGGAGAAGCCATATCTATGTGTGGAGTGTGGAAAGAGCTTTAGAAGGAGTAGTCTTCTGACTTACCATAAAAAGATCCACACAGGAGAGAAGCCATACCAATGCAAAGAGTGTGGGAAGAGTTTCAACAGGAATAGTAATCTAAAATGTCATGAAAGAGTCCACTTGAGTAATACTCCATATAAATACTAGACCTATACAAATATGTGAGAACATTTTGTCTTTCCAGTCCAACACAGACAAGATGACACTATAATCCTAGTTGTGATTTTTACTAAGTACATTTCAAGGCAAAAAATCAGGATGAATGGAAATAAAGGGCATTGATTGCCATCTTAATGGTGTCTAGCCCAGTACTGAAGTGCAGATTCCTAGGAATATTCCCTGTGATGAATGTTTCCACTAGAGCAGAGTCACAGGCAGATATTCAATCAATCCTCAGTCCCTTGTTATGATTTCACAATTTGTTTATTTGCTTAATGTAATTATAATCTGCCTTTCCACTTTGTTTCTCATTATGTAATGCAAGTAATATCTTGCATTAGTAAGAAAACTATAAGGAACATAAAGGTAAAAATTCCCCTTGCACATGTGCTAGTCGTTCCTGACTCTAGGGGGCAGTGCTCATATCTGTTTTAAAGCCGAAGAGCCAACGCTGTCCGAAGATGTCTCCGTGGTCATGTGGCCGGCATGACTAAATGCCGAAGGTGCATGGAACACTCTTCCCTTTCCACCAAGGTGGTCTCTATTTTTGTACTTGCGTTTTTTACATCCTTTCGAACTACTAGGTTGGCAGAAGCTGGGACAAGTAACGGGCATTCAAACTGCTGAACCGCCGAACTTTCTGATTGACAAACTCAGCGTGTTAGCCACTGAGGCACTGTGTCCCACATAAGGAGTATAGGGTTAGAAAATACAACCTGAATTAGAAAATACAACTCATTCCCTTTCTTTCTCAGTGGTGAGAAGGCCTATAAATGCCCAGCAAAGACACTTCATGTGCGAAGGTGCCAAAAGTCTGCTTTGCTGTGGCACACATGGGAAATCCTGACAAAAATGAGAATAGAGATAAAAAGGACAATGTTATCCAGCATTATTTAAAATAAGTAGTAAATAAATTGATTATGTTTCATCAAGATGGCTGGACCACACAAACAGATTTGCACTATATATAAGAAATAATTACCTCTCTACAGAAATAGAGCACAACAATGATGAGAACTATTTTGAATGCATTTGGGTCAATATTAAAGGTGGGGGGGGATGACATTGCCATAGGTCTATACTACAGGCCACCCAACAAAGCAGAGGAAGTAGATGAACTTTTTGCTAGTCAGCTAACTAAGATGTGTAGGAAGCACACCACAATAGTTGTGGGGGATTTTAACTACTCTGACATCAACTGGGAAACAAACTCTACACCAAGCAGAAGATCCAACAGGTTCTGGACAACTTTGTTTCCCCAAAAAGTAGAGAAGGGAACAAGGGGATCAGCCATATTGGACTTAATTCTCACTAACAGAGAGGAAATTATAGAAGGTGTTGAAGCCACAGGAACTCTGGGGGCAAGTGACCATACAATATTGGAATTCAACATTATGCAAACACAAGTAGTAGAACAAAGTCAAACTAGAGTCTTGGACTTTAAGAGAGCTAACTTTAGTAAACTTAGAGCTTGGGAAGAATTCCATGGATGAGAATCCTCAAGGGGAAAACAACTCAAGAAGCTTAGGAAATTTTGAAAAATGAGATTACAAAAGCTCAGTCTAGCACAATACCAATGAAGAAGAAAAATAACAGCTCCCAAAAGAAACCAGCATGGCTGCATAAAGAACTCTCTGACAAATTGAAAGACAAAAAAGATAAGTATAAAAAGTGGAAAGATGGGGGGGACATATCTAAGGCAGAATATCAGCAAATAGCCTGAGCATGTAAAGACGAAGTGAGGAAAGCTAAGGCTCACAATGAAGAAAGGCTTGCCACAAAAGTAAAAAATAACAAAAAAAGCTTCTTCCAACATGTTAAAAACAAGAAAAAAGGAAACAATTGGTCCATTGCTGGGAGAAAGTGACAAGCAACAGGGAGAAAGCAGAACTATTTAACTCATGTTTTGCATCTGTCTTTACACAAAGGCATAAAACAGTCCAACCTATCAAAAGCAGCAGCACAAAAATCAGATTAACACAAGTTGAAATAGGGAAGAAAATGGTAAGTGAGCACCTGTCTACCCTAGACGAGTTCAAATCACCAGGACCGGATGGATTACACCCCAGAGTTCTGAAGGAATTGGCAGATGAAATATCAGAACCACTGAACTATATCTTTCAGAGATCCTGGAGCACCAGGGAACTAGCAGAGGACTGGAAAAGAGCTGATGTGGTTCCCATCTTCAAAAAAAAAAGGGGGGGGGAGATCCAGGAAACTACAGACCTATCAGCCTGACCCCAATCCCAGTAAAGATTCTGGTAAAGATAAGCAACGAATTAGCGAATACCTAGAAGCAAACAAAGTAATAGCCAAAAGCCAACATGGGTTTGTCAAAAACACATCATGCCAGACTAATCTTATTGCATATTTTGATAATGTGACAAAATTAGTGGACCAGAGGAATGCTAGCAATATAGTTTACTTGGACTTCAGTAAGCATATGGTAAGGTAGACCATAACCTACTACTAGATAAAGTAGAAGAATGTGGGTTAGACAGCATCATCACCAGATGGATTCGTAACTGGCTGACCAACCGCACTCAACGTGTAGTCCTCAATGGAACTGCATCTACATGGAGGGAAGTATGCAGTGGAGTACCCCAAGCTCTGTTTTGGACCCAGTACTCTTCAACATCTTCATCCATGATTTGGATGAGGGAACAAATGGGGAACTCATCAAATTTGCAGATGACACCAAGCTGGCAGGAATAGCCAAAACTCCAGAAGATAGGCTAAAGATACAGAAGGATCTTGACAAACTTGAACATTGGGCACTATCTAATAAAATGAAATTCAATGGTGAAAAGAGTAAGGTTCTACCTTTAGGCAAGAAAAACGAAATGCACAGGTACAGTATAGGTGGTACCTTGCTCAATAGTAGTAACTGTGTGAGGGATCTTGGAGTCCTAGTGGACAACCATTTAAATATGAGCCAGCAGTGTGCAGCAGCTGCCAAAAAAGCCAACACAATTCTAGGCTACATAAACAGAGGGATAGAATCAAGATCACGTGAATAAATGCATAAATACCCAGGGTACACAGCACATGCAGCTTTCCAGATACCAATCTGCTAAGCTAAAGCATATAATCTCTCCAGGTTCTGCACAGCAGCACTAAAAATTGGTCAGAATATGACCTGTGCTATAAGCTGGTTTGAGTGAGTACCTAGTTCATCTTTCTAGAATGCTGTTTTGTGAGCAATGAAGTTTGCCAGGCTCCTTATACCTATAGTAAGGTTCCTACACCACCTTAATATTATCTTTAATTCTTTTTGAATTTTTTAAAAGACTTTTAGTAATGGAATGTAACTTTTTATGCTAGTCTGTGCCCCACTCTTACGTTGATCTTTGGCCATAAGAAAAAATTGATGTAATTTTCAAAACTATAACTCTTGAAAGAAAAGTGAATTCTTGACTTATAATTTTGGTGAAAGTTTGACTGTTGCGGTCTTCAATTGCACTGATTTTTTGTCCTTAGCTGGTTTTTAAATTTGATTACCAGTAATCAGGAATTTATTATTTTATGTTCATATGAGGAGAAAAGTGACCTTTTCCCAATTATCTCCTTTTTTCAGCATGTTTATAAATACTCTTTAATCCAATTCTATTATCTAATAAACCATTGATTTCTAAATTAAGAACACTTGCCTCTGAATCGTGGGTTAATAAAGCCTCTTCGATTGACACCTTAGAGAAGATTACAAAATTAAAATAAACAGGAACCACAATTTTTATCAAGCTTGGATTAATTTTATGGTTTGTCTCAATAACAATAGATTATATAATCTCTATATTTTATATATGGAAGATTTTCAAATCTATAGTACCTATCTATTTACACTGAAATAGATCTTGGTATTTTTAATAAGCCCCCCCCCCAATACCTATTGACACTGAAGTAGATCTTGATATTTGTAATATTTATTTTTTGTTTTCTTTTTCTCTCTACCTATCTTGGATTTATGTAAATATGCTTAAGCGATTTTCTTGGGTGAAACTATTTTTTTTTCCAAAATTCCCCATTTTCTTCCCTTTATTTTATAAATCCCAATTTTCTCCAGTCACAAATGAGGTGCCATTTTCCCTGCCTCATTTTTCCATCAAGGAGCCTCGTCGTGAGGTAAAATTTTTGGAAGCTCCACCAGTTTGAGCTTTTTCCTCCCATTTTGGAAAGGTTTTCTTTTGATATTTCTTTTCTTTCTTTCTTTTCAGCATTGCTTCCGATGTCACAAGCTGCCACTCGGTTATTCTTTCGCACAAAGAGCCATAAATGTGAGAATGGCAGCTGTATATATTGAATTAAAGAAATAAAAACGTATAGAAATCTCCTGATTTTCCTGACAGGAGAAATTTCCTCTCAGAAGACACTGCCATTTTTCTCTTGAGAGGCTACCTTTCCTTTCACTCTCATGTCCATCATCCCTGCCCTCCCCATCCCCAAAGACGTCCTCTTTCCCGCCCTTTTTTTTGGGGGGGGGGGGAATCCTGGTATTGCGCGCAGAATCCTACAGAGGGCGCCCTCCGCCAAGAATGGAACACCAGACGCTTCTCCATTGGTCCAATAGAGGGCGAGCGTCACAGCTGGCTTTTCAGAGGAGGCGTGACGTCATAAACGTTTACTCGCTCTCCTCAATCCCTGGGACTCCGCAGGAAGCGGGCGGAGATCCAGACCTGCCCCCGGTGAGGGGGGGGGGCGGCTCTTCCCGTGCAAAGGGAGGGGGAGACCCGCGCCCGGCCCTCCTCCGGCTTCAACTCTAGGTCCCATGCTTCCCAGCCGCTCCCTCCATGCAGGGGGAAGCGGAGCTCCAGAGCAGCAGCAACAGAAGAAACGGGGATGCCAAGAAGGCGACTTGCCCCCCCCTCCAGCTGTCTCCTTCCTGGCCCACATTGGGGGAGCCTCAGCCCAGCACTTGGATGACCCAGTTGGGACTCCAGGCAGGTTGTGTGAATCTGCCTGGTGTCAGAGGGAAACTCGGTTCTTTTCCAAAGGACACCCTGACAAGGGATTTCTTTTAATGTGAACTGAAGTTTCCTGGTTTATTATTATCTTGGAGTTTGGCAGGTTGTGTCTATCCTGCTTGTAGGTATTAAGTAGATCTAGGTTCTAAAAAAGGAAGCTTTTCCTTGTGGGGAAAAAAGGCTCTAAAATGCTTTTCTTGGGTACCTAAAATTCTTGATTGAAGTAACTTCCATATTCTGCAATACACAAGGACAAACACAGACTTGCACAGAAAGAGAGGGAGATGGATGATCCATTTGCTCAATACCTCCACACACTTATAGAACCTCAGAAAAAATATCTCTTGTTCAATGATTATATCCATCACCTTATAATTCTTGGATTTTATTTCCATCTCAGATACACAAACTGGAAGCTATTTACTAAACATAATAGAAGTCACAAAGAGTCACATAATTGTGTGGAATATGGAAAGGGCTTTCAGTTGAATTGTGAAACTGATCATCCACAAAAGAATTCACGCAAAGGAGAACCCATATAAATATTTGGAGTGTGAAAGGAGTTTCAGTCGAAGGTGTTCCTTTACTTCCCATAAAAGTATCTACATGGGAGAAACAACATAAATACATAGATTGTGGGCATACCTTTGCTCAGAGGAATCATCTTACTTCTCATAAAAGGAGAAGCCGTTTAAATGCAGAGTGTGAGGAAAGATATTTACTCAAAGCAATAGCAGTAGCAATAGCAGTTAGACATATATACCGCTTCATAGGGCTTTCAGCCCTCTCTAAGCGGTTTACAGAGTCAGCATATCGCCCCCAACAACAATCTGGGTCCTCATTTCACCCACCTCGGAAGGATGGAAGACTGAGTCAAGCAGTTCTCTTGCTTCCCATAAATCCACACAATGGCAAAACCTTATAAATGCATGGAGTGTGGAAAGAATGTTGCTCATAGCAGTCGCCTTATGTCCCATAAAAATACCCATATAAGTGAAGCCGTATAGTTGCAAGGAATGTGGAAAGGCTCAGAATAGAGTAGAGTAGAATAGAATAGAATAGAATAAAAGGGTTGGAAGGGACCTTGGAGGTCTTCAATGCCCTGCCTAGGCAGGAAACCCTACACCACATCAGACAAATGGTTATCCAACATCTTAAAAACTTCCAGTGTTGGAGCATTCACAACTTCCAGAGACAAGTTGTTCCACTGATTAATTTTTCTAACTGTCAGGAATTTTCTCCTTAGTTCTCGGTTGCTTCTCTCCTTGATTAGTTTCCATCCATTGCTTCTTGTCTTGCCCTCAGGTGCTTTTCTTTATGGCAGCCCCTGAGATATTGGAGCGCTACTATCATGTCTCCCCAGTACAAAGAGTTTCCCTACTTCCCATGAAATGATCCATACTTGGCAGAAGGCATATATAAGTGTGGAATCTGGAAAGAGCTTTCAGAGGAATTGTGATCTTGCCATCCATGAAAAAAAAACATGCAAAGGAGAAACCATAGAATGCTTAGAGTGTGGAAAGGGCTTCTGTGAAAATTGTTTCCTTGTGAGTCAAAATTGGGTCCACACCGGGGTGGAGGTGGGACTGCATAGATGTAGCTTGTGTAGAAAGAGCTTCAGAAAAAAAAATTGTGCTATTACTTCCCGTAAAAGATTTCATAAGCCATATAAATGCAAATAATGTGCAAGAGCTTTAGGTGAATGGTTGATTTTATTTATTATGAAAGGATCCACATAGGAGAAACTGCATAAATTTATGGTGTATGTAGAGATCTTTCCTCAGAGGAGTCATTTCACAGTCCATAAAGGGATCCACACGGGAGAAGTGATATAGATGCAGAGAATGTTATGTATGTATCTGTGGTGGGATTCAAATAATTTAACAACCGGTTCTCTGCCCTAATGACCAGCTGGGTAGGCGTGGCTCAGTGGTCGTGATTTGGTGGGTGTGGCCAATGCAACATCACTCATGTCAATGGGCACTTCACCTTAGTTGTTACGATGTAATAAGGGTTAACTGGAGAGGCAGTTTCTGTAAGCAGGGCAATAAAGATTAGGCTAGAAACAACACCAGAATGCTTCCTTCCTGCCTTCCTTACAGGATTAGCCCTGTAAAGTGGAAAAAAACCAAATTAGGTTTCTTCCAACAACCGGTTCTCTGAACTGCTTAGAAAGTTAACAACCTGTTCTCCCAGATAGGTGCGAGCTGGCTGAATCCCATCACTGGTATGTATGTACGTACGTATTTCATATGGTGTAACAGAATGCAGTATTAACGCATTAAAAACCCACAAAAGCATATAAAATGTCTTATTTTATGTAAAATAAACATCAGATATTTTAAAAATACACAGCATAGTGATGAATTAAACTTCAGCAGCTGGTTCCCAAATTCCATGCTTGGTGTATAGAATGACAGCACGTTGCTGTCATGTGACATATCACGACATTTACCCTGTGCGGAGGTGGAGTGGGCATCGCTTGCATGTGACACATCTGGCCCTGAAGCTGCCAGTTTGACAACCCTGCAGAGGTGGGCTGCACATACTTTAACAACTGGTTCGCTGAAGATGTGACTCACATGCAGCACCAAAAACAAGGCTTTTCCGATGGGGGAGGCTTCGTATACACTTGCTAGGCCAGCCATGGTTAATAGAATGGGCGAGGTGCCCAAATCAGCTGGGCTGCGGCGGCGCGAGTGAGCCAGAAAGTGAGATATTTAGGACCGGATAGCGTCGGGGTGGATGGACGGGGTCAACCAGTGCTCCGAACTACCAATTCAGCAGGAACCAGTAGCAACCCACCACTTTAGCTTTATGAATTTTATGAATTTTTTGAATTTATGAATTTTATTAGAATTTGTAGGCCGCCCTTTTCCCTGAGGGGACTCAGGGCGGCTCACACAAAAACTGGGAAGGGGGGGAATACAGACAGTAGGACAACATGTAATAAAATAGCAAACAACATACATTCATCATTCGGGAGGGGCAACTATCCTATCCCCAGGCCTGACGGGCGAGCCAGTTCTTCAAGGCTATGCGGAAGGCCTGGACGGTGGAGAGGGTACGAATCTCCACGGGGAGCTCGTTCCAAAGGGTCGGGGCTACTGCTGAGAAGGCCCTCCTCCTTGTAGTTGCCAGCCGACACTGGCTGGCCGATGGAATGCGGAGGAGGCCTAATCTATGGGATCTTATCGGTCGCAGGGATGTAATTGGCAGAAGGCGGTCTCTCAAGTATCCAGATCCACTGCCATGTAGGGCTTTATGGGTGATTAATAGCACCTTGAAGCGCATCCGGAGATCAACAGGTAGCCAGCGCAGCTCGCGGAGGATAGGTGTAATGCGGGTGAATCGGGGTGCACCCGCAATCACTCGCGCGGCTGCATTCTGCACTAGCTGAAGTCGCCGGATGCTCTTCAAGGGCAGCCCCATGTAGAGCACATTGCAGTATTCCAGCCTAGAGGTCACAAGGGCCCGAGTGACCGTTGTGAGAGCCTCCCGATTCAGGTAGGGTCGCAACTGGCGCACCAGGCGAACCTGGGCGAACGCCCCCCTGGTCACAGCCGTTAAGTGGTGGTCAAATGACAGCTGTGGATCCAGGAGGACTCCCAAGTTGCGAACCCTCTCTGAGGGGTATAAAATTTGACCCCCCAGCCTGAGTGGTGGAACAGTAGCCAAATCTTTGGGAGGGAAACACAACAGCCACTCGGTCTTTTCTGGGTTGAGCACAAGCTTGTTAACCCTCATCCAGTCCATGACGGCCTCAAGGCCCCGGCACATCACGTCCACCGCTTCATTGAGTTGGCACGGGGCGGACAGATACAATTGAGTATCGTCCGCATATTGATGGTATCTAATCCCGTGCCTGCGGATGATCTCTCCCAGCGGTTTCATGTAGATGTTGAATAGTAGGGGGGATAAGACCGAGCCCTGAGGCACCCCATAATTTAGGGGCCTAGGGGACGATCTCTGCCCCCCCACTAACACCGACTGCGACCTGTCCGAGAGGTAGGAGGAGAACCACCGTAGCACGGTGCCTCCCACTCCCACCTCCCGCAGTCGTCGCAGAAGGATACCATTAGTATATAGTTAGCTTGTTTGTTCAAGTGAAAACAGGTGACCTCCATTTTGCTGATACTGGGTTTTCTCCAAACTTCAGAAAAACGTATCAATTTCCTTTAAATCGTTTTCAAGGGCTTTTCCAGTATTGAAATCTTCAGATTGCTTTATCAGCACAATGCCATCAGTGTATATGAACTTTCTTGCAGCACTGCCTGGTAAAACGGATGTGTAAATATTAAAAAGTAGTGGAGCCTGCCCAGAACTTGGTGGCAGATTGTTATTTAATCCATACTTCTGACTAATTTGGCCATCTAGATGTACTTCCAGGGGTGAAATCCAGCAGGTTCTGACAGGTTCTGGAGAACCGGTAGCGTAAATTTTGAGTAGTTCGGAGAACCGGCAAGCCACCTGTGGCTGGCCCCAGTGGGATGGGAATGGAGATTTTGCAGTATTCTTCCCCTGCCATGCCCACCAAGCCACACCCACCAAACCATGCCCACAGAACCGGTAGTTTAAAAAAATGAATTTCACCACTGTGTACTTCAATATATATGTTTGAAAGCAGTGTAGTGACTACTTTCTTACAAGACACGATACATACAAATTTCCTCAACCAGCGTTTTAATACTCTTTAAAATGAGTCTAAAATGAATGATAAAATCAGGGAAAGCAGCTAGCTTAGATGAAGTACATCAGTGGTGGGTTTCAAAAAATTTTGGAACCTCTTCTGTAGGTATGGCCTGCTTTCCAGGTCCACTGGTGGAACCTCTTCTAACCAGTTTGGTAGATTTGACGAATCGGTTCTACCGAATAGATGCGAACTGGTAAGAACCCACCTCTGAAGTACATCCTGAGTTCTTGAAGCACTGTGGGCCATACGTTATTCTGTGGTTCACACAATTTTACAATGATATTCAGTGAACAGAGAGACTGGGTACAATGCTCAAAAGAACAAAAAACTGGTAAAGGGAAAATCTGTGGAAGATTTTAGACCCCTATTTCTCTTTAGCATTTCTTATAAATTACTGAAACAGTTCACTTATTTAGAATAGAATAGGAATAGGAATAGAATAGAATAGAAGTAGAGTCAGCATATTGCCCCCAACAATCTGGTTCTTCATTTTACCCACCTTGGAAGGATGGAAGGTTGAGTCAACCTTGAGCCGGTGAGATTTGAACTGCTGAACTGCAGCTAGCAATCAGCTGAAGTAGCCTGCAGTACTGCACTCTAACCACTGTGTCACCTCGTTTCCAGCAGCCGTTCTTCATATGTTTTAGCATCCAGTCTCCTAGAAAGAATGCAGAGAAGAGCAACAAAGATATCTGCATTCTTTCTAGGGTCTCAACAGCACACTGCTGGCTCATATTTAAATGATTGTCCACTAAGACTCCACGATCCCTCTGACAGTTACTACTATTGAGTGAGGTACCACATGTACTGTACCTGTGCATTTTGCTTTTCTTGCCTAAATATAGTACTAAATATAGAACTAAATCTGTACCAGATCTGGCCACGGAGTGCTCGCAAGCCATCTTTTTAAAACCTTCTAAGACCACACCTAGAATACTGCATCCAGTTTTGGTCCTCCCATTATAAAAGAGACATTGGGAAAAGTGCAGAGAAGAGCAACTAGGATGGCGAGAAAGGCTTGGAGACTAAAACATGAAGAACAGTTGAAGGTTTGGGTTTTGCTACTCTAGAGAGAAGAAGGACTAGGGGAGACATGATAGCAGTATTCCAATATTTGAAGGGTTATCACAAAGAAGAGGAGCTCAAATTATTCCCCAATGCACCCGAGGGCAAGAATTGATGTATGGAGAATAATAATCAAGGAGAAAAGCAACCTTGAATTGAGGAGAAAATTCCTGCCAGTGAGGACAATTAATCAGAGGAACAGCTTCCCTCCAGAAGTTGTGGGTGCTTCACCACTGGAGGTTTTTTAAGAAGAGACTGGATAGTAACTTATCTGAAATGGTAGAAGGTCTCCTGCTTGAGCAGTGGGTTGGACTAGAAGATCTCCCTTCCAACTCTATTCTATTCTAGAATTCCAGAACGGGAATGGGAATGGGACCTCCCAGGGGAGTCCTTTAAGCCAATTCAGATGAGCTTCAGCATTTAAAAAAAAAACAAGAAAAGAAAGAGACAGAACAGTGTCCTTCGCTCCTTTTCCCCATTGAAAAAATCTCCCTTTCTTTCTCTCCCTGCTCTATTCCGATCCAGATGGTTCAGTTTGCACCAGGGCGCGCCGTCGGATGTGAGAAAGGAACAGGCGCTTCCCCTTTGGGCCACTTCAGGACCATCCAATACCCATGCGAAGAGAGGCCGTGGGGAAAGAGAGACACGTGCCCAGCGCTCCTCTGGGCTCAGTCCCGCATTGCATGCATGATGGAGGAAACCACCATGTGGTCAAACACTGAAGCCTGCAACTTCAGGGGCCTCCAATACCAGGAGGCTGAAGGTCCCCGAGAACTTTGCAGCAAGCTCCACAATTTTTGCAGGCGATGGCTGAGACCAGAAAAGCACACCAAAGCCCAGATGCTGGACCTGGTGGTTCTGGAGCAGCTCCTGGCTATCCTTCCCCCAGAGATGGAGGGCTGGGTGCGGGCGTGTGGAGCAGAGACCAGCTCCCAGGCGGTGGCCCTGGCAGAAGGCTTCCTCCTGAGCCAGGCGGAGGAGAAGAAAGAGCAGGTTGAATTGCAGGTGAGACACATTAGGGAGCTCAAAAAAGGAATAAAGAATGTGTTTGAATTATTCACCCCTCCTTCCCAAACTTCTGACATTCATAGAACTTCTGACAACAAGAAGCAATGGGTGGAAACTAATCAAGGAGAGAAGCAACTTAGAACTGAGGAGAAATTTCCTGACAGTGAGAACAATTAACCAGTGGAACAGAAGTTGCCTCCAGAAGTTGTGGATGCCGCAACACTGGAAGTCTTTAAGAAGATGTTGGATAGCCATTTGTCTGAAAGGGTATAGGGTTTCCTGCCTAGGCAGGGGGTTGGACTAGAAGACCTCCAAGGTCCCTTCCAACTCTGCTATTGTATTGTATTGTATTATAGTACCTGATGATGTCCCACCAATTCTTGCAGGACTTTGTTCCATTGTTTTCTCGCTCATCCTCACTGATAGATATTGGGGGCTTTGAAGTGTGAATCCATTTTATGTCCAATACAATACAATGCAGTTTCCGGTTTATTGGTATTTGTATGCCGCCCACTCCCACGGGACTCTGGGCGGCTTACAGACAAACAAGGGAATTAAAATTAAAAATAGAAATATAATCATTTTTAAAAAACACAACATATATGCACTTAAAATGGGGCTGGATGCTGATCAACAGCCTCAGGCCTGCCGGAACAGCCAGGTCTTAGTGGCTTTATGGAAGGCCGGAAGAGTAGTGAGGGTCCGGATCTCTGCGGGGAGATCATTCCATAGGGCCGGGGCAGCAACAGAGAAGGCTCTCCCCCGGGGGGGGGGGGTCGCCAGCCGACATTGACCCGCCGATGGTACCCGGAGGAGGCCCAATCTGTGTGATCTAATCGGTCTTTGGGGGGTAAATGGCAGGAGGCGGTCTCTCAGGTAGCCAGGTCCTAAACCTTGTAGGGCTTTAAAAGTAACGACTAGCACCTTGAAGCGTGTCCGGAGACCAATGGGAAGCCAGTGCAGCTCACGGAGGATAGGTGTAATGTTGGTGTACCTAGGTATTATCGCTCGCGTGGCTGCATTCTGGACCAACTGCAGTCTTCGAGTACTCTTCAGGGGCAGCCCCATGTAGAGCGCTTTTTCCCCCCAACAGTTTCCAATTTTTTTAAAAAATTTTGTTTTATTTTATCAATTTCATATATACATTCACAATTATATGATCTCATAACTGTTATTAATAATATGTATTTATAACAATGTTTTCCCTACAGTTGACAATATACTTGAAGATTGCTTTCTTACCATTCCATAGATCCATCTTATCTTACAACGGTCCTATTTCTTCTTCCCTCCCTCCCTCTTTCCTTCCCTCGTTTCTTCTCTCCTACTCTCCTTCCTTCCCTCCTTCCTTCCCTCCCTCCTTCCCCCTTCCCTCCTTCTCTCCTTCCCTCCTTCCTTCCCTCCTTCCTTCCTTCCTTCCTTCCCTCCTTTCTTCTCTCCTTCTCTCCTTCCTTTCCCCTTCCTTTCCTCCTTCCTTCCCCCCTTCCTTCTCTCCTACATTCCCTCCTTCCTTCCCTCCTTTCTTCTCTCCTTCCCTCCTTCCTTCCCTCCTTGCATCCCTCCCTCCTTCCCTCCCTCCTTCCTACCCCCCTTTTTTCTCTTTCTTCTCTCCTTCCTTCCTTCCTTCCTTCCTTCCTGCTCTCCTTTCCCTTCTCTCCTTCCCCTTCCTCCCCTTTACCCTTCCCCTCTTCTTCCCATTCCTCCCCTCTTTCCTACTCTTACATTCCCTCCCATTCTTCCTCTGCCTTTCCCTTTCTCCTATTCCTCTCCTTTCTCCTCTCCTTCCTATCTTTCCTTCTACTCCCCCCTCCATCCACTCTATCCGTTGTTGTGTTTACATATTCTCTTCAGGGGATGACCTGGTTCTCTCTCTTTTTTTTCCTTATTTGAAAGTTATATAAAAAAAGGCAAGATTTACAAAATACAAGATACAAAAATAGATAAAGCTCTTTACATATTTTAATCTCCCATAGCTCATCTCGCCTTACCTAGTATAAGACTAGGTTGCTAATTCCATGCAGGTAGTTATAACGGATTTCCTATCAGCTTTTCAAGTTTTTCCAATGTTGTGGTCTAATGGTATTACTCGACGGTGAATTCTCACCTCTAATACATTTCTACTCTCATTTGTCCCTCTGTCTTTGTGTATTGTTTATTTGAGTTGTTGCTTAGATCATTTTAAGTTAGTCAGCTATCTCCTTTTATATCTGAATCCTCACTGTCTCATCAAGCCATTTGTATAATTTCTCCCAGACTTTGTAAAAGTCTGTGTCTTCTTTTTCGTTAATCCGCATTGTCAATCTGTTCATTTCCGCTAATTCTAAGATTTTATTCATCACCATTGTGCTAGTGGGGGCATTTTCACTCTTCCAGCACTGCGCGTAAGCGATCCTTGCCGCCGTCAAGATGTGGACGAGAAGGTATTGATTGGTTTTACCTAATTTTTGATCTGTTATCCCTAATAGAATCATTTCCGGCTTAAGACTTAATTTAATTGACATGATTTCATTCAGCCATCTTAGCGTTCGCTTCCAATATGTCTTAGCCACCGGACACGTCCACCACATGTGGTAGTACGTGCCTAGTGTTGTTTTGCATTTCCAGCATTTGGCCGATAATTTTGAGGAAATTTTTGCCAGTCTTGTCGGAGGGAGATGCCAGCGGTAGAACATTTTGTATATATTTTCTTTATAGGCCGTCGACTTCGTTAATTTCAGATTCCACTCCCATACCCTTTCCCAGTCATCCAGGTCAATTGTGTGGCCAATATTCTGGGCCCAGGTTACCATGACTTCTTTCACTCTTTCTGCTTCCATTTTTCGGATCAGCAAGCAGTTATATATTTTCAAGATTAATTTCTTGTCTGGTCCTATTAAGATTTTATCCAATTCCTGGTCCTTGTCCTGAAAGCCAAATTGTGCTAGATCTGATTTGTATTTATTTTGTATTTGAAAGTATGGCCACCAATCAATATTTATTCCCATTTCAACCAAATTTTAATAGACACAAGTGAATCCATTTTAGTTTAAGACTACACTGATTCTTTCTATTGCATATCCCTTCTCAAGAATGTGCATAATTGGAGTCAACAGTTTTCCATTGTTAAAATTAAAGAAGAGTACATGATAAATCTTGTTACGGAAAAGCAGCAGCAACATTACAATACAATAGCAGAGTTGGAAGGGACCTTGGAGGTCCTCTAGTCCAACCCCCTGTCTAGGCAGGAAACCCTATACCGTTTCAGACAAATGGCTATCCAACATCTTCTTTAAAACTTGCAGTGTTGGGGCATTCACAACTTCTGGAGGCAAGCTGTTCCACTGATTCATTGTTCTAACTGTCAGGAAATTTCTCCTCAGTTCTTCTCTCCTTGTGTTCCGTGATGTCTGTTGGTTCTTTTTTCTTCTGTTTAAAGTCCTTCCCTGTGGAGATCAGAGACCCTGCGGGAAAGAGGATTCCATTCAGTGCCCCTCAGGAGCTGTTTCTCTGGAGGATCCCTCAAGAAGATCAAAGTCGGGACATCTCGGGAGGTAACTGAAGGCTCTCCCATCACCCAGAGAGATCCCAATGCTCTCATCTTTGCTATCTCTTCTGTGGAATAACCTCCTCCTCTTTTGTTAATTATGCATTTTAAAATTCTGTCTTCCTCGCAGGGAAACACAGAATGAAGTTTTCTGGTCTGTATGACGGAGCCGGAACTGTAGTTGGGCCTTCAAATCAAGTAAGTTGGGGAAGTAAACAAGTAAGACTTGTTTTTCCTTCAGAAGATGAAATTGGCATGCAAAGCAGTCTCCCCTTCAGTTTTTCTTCCCTTGTTTGTGCTAAATTGTTTTGTGTTCTTAAGCAAAATAGAAAAAAAGAATAGTGGTTTCAAGTTGCCCTCAACTAGGTTCGTGACCCGTCAAAAGCGCGTTCCACAAAAGCGCGGTCGACGAAATCGCATATGTGACGTCATCACAACGCGACGAAAAAGATCGAAAAATTGAAATAAAAATTAAATTACAGCAAGCCGATTCACATAAAGGTAAGGGTTAGGGTTAGGTTAAGGGTTAGGGTTAGGGTTAGAGCGTTAGCGTTACGTTTAGCGTTAGGTTAAGGGTTAGCGTTAGGTTTTTCGTTACGTTAAGGGTTAGGTTTAGGGTTAGGTTTAGGGTTAGGTTAAGGGTTAGGTTTAGGGTTAGGTTTGGGGGGGGTTAGGGGAAGGTTTTAGCTTTATTTTTACATTTTTCGATCTTTTTCGATCTTTTTCGTCGCGCTGTGATGACGTCACATACGCGCTTTCGTCGACCGCGATTTTGTCGTCTGCGGTTTTGTGGTAGAACCAACTAGGTTAGCTTCCCCTGAAGACTCCTTTTGGTTTGTCATTTCTACCCTCAGAATCTGTTTAGTGAATATTTTTGAAAGACGTCTAGCAAACATGTTCTGCTGGGTACGCTTCCAAATATGAGTTTATAAGAAGTATTATTTTTTTTGAGAAAAATAGTCCTTCAAGAAACAGGAATAAATATACAAAAGTAAGGTTCTACATTTAGGCAAGAAAAACAAAATGCACAGGTAGAGTGTAGGTGGTACCTTGCTCAATAGTAGTAACTGTGAGAGGGAACTTGGAATCCTAGTGGACAACCATTTAAATAGGAGCCAGCAGTGTGCAGCGGCTGCCAAAAAAGCCAACACAGTTCTAGGCTGCATAAACAGAGGGATGGAATCAAGATCATGTGAAGAGTTAATACCACTTTATAATGCCTTGGTAAGGCCACACTTGGAATACTGCATCCAGTTTTGGTCTCCACGATGTAGAAAAGATGTGGAGACTCTAGAAAGAGTGCAGAGAAGAGCAACAAAGATGATTAGGGGACTGGAGACTAAAACATAGGAAGAACGCTTGCAGGAACTGGGTAGGTCTAGTTTAATGGAAAGAAGGACTAGGGATGACATGATAGCAGTGTTCCAATATCTTAGGGGTTGCAACAAAGAAGAGGGAGTCAAGCTATTCTCCAAAGCACCTGAGGATAGAACAAGAAGCAATGGGTGGAAACTAATCAAGGAGAGAAGCAACTTAGAACTGAGGAGAAATTTCCTGACAGTTAGAACAATTAATCAGTGGAACAGAAGTTGCCTCCAGAAGTTGTGAATTCTCCAACACTGGAAGTTTTTAGGAAGATGTTGGATAACTGTTTGTCTGAAATGGTATACGGTTTCCTGCCTAGGCAGGGGGTTGGACTAGAAGACTTCCAAGGTCCCTTCCAACTCTGCTATTCTATTCTACTCCAAGGCAGCAATAGCTAAACAAAAACTCTTTATTTTTTATCTTTTTTTTACTCAGAATTGTGCAAGGGTAATAAAAAATAATTAAAATTCACATTGCCACATTATCATTTTTAAAAAGCCTTTTTTATAACCAGTAGTTTAAAAGGGCGAATCAGACTAAAAGATAAACCGTACTACTGGAAGAGCCGAGGTGGCGCAGTCGTTAGAGTACAGTATTCAGCTGACTGCCAGCTGCAGTTCGGCAGTTCAAATCCCACCAGCTCAATGTTGATTCAGCCTTCGGTCTTTCTGAGGTGGGTAAAATGAGGACTCAGATTGTTGGGAAAAATTATGCTAACTATAAACCGCTTAGAGAGGGCTGTAAAAGCACTGTGAAGCGGTATATAAGTCTAAGAGCTATTGGTATTGCTATTATAATCCAAAGAGAATGGCCAGATAGAGCACATAATCAAGGAACTTTTAGCTGGCAAAGTAATTTCTAATCTGATTTCCACCTAGATTTGACCAAGAAACAATCCAGCTTTGCAAAGGCTGAGAAGTTCCCTTCCCATGGAATTTTATTTTTCTTTTTTTCTCCCCTTCAGCCAGCGGGAGAAAAAAATGGGATTACTTTACTGAAAGGCACTGAAAGTTCTGCAGAATCAGTCAAGTTGATAAAGCTGCCCCAAATATTCCTTCAATATCAAAGGTTTTCAGTTCTGTTTATTTCCTCACCTAAACTTTGGAATCCAACCAAGCACAGCCGTTCAACTTGGTGCATAACTGTACTTTAGGAATTTGTGAACAATTGGAACACATCTAGCAAATTCTCCTTGGCCTTTTTTTCCATGTTCAGGGGGGCCTTGTGACGTTCAAGGAGGTAGCTGTGAATTTTTCCAAGGAGGAGTGGTCTCTGTTGGATCCTGACCAAAAATTTCTACATTGGGAAGTCATGCTGGAAAATCATAGGAACTTGGACTCTCTGGGTAAGGGTTGCTACTCAGAATGGGAAGATGTTCCGGAGTTAGATGCCATCAGTTATTTCTTATTTTTTTAAAAAACTCCAACCAGGTGTCAAACTCCTCAAGATAGAGAAGGAAAATATCTGGCCTTGTCTGAGGAAGGAAAGAAGTCAGTGGTTCTTTAGTTAAATCAAACTGGTGGCCCACGGGCCGGATACATCATGTAGACTCCGCCCACCCAGCTCCGCAAGGGGGAAAAACATAGTGAAATGTCATGTGACGGCAACGTGACATGTCGAGTTTGACACCCGTGACTTAGGTTATTTTAACTTATCAGTGACAAATTAGCTTCTTGATTTGAAGAGATACTCAACCTCACACTGATTTCAGCTTTTTCAGCCCAGATGCTTCCCTATCTCTGCTAAGACGAATTGTCAGGTCTTCTGGCTCTTGGCTTTTCTTTCATTTCTATCTTGAATCTTGGGATTAGGGGCTAAAGTCAGTGATAGTGACTCTATGACTCATGTGTCAAAGATGGCATGCCACAAAATTTGGAGAACATGCCAGCCATCCAGGGAGCACCAGGCTCCAGGGCAATCACACCATTCCCCAAGCATTGCAGTGGTTAAATGCAGCACTGCAGGCTACTTCAGCTGACTGCAGTTCTGCAGTTCGGCTGTTCAAATCTCACCGGCTCAGGGTTGACTCAGCCTTCCATCCTTCCGAGGTGGGTAAAATGAGGACCCGGATTGTTGTTGGGGGCAATATGCTGACTCTGTAAACCGCTTAGAGAGGGCTGAAAGCCCTATGAAGCGGTATATAAGTAACTGCTATTGCTATTGCTATTGCATACATTGTGGGATGATGCAAGGCAGCCTTTTTGAGTGAAAATGATAGTAGGGCAGAAGTCGGGACCCAGGCCTCTACTTCAAGCCCAGCCTTGGTGCTGCTATTGAGTACCCCTGTTCAGGGTGGCCTAGATGGGAGAGAGGTGAATTGTTTCTTTTTTGATGGGGGTGGTGGGAGGGCATATATGTTTCATAAGCAAGGTCAAGCATTTTCTGAATTTTTGACATACAAAGTCCAGAATAGAATAGAATAACAAGAGTTGAAAGGGTTTTCTACCATGTTTTCCCGAAAATATGACCCAGCCAAAAAGAAGCTCTATCATGTTTTTGAATGCATGTGCTAAAATTAAGCCCTAACCCCAAAATTAGCCCTAATCTTGCAGGGTGTGGGATGAGGCACAGAGGTAAAAATTAACCTACAGTGGGGATGGAGGGTGGAGCTGCCTTACTTGCTAGGCCTCACATACCCCGACACCTGTCTCGCCTTGCAGGCTCACTTCTCCTATGGCTGCTTACTGCCACTTGCATGCATCACCCCTGGCTTCCATATTGCTGTCAGAGCCTTCCAAAAGCCCTCTGCAGCCAAGAAATGAGGTCCGGATTCATGCGTGCATCCCCCCCATCCTCCGCGGCTTCTGCTTCACCATCAGAGTTTTCCGGAAAGCTCTCTGCAGCTGAGAAATGGTCTTCGGATTGATGCACATGGAACCCCTTGGCTTCTGTTTTGCCTTCAGATGCTTCTGGAAAGCTCTCTGTAGCACATAAAAGAGCTCTGGATTGATCTGAATTGCTGATTCATTGCTTGATTATCTTTTCCAGAATCAAAGTTATTACTATTTTCTTCTCTATTTTAACTTGTGTTCCTAATCTGTTTTTGTAGTGCTGTTTTTGATAGGTTAGCCTTTGTTCATTGTGAATATTTGCTTTCCTCACTTCATCTTTGCAGGCTCAGACTATTTGCCGATATTCTGCTGGTATTGTGCTCCTCTTTCCAATTTTTATACTTGCCCTTTTTGTCTTTCAATTTGTCAGAGAGTTCTTTCTGCAGCCATGCTTTTTTTGAGGGCTGTTATTTTTCTTCTTCATTTGTACTGTACTAGACTGGGCTTTTATAATCTCACTTTTCAAAATTTCCTAAGCTTCTTGAATTGTTTTCCCCTTGAGGATTCTGATCCATGGAATCCTTCCTGAGCTCTATGTTTATTGAAATTAGCTATCTTAAAGTCCAAGACTCTAGTTTGACTTTGTTCTATTGCTTGTACTTGCATAATGTTGAATTTCAATATTGCATGATCACGCCCACCAAAATTTCTGTAGTTTCAACAAATATTTCATCCTCACAGGGCTAAATGATGCTATTACCCCATTGGAAACATTGTGTTGAGGGTTAATAGAACGACTCCTGTTTTTTCTCTCTGCAGCTATGTATTTTGGCAAGAGAAAATGAATAGCACTGGGAAATTCGTTTAGATAGAGGGGAAAGGGACTTTGCATTCTAATAGATCTCTGCTACAATTAGCCTGCTCCAATGTATCTTAGGTTACTTCATAATATGGATTATTCCTTAACTCAAAGCTGATTTTGGGTGATGTTTGTGCACGCGCACACACACATACACACACACATATATATGTATGTATATATGAATTCCTACAACTTGATCTTTATTACTAATACTGCTACCATTTTCATTTTTCTTTTCCTTTGAAGATGATAATGGGCAGGAAAGTCAAGATTCCTGTGTACTATTCCAAGAATTCAGTGATGGAGAAGGAATGGAGAAGTCTGCAATTCAGATGGAAGCAGAAGGCCATGAGAGAAAGCAATCAAATAATCGGAGTCAGGACAGCTCATCTTGCATTAATGCTCTAGCACAAGGCTTTCTTGCCCCAAAAGTGAAAACAAGGAAAAAAGGTTTTGGGGAAAATATGAACCAAATCAAAACTAAAGTACATGGAAATGAACACTATCCCATCCAAAACAAAGGAGAACATGCTATAAGAAGACATAATAGAAAAAATTACCTAGAGACTTCTGTGCTTTTTCCTGGAAATAGGTCCCTTACATCTCAAAAAGGGATCCATGCAGAAGAGAAGTCTTATAATTGTGTGGAATGTGGGAAGAGTTTTAGAAATAGTAGCCAACTTACTTCCCATAAAAGGATTCACCCAGAGGAGAAGCCATACAAATGCAGAGAATGTGGGAAGAGGTTCAGAAGATGTAGCAATCTTATTTCTCATAGAAAGATCCACGTAGGAGAGAAGCCCTATAAATGCATGGAGTGCGGAAAGAGCTTCACTTTTAGTAGCTCTCTTACTTCCCATTACTGGATCCACAAAGGGGAGAAGCCACATAAATGTGTGGAGTGTGGAAAGGGCTTTACTCGTAAAAGTAATCTTGCTATCCATAAAAGTATCCACAGAGGGGAGAAGCCCCACATATGCATGGAAGGCAAAAAGAGGTTCACTTATAGTAGTTCTCTTACTTCCCTTTACTGGATCAACACAGTGGAGAAGCCACATACATGTGTGGAGTGTGGAAGGGGCTTTACGCGTAAATCTAATCTTGTTAGCCATAAAAGGATCCACACAGGGGAAAAGCCACATAAATGTCTGGAGTGTGGAAAGAATTTTGCTGCTAAAAGTTATCTTACTCGCCATAACAAGATCCATGCTAGGGAGAAGCCATACAAATGTATGGAATGTGGAAAGAATTTCCATGAAAGTAGATCATTTATGCTACATAAAAAGACCCACACAGGAGAAAAGCCTTACAAATGCATGGATTGTGGAAAGACCTTTACTCATAGTAGTCATCGTACTTCCCATATAAGGATTCACACACAGAAGAAGCCATATAAATGTGTGGTGAATGGAAAGAGTTTTTGCAAAAATTGAACCCTTATGTTACGTAAAAAGATCCATGCAGGAGAAAAGCCTTATAAATGAATGGAGTGTGGAAAGGGTTTCAGCTGAAAGGGCGATCTTACTTGCCATTTAAGGATACACACAGAAGAAGCCTTATAAATGTGTGGAGTGTAGAAAAAGCTTCATTATTGTTCCTTTAAATCTCATAAAAGAGTTCATAACAAGAGAAATCATATAAACCTGAGGAGCTGGGAAAGAGCATCTGGTGTTTTACAATAAAAAATATATACTTTTGTGAGAATTCATATACAGTATCTTTTGCTGCAAATATTTCTCTATAAGAGAGACAATCTTCAGGGAAAGAGAGCGGGCATTAGTCTTCTGGCTTTTGAAAATATCTAAAATCCTGGCTCTGCCATTTTGCTTGGGGTGTTTAGAAAAACATGCAGCTGTGAAGCTGGTTAGTGCCCTGAAGGCCCTTGCCTCCCTTTTAAATAAATATTAATATCAAAAAATAACTATCCTTCCTCTATTTAAAGTTTTATATTCAGTTTTTATGTTTTTAACATTTTATCTCTATACTGCCCAGCATCCCTCTGTGTAGGAGATTGGTAGTTGTGATAGACAGACCGACAGACAGATAGAGGTAGGTAAATAGATCAAGAAAGAGAGATTATATAGATAGATGATATATATAATAGATGATACATAGATGATGAAAGACAGACACATGGATAGAGAGAGAAATAAGATAGGGATAGATAGACAGACCCAGAGATAATACCTTATAGGTGCCCTTTGCCAATCCCTCCTTTGTAAAGTCAGACCTTGGAGGTCTTCTAGCCCAACTTCCTGCTCAGACAGGAAACCCTATACCATTTCAGGCAAATGGTGGTCCAATCTCATAAAAACTTCCACTTTTGGAGCATCCACAACAGGGGTGTCAAACTCACATCATCACATCACATCATTTGACATGTTGCACCTTTTCCCACCTTCGCTAATCCGGGAGTGAGCCTGGCCAATGCATGACGAATCCAGCCCACAGGCCGTGAGTTTGACACCCCTGCTCCATAATTTCTGGAGGCAATTTGTTCCACTGATTGTTCTGTCAGGAAATTTCTCCTTAGTTCTAGGTTGGTTCTCTCCTTGATTAGTTTCCACCCATTGCTTCTTGTGCTTCCTTCAGGTGATTTGGAGACTAAGTTGACCCCTCTCTTCTTTGTGGCAACCTCTGAAATATTTGAACACTGCTATCATGTCACTCCTAGTCCTTTTAATTCAGTGGTGGGATTCAAAAATGTTTACTTTTGGTTCCATGGGCATGGCATGGTTTGGTGGGTTTGGCAGGGAAAGGGTACTGTAAAATCTCCATTCCCAACTCACTCCAGGGGAAGGATACTACAAAATCCCCATTTCCTCCCAATCAGCTGGGGCTAGGGAGGCAGAGAATAGATGGGGGTGGGGCAGAGGTGGGTTCCTACCAATTCGCACCTATTCGGTAGAACCGGTTCGTCAAATCTACCAAACCAGTTAGAAGAATTTCCACCAGTGGACCCGGAAAGCAGCCCACACCTACAGAAGAGGTTCCAAAATTTTTTTGAAACCCACCACTGGTCCTTGGATATGATTATTCTACACTATCATGTTCATATTTATAAAACTCAGTGCCTCTGTGAAAGGTAAGGCTGACTACTGCGTTTGTGGTGCAATCAGAACATTGCGTGTGTTGAAGTTGTTTTAACGCAAACCAAAGATGCCTTTTAAAAAACAAGTTTACATCATATTCTTATGCATGCCAGTGCTATGTGTGAAGTAATTTAAGGTGGTTCTGAGAAGTGTCATCAACATCTTCATATCCGGTCACATGGGCGGCAAGCCGCTCCCATCCAGTCACATGGGTGGCAAGCCACTCCCACAAAGGAGGCCACACCCACAGAGTAGGTTTGAACAATTTTTGAAACCCACCACTGGGGTGGGGCCAATCAGAGGTGGCATTTACTGGTTCTCCGAACTACTCAAAGTTTCTGCTACCATTTCCCCAGAACTGGTCAGAACCTGCTCCAATACCACCTCTGTTTTAATTAAACTATAGATGCCTAATTCCAGTAACCATTCTTTATATGCCCCCAGTCCCCTAATCATCTTTGTTGCTCTTCTCTGAACTCTTTGTAGAGTCTCAACATGTTTTTTACATCATGGTGACCAAAACTGGATTCAGTATTCCAAGTGTGGCCTTACCAAGGCCTTGTAAATCGGTGCTAACACTTCATGTGATCTTGATTCTATGTTAATGCAGCCTTGAGGTGTGTTGGCTTTTTTGGCAACTGCTGCACTTTAAGTGATGTCCACTAGGACTGCAAGTTCCCTCTCACAATTACTACAATTACCTTGGGCCTCGACTCTCCTCCTCCTAAGATTCAGAAGACTGAGCAGGATGAAGACTTTGGAGGGCTCCCTCCTTTGAAACCCTTTGCTTCCCTTCGCCTGGGAGTCTTACCCACCTTTGCAACATGTGTTGAAATTGCGCACAGAATCCTCCAGGGGACACCAGGCTAAGAGAAAGTAATGTCAGGTGCTTCCCCATTGGGCCACTGGAGGGCAAAGGTCAGAATTGGCTTTTCAGAGGAAGCGTGACATCACAAAGAACTTTCTTACAAATGCTTGCATTTGCTCTCCTAACCCTATTGGCTCAGCAGAAGACAGAGAGGCTGTGGGAGAGTGGGGTGGGGGGGAACCATACATGCCCCGGGTAAGGGGGGAGGCTCTTAAAGTGCAAAGGGAGGCGGAGGAGGGAGAGACCCATGCCCAGCCCTCCTCTGGGATCAATACGGGCAGAATAACGCTCAGTTCTGCAACAACAGAAAGCATCCTATGAATGAAAAGTGGTTGGAGATCCACAAGATTCCTGGGGCCCATTTAGAGTTGACTTGCAGGACAGAGAAAGAATGGAGACACAAATTTCAAAGATTTGTAAGATGTGGATCTTGTTATAAGAGTTAAAATGTTTGGTCCAGGAAAAGATCTTTCCACATTCCATGCTTTTATATGGCTTCTCACATATGAACAATGACTGGATTTTCTATATACGCATTATTTGAATAAGAATCCATTTGAATCGTAGGCTTAGTTGTTGAAATAGAAATATTTTTTTACTTAGACCTAATTTAGAAATGAAGTTTTTTTTTAAAGTCTGACCTTAGGATAGCCTCTTCTCCTTTTTCCCCACTAATCGTGCACAGGAGAGGAACTGTTCAAATGCAGTGTGGAAAGGGCTTCTGTCAAATGTCATCCCTTATGAGACAAAAGAATCAATTCAGGGGAAAAGTCATAAATGTACGAATTGGGGAAATGACCTAATTTTCTATTTTGGTGCAAATCCATTTAAATTCCAGATTTAGTTGGTGACATCCATGGATTTCCTATTTGTGTATACTGAACTAGGAAGAGTTTGTCTGAGTCTGTACTCATAAATGGAAACTTGAGATATAATTACCAGTGGAAACACAAACAATGGGCACAAATATTTTAATTCTGGATTTTTGATGTTACTATCATTTAATACAACACAATAGAATAGCAGAGTTGGAAGGGACCTTGGAGGTCTTCTAGTCCAACCCCCTGCCTAGGCAGGAAACCCTATACCGTTTCAGACAGATGGCCATCCAACATCTTCTTAAAGACTTCCATTGTTGGGGCATTCATTTGAAGGTGGTCAACACTATATTAGTAATGAAAACTGTTTTTCTTTATGTTTATCTTACTTCCAGTTGTTGTCAATTCCAAGAAAACATATGTTTTAATAATATGAGTGTCAGGATTCCGAACGATGCTCCAATAAAAGCAGAAGCCCCAAGCCATTTAGCAGGAAAAATCCATTTGTTTATTAGGAGCGACATGTCCGTACGACTAGAAACATTTTATTTTTAGAAAAACAAAGCAGTACAGGTACAAAACATGCACATCCAACATCCCACCCACCAAGCTCTCCTAAGGCGATACATCACTACTAGAGAGGCAACAACAGTATACCGACAGGCATCAATTCAGGAAAATTTTAACCAGTAATCGTCCCTCGCATGTATAGGTCGTAGCTTTTGAGTGAGCTGCCAATGGCTATGAGGCATAAGTCCATAATGTCCCGGCGGCTCAAACCCAATGTCCAAAGGCCCTCGCCTGACCGTTGGAAAAAGAGCCCTCTGTTGGACATGATGATGGGAAGTTGGTAGACCAAGGTGGTGTCCGGTTCCTCAGCCTAGCACAAGATGTCACCAGCCAAGGTGGTGCAGTGGTTAAATGCAGCACTGCAGGCTGACTGCTAGATCAGCAGTTCAGCGGTTCAAATCTCACCGGCTCAGGGTTGACTCAGCCTTCCATCCTTCCGAGGTGGGTAAAATGAGGACCCGGATTGTTGTTGGGGGCAATATGCTGACTCTGTAAACCGCTTAGAGAGGGCTGAAAGCCCTATGAAGCGGTATATAAGTCTACTGTTATTGCTATTATTATTATTGCTATTATTATTATTGCCTTACTTCGTGGATTTGATGTCCCATGTGTCCTGCACTCGGTAGCCAGCCACTATGGAAAGGTTGAGGACCCACATCTGGTTTGCAATCCTCATGATCAGGTCCAGCTTGATGAATGAGGCTCCGGAGGGAATCACCGGCTCCATGCTCATCATGGCAGCCGCTGTGTGCAACAGCTTGTCCAGGCATCTCAGCACTCGGTTTGTTGGGCACATCTGAATCCCGCTATAGTAAATAAGTTGACTTTTCTTAATGAACATCTTTCCACACTCGGTGCACTTATATGGATTCTCTCCTGTATGAATCCCGCTATGGTAAATAAGATAACTTTTCTTAGTAAAGTTTTTTCCATATACCATACCATAGGGCTTCTCCTCTGTGTGGAACCTTTTGTGGGCGTTAAGATAACTATTTGTAATAAAACACTTACCACATTCTGTGCATTTATATGGCTTCTCCCCTGTATGAATCTTACTACTGTGTTTCCCTGAAAATATGACCTGTCCTGAAACTAAAGCCTTGCCACATTTTTCGCATGGGCAAAAATATAAGCCCCCTGAAAATAAGCCCCCTGTACAAACCTCCCCCTGGCCAGGCAGAGCACTTCTCACTGACCTAGCAGTATCCCGAAGGCGCCAAGCCGCAGGAGCTGGGGGGAAAGGCGCTCATGTTGCTTGGCGCCTTCGGGATACCGCTAGGTTGGGGAGTGGCATTCTGCTTGGCCAGAAGGGGGAGTTGCCGGGCGGCTGTTCCCTTGCAAGTGGGCTCCCGAAGAGCCGGGCAAAGCCTCAGGGGTGAAGAGGCCATGAGGTGACCATGCTCACGAGCAGCCACCAGGCAAACTCCCTCTCCAGCCAGGCAGAGCGCCATTCACTGACCTAGGGGGTATCCCTAAGCCACCAGCCATTCTCAAATTCTTGGCTCTGTGTGCCTAAAAATAACTGGAAAGATTGAGTGGCTGCTTGTGACAAAGGAAATAAGGCTGAAGGGGGGAAAATGACGAGAATATAAAGCTCAATTACCATGAAGAAAAAAAGGGGGAAAGGAATTTGCCTTAGGATAGCTAAAGAATTGAAATGGTGGAGGAAAAGTGGTGAAAATATATATATATATATATTTCAAAGCAATGTTATTTTCAGTCGATTTCTTTCCCTGTCCAGATTCCTTCAAGTTACTAATTTTGTAACTCTTCCTGTGCTGAAGGGGAGCTGGAGATGTTGTTGTCTACTGTTGGGAAGAGCGTATTCAACCAGGCAGCACCACTTTTGCCCCCACAGCCCCTGCTCTTCCCTAAAGGTCTGTGCATGTTTCCAGTCCCAGAAACATTGGCTCTGGTCATAAGTATCCACGGTGATGTTCCACCTGTCTGGCCAATTGAATCACAGCCGTCAAAGTACAGAGGCTGCTATACTCACTCTGCTCCTTAACTCAAGCAGGTACCAAGACAGAGAGTGTATGAGAAAAGGAGATCAGAAAACGGCAAGCAGAATGGAACTGCTTATGGAGATTGGCAACTATTTCAGGTAGGCAAGAGGGATGTTCATCAACTGCCAGAACCAGAAGCTACGATGAGCAGCATATCTCGGTAGATTCTTGCCTGGAGCTGGGCCACAATCAGAAAAGCAACCACATTGAAGCATCCCTTCATCCCAACCAGTTGTTAAAGGGTTGTGCCCTCAATAAATCATTGCATATAGATCCGCTGTGCTGTGGTATATCCAATTCTGGAAAGCAAAATCCCTTCGCATTACCAATCTGATTTCCATGTGTAATGAGAAATGACACATCTCCCTTTCTTCCTTTATTAACAGTCTCCAGTGAAGGGGAGACTGAGGCTCTTGTAACCCTCCTCTCCCGCAGCACCAAAACTCTGCATTCCACTAGAAAAAATCCCTACTCACTTTCAGGTGCTTATTTAAATAGAGTGAAGGGGAAAAAGGATTTAATACATCACTGGAAAGTAACCACACCAATTATATTTAATTAATTTTATTTAAATCTATTAAAAAAATTATTCGCCCTTGTGACACAATAAAGGTATAATATGACCCCGATGATTGAAAAGTCTTTTGCACAGATACGAGAGGATTCTTATCTTTTTGATTCCTTTTTTGTGAGGGAATTCGACATCCTGTATCTCTTTCCACAGTCTACATCAACATGTATGTGAGGATTCAATTCTCCAAATGGTCATTTGTGGGGACACTGAAATGTCTGTCTGCTGATAAACTGTGAGTATATTAAGGAATGAGAAAGGAAGGGGAATTATGGGAAGTGGCTATGGATCAGGTGAACTTCCATCTGCATGTATCCCATAGTGGAAGGAACAATAAAGCATTTTGAAGAAGTGCCTCAGGGGGATTTTACTCCTTTTATTACTGGGGAGAGAGTACCTATAAAATGTCTACTTGTTGATAACCCTCCCACAACAAGGATCAAGTAGAAGGAACAAACAATTTGTGTAAAATTCCCTTGCGAGACCACAATGTTGCCATCTTATTATAAAATTGCATAGTCCAGAATCTGAGATTATTAAAACCGACATTTTCTTGGAATTGACCCAAATTGGAAACTAGACAAACCTAAAGGGAAAAAAATATTTTCATTATTGATATAAAATAGTGTTGGCCACCGTCAAATTGACACCAACATCAAAAATCCACACCAATATTAAAACAACTGTGTCCATTGTTTTTCCATTGGTAATTTTATCTGTTGTGAGCACAGACTCAAACCCTCACCCTCTTCCTATACATAAATAGAAAATGCATAGATTTTACCAACTAAATCTGGAATTCAAATGGATTTGCACCAAAATGGATCTCTGTATGGAAAATTAGGTCATTTTCCCACTCCCCACATTTATATGGCTCTTCCCCTGAATGGATTCTTTTATGTCTCATAAGGGATGAAATTTGACAGAAGCCCTTTCCACACTCCATGCACTTGAACAGCTCCTCTCCCGTGTGGGTCTTTTTATGAGAGTTAAGATAACTGCTTGTAGTAAAGTCCTTTCCACACTCTGCACATTTATAGGGCTTCTCCCCTGTGTGGATCCTTTTATGATAAGTTAAGGAACTCCTTTGACTGAATCCCTTTCCACACTCTGCACATTTGTACGGCTTCTCCCCTGTGTGGATCCTTTTATGGGAAGTAAAGGAACTATTATGACTGAAGCTCTTTCCACACTCCATGCATTGATATGGCTTCTCCCCTGTGTGTTTCCTTTTATGTGAAGTAAGTTGACTGCTCTGAATAAAGGTCTTTCCACACTCCATGCATTGATATGGCTTTTCTCCTGTGTGGATCATTTTATGAGCTATAAGGGAACGGCTCACTCTGAAACTCTTTCCACATTCCGTGCATTTATATGGCTTTTCCTCTGTGTGGATTCTTTTATGGGAGGTAAGATGACTGCTCTTAATAAAGCACTTTCCACACTCCATGCATTTATAAGGCTTCTCCCCTGTGTGTATCCAGTTATGGGAAATAAAGGAACTCCTTTGACTGAATCCCTTTCCACACTCCATACAGTTATATGGCTTCTCCCCTGTGTGGATCCATTTATGGGAAGTAAGATGACTGCTTTGAATAAAGGTCTTTCCACACTCCATGCATTGATATGGTTTCTCTCCTGTGTGGATCCTTTTATGAGATGTAAGGGAACGGCTCTCTCTGAAACTCTTTCCACACTCCGTGCACTTATATGGCTTTTCCTCTGTGTGAATTCGTGCATGGGACGTAAGATGACTGTTCTTAATAAAGGCTTTTCCACACTCCATGCATTTATAAGGCTTCTCCCCTGTGTGGATCCAGTTATGGTAAGTAAGATGACTGCTTGTTCTGAAGCTCTTTCCACATTCCAAACACTTATATGGCTTTTCCCCTGTGTGGATCCTTTTATGAACAGTAAGAGAGATGTTTTCACAGAAGCTCTTTCCACACTCCAGACATTTATAAGGCTTCTCCTCTATGTGGATCCAGTTATGGGAAATAAGATGACTGCTTCTTCTGAAGCTCTTTCCACATTCTGAACATGTATATGGCTTCTCTCCTACCTGGATGTTTTTCTGATATGTACGGGACCCATTTTCACAAGAAAGAGTGGGTTTTTTTCCATTGTCTCTGCATATTTTATTTTCTCCTTTGGTTTGGGTTGGATAGCATTTATTCACAACTAATTTGTGATTTACATTTTTTGTAATGTATTTTTTCTTTATTTTTCCTTGTTGGGCAAGAAAGTCTTGCATTGGAACATCAATGGAAGATGAACTTTTCTGATTCCAATTATTTGACTGGTTTCTCTCATGAATCTCTACTTTTTGATTTGCAGGCTTCTCAAGTCTGTCTTTATGAGTGATCACTCGGAATGGTTCTGTGGAATTTTCATTTTCCTGCTCATTATTACCTTAAAAAAAGGAGAAATTAAAATGATATAAAGTTAGGGACAAAGGTCAAACTTTAGGAAGTTTGAACATAATAAAAAAAGCTACACCAATCTTCTTAGATGCAGATCTTTGAGAATTTGAACTGGACAGTGTTGATTTAAATTTTGGGAAGACATGAACTTTGAAGAGAATTTCCTGAAACGGGTAAAATCGATTTAATTTCCAACTAATTGGAAATTTAACAATCCTTGTGCAATACAAAAATAGAAGATAAAGATGCCCTCTATTTTTTCTTGCTGAGTTTTGAACTTGGGAGAACTTGTGGAGGGAACAGAAATACCAATGTGGACAAATTTAAGGAACTTGGCATTTTAATGAGCTTTAATAATTTAAAGATGCTGTTGATAAAAAATAGCAAAATGGAAAATGAAATAAAACTGATGGGAAAAATTGATTTTAAAACTGGGATAAAAAGAAACAACTTCAGTATTATTATGACCAATGTGAACTGATAAAGTAGAATATTTGTTGTAACACTGGTGCTGATGATGTCACGTAGTATGGATAATGAAGCATTTGCAAAAAAAGAACCAAGTTCGGACAGCATCAAAGACCCCCGTCCCATGAACTCTATTTTATTTCAAAACTATTCTTTAAAAAATGGAGTGGAAGAATAAGTTAAGCTAGGAGAAAATATGTATGGCGTTGGAATGAATTTTCATGATAAAAATTAATATTGTCCTAGGATGATGTTTTTCTTTCAAACATCTTTTTAGGCAACTGATTTACCATTTATGCCAGACGTGTCCAACCTGTGCCTCGCAGGCCACATGTGGGCGCAGACGGTAGTAATACAGCCGCATAAGATATAAAGATATTTTAAAAAATAAAATAAGTTTTCTATTTATATACATTGATTATATATCATATTATGATTACATAATAAAGCTAAGGGTAATGTAGATATTTTAAATGATGATTTTAGAAGTGTCATATTGAGAATATGCAATAGATACAAACATAGACTGTGCCATTACAGCTCTCAACATAATAAGCGTTTTACAGAAGAGAAACAGCTGGCAAAGACAATGAACAACATGTCAAGAGCCATTAGAACTTGAGCAAGGGGAATATCAAATGGAATCAAGAGAGCGACTGATGGCAGAAGGATATAGTTGCCATTGCTTTTCATACTCTCATCAGAAAGATTGATTCATGGTAGATAAAAGGACCTATGATATTCAACAGTGTAAGATAGAATTTGAATCCTAGTTGTGTAGAAAAGATGATTAGCATGTAATTGCTTAAAGCTGTAAACAGGTTAAAGAATGTATGACAAAATTGGCAAATAATGTTTTCATAATACACAGATGTAACAAAATATGTGGTCGAAAGAAGTGAAATTTACATTATGTTATAATCTAAAAGCCAACTTTTATAAACTGATGTAGCACACAATTTTCAGAAATGTATAAAGGTAGCTCAAACATATTGGCAATGTGGACAACATCACGGCTGTCACATTTTGGCTGACAAGTAAAAAGGTAGAAAATTTTGGATTCAAATACATTAATACAGAGAACTTTAAAAATAAATATCCAACTGGAATCAGAACACTTTACATGGGCCCTAATGAACAGCTGGAAAACAGTAATAGAAGATTGTTCTGACTTCCTATGGTAATTGCAGTGAGACTATTATACTCCCAAAGCTGGAAGGGCTGTACTATAAATACAATAGTAGAATGGTTGATGAAGACGACAGAATTATCAAAGATGATTTGATAAAAGAGACTCAAGAAAGAGTGCAGAGAGGAGCAACAAAGATGACTAGGGGACCGGAGGCTAAAACATATGAAGAACAGTTGCAGGAACTGGGTATGTCTAGTTTAAGGAAAAGAAGGACTAGAGCTGACATGATAGCAATGTTCCAATATCTCAGGGGTTGCCACAAAGAAGAGGGAGTCAAGCTACTCTCCAAAGCATCTGAGTAGGACGATAAGCAATGAATGGAAACTAATCAAGGAGAGAAGCAACCTAGAAGTAAGAAGGAAATGCCTGACAATTAGAACAATTAACCAGTGGAACAACTTGCCTCCAGAAGTTTTGAATGCTCCAACACTGAAAGTTTTTAAGAAGAGGTTAAACAACCATTTTTTTTCCTGAAATATATAGAAATGATATCTCTGCATAAGTAGGAGGTTAAACTACAAGACTTTCAACTCTGTTATTCTCTTCTCTCTATTCTCTTATCTTCTATTCTATGACTTCTTTGATTAGAGGAAACACAGTATATTGATTCGTGATTGGAAAACCCTCTTGGAATTCTTGCTAAAAAAAAATAGAAAAAATGAATGCGATCTGTAAGTTTGAAGGTTAGAAAGGATCCATTACATAAAAGAGAAAATAATTGTGTAACCTTAGAGAAAGAAGCTTAATTTTAATATTTAAAATGGTTTCTATTCTTCTGCTTCCTTTTTTTATTTTATTATACTTTTTTCTTATTCACTTATCACCTTACTCTACCTTCATTTCCTCTTCAAAACTCATTTCTATTCTGATAAAAGTTCTTTAATGGAATTATAATATAAAAAGATACAGTTGACACTGTTTAATTACAGAACACCTTCCTGAACACTCTGCCTGGAAGAAGCAAATTCTTACCCAGAGAGGCCACATTCCTATGGTTTTCAAGCATGACTTCCGAATGCAGCGCTTTTTGGTCAGGATCCAGCTGAGACCATTCCTCCTCAGAGAAATACACAGCCACCTCCTCGAAGGATACATGGCCGCCCTGAACAAGAAAAAAGAGAACAGAATAAAAACAGGGGAGTTCACATGATCTGTCCTATTGTTTAAATCACTACAAGTACTGATATACACTTTTAGTGCCATTCAATGAAAGGAACCATAGCTTCCTTCTAGATCTATCTATCTATCTATCTATCTATCTATCTATCTATCTATCTATCTATCTATCTATCTATCTATCTATCTCCCTCCACATACATACATACATACATACATACATACATACATACATACATACATACATGTTGTATTTGTGCTGATAAATAAATAAAGGGAGACTAGTATAGATCTATTTCAAGCTATTTAGCTCTCATCAGCTAGCCATACCCTTACTGGGATTAGAACCTGTGCTGTATTACATCTTAGGCAGATGTGTTAACCACTAAGCCACAAGATCCTTCTCCGGTATCAGCTGAGCCAGGGAGATAGGTATGTATTAAGTGTTACAACCCCTGGCTCAGCTGATAACGGAGAAGGACCTTGTGGCTTAGTGGTTAACACATCTGCCTAAGATGTAATACAGCACAGGTTCTAATCCCAGTAAGGGTATGGCTAGCTGATGAGAGCTAAATAGCTTGAAATAGATCTATACTAGTCTCCCTTTATTTATTTATCAGCACAAATACAACACAAACGTAAAAAGGCAACAGTAAAAATATTGGGTTTCTGTCTGGATGGTCTCTTGTGACGAGCCGATGGATAGAGAGTGGAAGCAGTGGGCGTCCTCCCATATTTGGGCATACCAGGGGTTGTAACACTTAATACCTACCTACCTACCTACCTACCTCCCTACCTCCCTACCTCAATCTATCATTAAGACTTTCTCCATCTTGCCTTTGCAGAAGAAAATGAATGAGACTCTTTTTAGCACTTCATTAAAAAGCTTAATCTAAGGCTTTTTGAAAATGTTGATATGCTAATGTGATTATTGCAGTTATTAATGATCAGTGTTACACACTTGCATGTCAAAGAATTATTTAATTATTATCATTCTCTACTTAACAGATGCTATTGATAGTCTTATTTTTTATGCTTTTCTTACTTGAGTTATAGGTTCAAAGACTGTTTCAGTTCCATCATAAGGAGGCATTATCTTCATTCTATTCTTCACTGTGTGGGAGACAGAATTTTAAAATCCATAATTAACAAAATAAGGTAAAGGTTCCCCTTGCACATATGTGCTAGTTGTTCCTGATGCTAGTGGACGGGGCTCATCTCTGTTTTAAAGCTGAAGAGCCAGTGCTGTCCGAAGACGTCTCCGTGGTCATGTGGCCGACATGACAAAATGCCGAAGGAGCACTGAACGCTGTTACTTTCCCACCAAAGGTGGTCCCTATTTTTCTACTTGCATCTTTACATGCTTTTGAACTGCTAGGTTGGCAGAAGCTGGGACAAGTAACAGGAGCTCACCCTGTTACACGGCACTAGGGATTTGAACCACTGAACTACATTAACAAAATAGGACTAGGTATTCTACAGAAGACAAGATGAAAAGAAAATGAGTTCGCTGGGATTTATCGGGGGGTGGGTGGGAGAACCTTCCATTACCTCCTGAAATATCCTGACTTGGATCTTCTTGAGAGATCCTTCTCCAAAACATCTCCTGAAGAGGATTTGATGGATTTCTCCATCCCTCAGGATCTCTGATCTTCACAACAGACTTGAAATAGGAGGAAGGAGAAAAGAAAAAGTTAATGAACAACTCCAGAACATTAGGTCAATTCTTGTTCTCTGAACAAACCAGAAAACCCCCAATATCCATCAGTGAGGTTGAATGAGAAATGAACGGATGTAGCTTGGATGACAGAGAAGTCTTGGAGGGAGGGGTGCAGAATTCAAACACATTCTTTATTCCCTAAATGAAGGTGTCCCACCTGCAACTCAACCTGCTCCTTTTGTTCCTCTGCCTGACTCAGGAGGAAGCCTTCCACCAGGGCCACCGCCTGGGAACTGGTCTCTGCTCCACACTCCCGCACCCAGCTCTCCATCTCTAGGGGCAGAAGGACAAGGAGCTGCTCCAGAACCAGAAGGTCCAGCATCTGAGCTTTGGTGTGCTTTTCTGGTCTCAGCCATCGCCTACAAAAGTCGTGTAGTCGGCTGCAAAGTCCTCGGGGACCCTCAGCTTCCTGGTATTGGAGGCTGCTGAAATTCCGGGGCTGAACTTCTGAATGGGGGATGGTTTCCTCCTCCAGGATCTTCTGCCCGCTTTTTGTCCAAATCTCTCCACAGCTGCCAGGCTGAACAGCAAAACGGCCTTTTCCATTTCCCTCACTCCCTAAAAGCTGTGTCTCCATCCCGTCTCTGCCCTGTAAGGCAACTTCAAATGGTTACAAGGAATCTTCTTGATCTCCTAAAGACGTTTCGTTCATAGGTCTGTTTTCTTCAAATTCTGTTTCCCCCCCCCCCCCGCCTGCCTTTAGCCAAGAAACAGTTTGGTCTCCACGTGAAGATGTAGAAATTACTTCCAATTGGCGCACCTGAGCTGGAAAAGAAAATAAAGTCCAAGGATTAAAAAGTGGAGGATTCAAACACGGAACAAGAAGTCAAGGGTTTTTTCTGAGCTGGTGAATGATCCAAATGGCATTCTCTTCTGGGGGTGGGAGGGTGCATTTTGGGGCACTTTATATTTTTTTTTGGGGGGGGGGGGTCACAAGAAAGAGCTTCCTTTTAAAAACCCGCCACCTGCATTTCCCCTCTAACGATTCACACAACCTGCCAAAACCCAAAACTGGGTGAAAAGACGCAAGTTTGGACCACATCCAATAAAATGCCAGGAAATGACTCTGGTTGAGGATGCCCTGTTCCCCTTCTTCAGGGCGTCCTTTGGAGAATCTAGTCTCCCTCTGACACGCAGGCAGATTCACACAACCTGCCAAACCCAAAACTGGGTGAAAAGACGCAAGTTTGGACCACATCCAATAAAATGCCAGGAAATGACTCTGGTTGAGGATGCCCTGTTCCCCTTCTTCAGGGCGTCCTTTGGAGAATCTAGTCTCCCTCTGACACGCAGGCAGATTCACACAACCTGCCAAACCCAAAACTGGGTGAAAAGACGCAAGTTTGGATCACATCCAATAAAATGCCAGGAAATGACTCTGGTTGAGGATGCCCTGTTCCCCTTCTTCAGGGCGTCCTTTGGAGACTCTAGTCTCCCTCTGACACGCAGGCAGATTCACACAACCTGCCAAACCCAAAACTGGGTGAAAAGACGCAAGTTTGGACCACATCCAATAAAATGCCAGGAAATGACTCTGGTTGAGGATGCCCTGTTCCCCTTCTTCAGGGCGTCCTTTGGAGACTCTAGTCTCCCTCTGACACGCAGGCAGATTCACACAACCTGCCAAACCCAAAACTGGGTGAAAAGACGCAAGTTTGGATCACATCCAATTAAATGCCAGGAAATGACTCTGGTTGAGGATGCCCTGTTCCCCTTCTTCAGGGCGTCCTTTGGAGAATCTAGTCTCCCTCTGACACGCAGGCAGATTCACACAACCTGCCAAACCCAAAACTGGGTGAAAAGACGCAAGTTTGGATCACATCCAATAAAATGCCAGGAAATGACTCTGGTTGAGGATGCCCTGTTCCCCTTCTTCAGGGCGTCCTTTGGAGACTCTAGTCTCCCTCTGACACGCAGGCAGATTCACACAACCTGCCAAACCCAAAACTGGGTGAAAAGACGCAAGTTTGGATCACATCCAATAAAATGCCAGGAAATGACTCTGGTTGAGGATGCCCTGTTCCCCTTCTTCAGGGCGTCCTTTGGAGACTCTAGTCTCCCTCTGACACGCAGGCAGATTCACACAACCTGCCAAACCCAAAACTGGGTGAAAAGACGCAAGTTTGGATCACATCCAATTAAATGCCAGGAAATGACTCTGGTTGAGGATGCCCTGTTCCCCTTCTTCAGGGCGTCCTTTGGAGAATCTAGTCTCCCTCTGACACGCAGGCAGATTCACACAACCTGCCCGAAGACCCAAGCGGGTCATCCCAGCCACAGGACCGAGGTCCCACCACCACCACCACTCCGAGCAGGGACGGGAAGGAGGCAGCTGGAGAGGCCGCCCTGCTCCTCTCTCCCTCTTCCCCGGATACGGGGCGGGAAGAGACCCCCGCTACCTTCCAGGGATCCCCGGTTCTTCTTCTTCTGCTGGTGCTCTGGAGCTCAGCTTTCCCCCTGCAGGGAGAGGGCGGCTGGGGAGCATGGGAGCCGGGGTTGCAGCTGGAGGGGGGGCGGGCGCGGGTCTCTCCCTGGTCCGCCTCCCTTTGCACGGGGAAAGCCCCCCCCCCGCCAGGCTCTTCGCTCAGCCTCTCCGCCTCCTGCGGAGCGCCAGGGGTTAAGGAGAGAGAGTTGTCTAGAGAGGCACGGCCGTGACGTCACTTCCTTCGTTTCCTCCTTGGCAAAGCACGCAGTAATCTTCGCCCTCCCGCGGCTCCTCCGGGGGAGCGCTTGGGCGTTCCCTTCTCTTGCTAGAGGGCGCCACCTGAAGGAGCCTGTGTGAAGTGCAGGGGCTCATAGTCGGAGAGTAGGAACGGGAGCATATCAGGGAATTAATTGCCAGCGGGTGTCCAAATGAAGTCACAAAGCTTACACTAACTTGTAGCTTTATACAAAAAAAAAAGGACTCGATGCTTTAGCAGAGTAAGGAAGATACTCAGAGGTGATTCACACCCTGGTCAGTGTCTCTTTGCACTTCTACTATCGAGCAGAAGACATCAAAGCATAGCCACCTGAACAAATAGGTTTAAAAATAGGGTCTTATCCTTGGGCTGTCAGATTCTTAAACACAACCACAATCACTCCACGCACAGGCAGAAACATATGACAGGTGTTCTTCTTTTTCTTTTCCACTATAATTTTGCACCAGTGAGGCTAAAACCAATTTCGTTGTATTTATTTTGTACAATGATAATAAAGACTATATTATACTACTACTATACTATATAAATATATATATTAGAATTAGAATTCTTTATTGGCCAATATCTATCTATCATCGTCTATCTGAAATAACAATATAGCAATAGCAATAGCAGTTAGACTTATATACCGCTTCATAGGGCTTTCAGCCCTCTCTAAGCGGTTTACAGAGTCAGCATATTGCCCCCAATAACAATCCGGGTCCTCATTTTACCCACCTCGGAAGGATGGAAGGCTGAGTCAACCCTGAGCCGGTGAGATTTGAACAGCCGAACTGCTGAACTGCAGTCAGCTGAAGTAGCCTGCAGTGCTGCATTTAACCACTGCGCCACCTTGGCTCTTGTGCTTGGTAGTGTAGGAGGTTAGCACGCACCCCCCTCCTAGAAGAATGAAATATCCTAGGAAATATTGAAAAGGCAGAATATTATATTTCCCTGGATCAGAAATGGAGAAACATGTTTTTAGGCAGGAAGCAGATTCATTCTTAACAGCCTCCACTCTTTAATGGGCCATTAAAATGCCTGAGCCAGTCTATGCTATATAACACAGATCTCTCTCCTTCAGCTCTAGGGTGGTGAGATTAAGGCATGATGGTATTAGCCCTTTACCCACCTCACCACAGGGCACCTGGAAGAAGCAATGCTTAACCAAACCTGGACTCAAAACAGCCTGGAGAGTTGCCCCTTCATGGCCCTATGGGAGTCTGACAACCAATCAGGATACATTTCTTACACAGGAACAGGAAACAGAGAGGTGGGGCCGAACAGAGAGCATAAAAAAACTCAGCAAGCACTTTCTCTTTTCTTCTTCACCCAACATCTGGAAGCATGTAATCAACCTCAAGCCACGTGGTCCTGTCCACCATTAAACCATCTTTCCAAGCAGCCTCCATGTTTCCAGTGTCTTTTTCCCCACTTGGAACTGAAAGCAGGACATTTTTTCCAACGGTAGATGGTCTGTTGCTTTGAGCTCCAAGCTTGGCAATTTGGTTGCAAACGTTTCATCCATCCATCCATCCATCCATCCATCCATCAATCCATCCATCTAATCTAGGCAAGCAGAAGCATCATCAGGCAAATCACAGAGCACACCGAAGAAAAAGGCAGGGCGGGAGGGAAAATTTCCTCTCCACAACCATAGCAACCAATCACATAGGAGTCAGCACTCTCCAGCCAATCAATTATAACTGTGTGTTCTGACTTACAACCTCAATGCTCCAGCTATTCAATACAAATACAAATACAAAAGCAGAGTTGGAAGGGACCTTGGAGGTCTTCTAGTCCAACCCCCTGCCTAGGCAGGAAGCCCTATAGCGTTTCAGACAAATGGCTATCCAACATCTTCTTAAAGACTTCCAGTGTTGGGGCATTCACAACTTCTGGAGGCAAGTTGTTCCATTGATTAATTGTTTTAACTGTCAGGAAATTTCTCCTCAGTTCTAAGTTGCTTTTCTCCTTGATCAGTTTCCACCCATTGCTTCTTGTTCTACACTCAGGTGCCTTGGAGAATAGTTTGACGGCCTCTTCTTTGTGGCAACCCCTGAGATATTGGAACACTGCTATCATCTCTCCCCTAGTCCTTCTTTTCATTAAAATAGGCATACCCAGTTCCTGCAACTGTTCTTCATATGTTTTAGTCTCCAGTCCCCTAATCATCTAAGTTGCTCTTCTCTGCATTCTTTCTAGAGTCTCCCCATCTTTTCTACATCGTGGAGACCAAAACTGGATGCAATATTCCAAGTGTGGCCTTACCAAGTCATTGTAAAGTGGTATTAACACTTCATGTGATCTTGAGTCTATCCCTCTGTTTATGCAGCCTAGAACTGTGTTGGCTTTTTTGGCAGCTGCTGCACACTGCTGGCTCATCTTTAAGTGGTTGTCCACTAGGACTCCAAGATCCCTCTCACAGTTACTACTATTGAGCAAGGTATCAACTATACTGTACCTGTGCATTTTGTTTTTCTTCCCTAAATGTAGAACCTTACTCTTAACGTCCTTCCAATTTATAGCTGGACAGCAGTTAAACCACGTTGTTTCACAAGAGTTTCTATATACCCAATGGCTTTGTCATGAGATCAGCCAAATTATTTTCCGCTGGGCAATAAATTACTTTTTCTTTCACTGCTTCGCTGACATTACAATACTTTATGGAATCATATTGGCTTACTTTTTTTACTCTTTCACCTGTTGCCATTTGTATACATGTTGTGTTATTTTCAAATACTGGTATAGCTCTTTTCACTTCAATATCCAAATCTTTTAACAACTGTATATATCAAGTGTTAGAAGAAAAATCTGATCTGGTTCCAAGACGGGGAAAAGGGCATTGGAAATAAAATAGAGGTTGATTGGAAAGGACTGTTTACTGATGAGCAGAACCAACAACAGCATGTAGTTCTGGGATAGCTGACCGCTTGGTTTAGGATTGGGTGGGTTTTTATAGGGTTCTGAGATGCTGCAGGGGATTGTGTAATGTAGTGAGCCTTGTGCCTTTTGTTATTCTAATGGTGGTGGTTTAATTCCATTATGTCCTAAAGGTGATAATGACCTGTTCTTAGAATTTGGGTGGGAGGTGTAATTTTAAAAAAAATAATTTTTATTGAATGTTTTAGTCTTTAAAAACAGTAAAGAAGACACAACAAGGAAAACAAAATAAAACAAAACACAGGTGGTTTTGAAGGGGAGGTGTAAATTTTAATCTCATTAGCTCCAACCTTCTTTTTATTGTGTTTCTGAAAAGATTGGCCCAGTCTTTCTTAATGGCCACAAAATATCTACCTCTAAAGACTTCAGGCATGTGTTGGAAGCTATTGAGAAAGGGATTGGGGCTGCTTTCTGCCTTTAAGAACATGTTTCTCCATTTCTCCTCTGGGGAAATATATTCTGCCTCTTTTAATATCCCCCAAAATATTTCAATCTCTAGGATGGTGTGTGTGTGTGAGAGAGAGAGAGATTACTTCTTACACATTATATCTGAACACAATTGTCAACTTCGAAATGGACCAGGCCTGCCTGCCGCAGGCATCATTCCATTTTTCAGCTGCCACACATTATGGCAAGGGGGAGAGGTTTGCAATGTCAGGCCAGACAGTAACAACACATCGTCCCGTGGGAACCAAGCAGAGGTGGGTTGCTGCTGGTTCCACCCGCCCACCCACCCAGACGCTTCTGTGCTTGTGCATATTTGTCGCGCGCAGGTGTACCCAAACCGGTGGTAGGAAAATTGGCAACCCACCACTGGAACCAAGGTCATCTCAACAGGTGCTGGCCGAGACTGAGGGGAGTTTAACTAGAGAAACACCAGAATGCCTAATTAGACAATGTGACTTGTGACAATAGGAGACGGAGCCATATATTCTTTAATTACGGTTGAAACCGCAAGAAATATTACTCCGCTGCTCCAGCTACTTTATCTTATCTATCATCTATCAATTATTAATTTATCAATGTAAGTACTCATGCCGAGGGTAGGAAAGTAAGCTGTCATATACCCTCCCCCCATCACAAACTTTCTCAATCCAGCTACTTTTGAAAACTTTATAAAGTCTTCAGCCTTCCATCTTCAGGATTTCTAGCGAATGTCACATCCCTGTGTAGAGGGAGTGATTAATATTGACTTTTTCCCAATATGTGTAGCATTGCAGAGGCATTGATCAAAAAGGGTCTCTCTCACACAAATTTTTTCCAATAATTTTATTAAAGGTTGCAGTATGCAAATTAACCTAACATAGCTACACAATACAGAAATACTTTCTTAAAGTTAAAAAAGTGCGCAAAATGGAAAAAGTTCCCCCTTCAGTTCAAAAAATGCATATAGAAAGGTTAAATGCAAAAAAATGTTTGATTATTAAGCTACACTCTACATAAGATAAAATCCTTAGCATAAAACCAATTTAGGCAATACATACTTGGGTATAATTTTGGCAAATCCTTCCTGATGTTGGAAATCTGCTCCAGATTTCAAGAAGCAAAAAGAAAAGATGCTGCTTGCGCTACTTGAAAGAAGGGGATTTATTTTGCATATGGAACCAGTAAAGGGAAGTAAGAGAACTAATATAAATGAAGCTCTTTCCACACTCAATGCATTTATAAGGTCTTTGCTCTGTGTGGATCCTTTTATAGTTAGTAAAAGTTTTCTGTTCATTGACTTTCTTTCCACATTCCATGCATTCATAGGGCTTTTCTCCTGTGTGGATCCTCATGATTTATAAGTTGACTGTTCTTAGTAAAGCCTTTCCCACACTTCAAGCATTTGTATACCTTCTCCCCTCCATGGGTCCTTTTAAAAGATATACGGGACCCATGCATAGAGAAGTGACAAAGTCCATTTGTAATTTCTTCCATTGTTTCTACATATATAATCTACTTTGGTTTGGATTTGATAGTGTTCATTTACATCTAATTTGTCCTCAAATAGGTTTATACATCTTCCAATATATTTGTTCTTTGTTTTTCCTTGTTGGGCCACAGAGACTTCGGTTGGTGCATGAACAGAAGATGAACTTTCCTGATTCCAAGTATTTGGCTGGTTTCTCTCACGGCTTTCTGTACTGTATTCACGACTGATCATTTGGAATAGTTTCTCAGAATCTTCATTTTTCTCCCCATTATTACCTTCACAGGAAATGAACAATGAAAATAACTTCAGGGGAAAAGTGCAAACTGCAGGAAGCTTGAATATAATGAAAAACAAGTTTCATGTTTCAACACCTAGCAATTTGTTATATAACTTCTAATGACAACTATACAAAGCTTAACTGAAAAACATTTGCTACTTAAACTGATCTATTCACATCTACTTTGGCAATTCATATTAAGCTTTAACTCCTACAAGTCTTTCCTGATTTATAGCTTTCCTGTATAATGCCTCGAATTATATTTTACTAGATAAACCCTATGCTTGCTCTCAAAAAATAAACTTTTATTGGGGATTTAAGGTTTCTTTCTTTATGATCCAATCGAAAATGGATCATATGATCCAATGAAAAATGAATATGTTTTTATTTATGTGAAATGGCATTGCTGACCTTCAAATGACACTGTTCATAATTAAACCACCAAATGTCTCTGGGACTAACAGTTATAAAGATCAGACTGAAAGAAACGCCTTTCCTAATTCAGTAAATGCATGTTTCAACAACTAAATCTAAAATGTAAACAGATTCCCACCCAAATGTATTCGTATATGGAACATTCGGCCATTCACCATCTTGAAGTTTTTCCCCCCTTATTTCAAAGACTTATAGGGCTTCTACACTGTGTGGGTCAATTTATGGGAGTTAAGATTACTGCTCGTAATAAAATCTTTTCCACACACGATACATTTATAAGGCTTATCCCGTGTGTGGATTCTTTTATGGATTTTAAGATACGGCTTTGTAGAAAAACTCTTTCCACATTCCATACATTTATACTTCTCCCCTGTGTGGGTCTTTTTATGGGTAATAAATTTATTACAACCAGTAAAGGATTTTCCACACTGTGCATTTATAGAGATTCTCCCCTCTATGGATCCTACTATGGTAAATAAGTTGACAATTCTTCATAAAGCTCTTTCCACACTCCATGCATTTAAGTGGCCTCTCCCCTGTGTGGATCTTTTTTCTCTTAGGAAGTTTGTCGAGATGAATCTAGTTCCTGCATTTGAGATGGAAAACATAATAAATTCAAATAATGAGAAGGACATATACATGAGAGAAAAATGAATCTCGCGAGTTTACCAGGCGGAAGGCATGGGGAAGAAAGCTGTTAACAGAATCTGGTAGTCCTGATAGAAATACCTCAAAACCTCCTACCAGAGGGAAGAAACAGAAATAGACAGTAAAGTGGAGGTGTGAAGTCTCTAACAACACTTTGAGCCCTAAACACATAGTGCTTATAAGCAGTGTCCTGAATAACAGGAAATGAGCTTCCTATAATCTCCTTGGCTGTCCTTATCACTCTCTGTATGAACTTTCCATCCACATTTACTCTATACTTAGGGTTCATACAAGATGCCAGATCAGAAGGAGGTTAAGAAACCGGAATGGAATACAGAATGTTCACACGTGTTTCTTGTCCTTCATATTGAGAAATTTAGGCATTAGACATCCATTAAGGCTGTTCCTCACCGCTAAGATTGAATAATTCTGAGTGAAATGATCCTGGGAAGGAACAACGTTTGAAGGATGCCATGAAGTTTAAGTACATATCAAATGAAATGACAAGGAAATGACCCTGGCTTACTATGCTCACTTTCTGTTTTTCAGGGTTTGCTTTTTGGGAAAAAGGTCATACTGCTTCACACAATTTGTCCTGACCCCAAAAACTGGTTATCTTGCCGCACCGCATTACTCCTCTCATATTTCCTATTACCTATCATCCAAAGTTATGATTATAACTTTGTTGCTTGTATTTTATGATTTATACCGTTATATCCTTGTATGATTTATGTGGATTGCTTATTTAGTATCCTGACTATCACTAATGGTTGCATCTTATGATTTATGATGAATATATTTTTACAATGACTATGGTCATGATTTATCACTTATTGCTTGTATCTACACTGAGAGCTTATGTGTGTCCAATCACACTTGGCCAATAAAAAATTATATATATATAAAAAGGTTTGAATGAATATACCTTAAAATGATGTTCACGCACCCTCTTAAGCATGGAGGAATTGAGCCTAGCCTATTCTTTGTCTCCAGAAAAAGCAGGAATGATTTTAAGCTTAAATTTCCAATATGGAAAACCAAAGAAAGTACCAAGGAAAAAGGTTGACTAATTTAACTACCAAGAATCCATCCCCAAAGAAAAAATAACCCAAATTAAACCTTATGAAATTACTAAAGTCAGAGAAGAAAGTGGGGAATCCTATTAGATACTTTCCCTTCTCTGCAGCTGGGGCATCACTTGACCAATCCTTCTTGCTCCACTTCTATCAAAGACTCAAAAGACTGGACTGATAGATTTAAAATATGCTTTTTTGATTACCATTTTCTACTTCTTCATTCTAATGATTTAAAGATAGAGAGTTAAGAACAACCCTTTAATTAAGTTTGAGAAACACCGGACTCATCGGGCACAAAGTGCGAATGCTGCGTCTCAGCCCCACATTGGCACCTCCATCCCTGCAAGGTGTCCCTTCTGTTCTGCGGGCAGAGCCCTTTTTGGAGTCGTGGGGAAAGGCTGGGAAGCAACCCCCCAATTCCAGTCCTCGCACATCCGTCCTTGCACCCAGAGCCAGCAGGAAGCCTTCTGCCTCTACTCCCCCAATAAATGGGGAAAAACGCCCCATCCCCTTTTGGGGAGCCCCATTTCTCTCCTCCCCCCCTCGCCTGGTTCCTGCATGGGAGATGGAGGCAGGGGAACATGGGACTCCGGACTCCCACCCCGCAGGAAGACTTGTCGCATCTCCACTCACTTTGCACGGGCAGAGCCGCTACTCACGGAACTCGCAAGTCTCTCGTCGGGATAGGCGTCTCCGTAGAGGCTTCCCGGCAGCCTCTGCGCCTCCCGCAAAGGCCCCGCCTCCCACTCACAATGGGGGCGGGGGTGGGCGGGGCCAGAAAGGATAGACGCGTCTAAAGGCTCTCCCCACGAACTTCCCGGGAAACGCGTAACTTGCTAGCGGAATTCTGGCACATTGCGCAGCGTCCAGCAGGGGGAGCTCTGCGCAACGTGTCAGGATTCGGTGAAAGGGCGGGAAAAAGGAGCGTATCTGGTTGGAAAGGAGAGGAAGATGGGCATGGGAAGGAGGGGAACGGATGATGGGCATGGGAGTAGGAGGAAAGCCTCCCTGGCCCACGGCGCTGGGCTGGAAATATTAAAGGACTGGCCCGCGGTGCCTCTGCCAGCCAAAATGCTGCTGGAAGCTGGGGAAGGTGATGCAGGAGGAGGCCCAAAATGACCTGAGGGATTGTTTTCACCTCCAGCACCTGGAGGTCCCCTCACGGCCCATTTTCGGCCTTTGGGTAAAAATGGGCCCCTTGAGACCCATTTTCAGCCGGCAGAGTACTGCAGGACGACTAGATAGGATAGGATTATAGTTATGTGGCCTGAGGTAAAATGCCTGATCTGGTTAGGAAACAAGCAGCATCCTATGTTTATACTACAGTTGAAGGCCATATTTTAAATATTATAGGTGCATTTAATCTACAATCAACAGTCTATAATTGACAGCCATTGCTAGATATACACTACCCTGTATTTTTCTGCCTGGGAAAGCAATTTACTATGAAAGAGTGGGGTAGTAATTTAGAAATAAACAATTTAGTGGCCTATGGAAAATAAGTAAAAAAAAAGGGTTTGCCGGTAATATCTGGTAGAAGAGATAAAGAAAATGGCTATAGTTAGAGAACTGTGGAAGGAAAGAAGGTTGTACAAAATTGCAAAAAGGCCGATGAAGAATAGGCCGGGCCGTTATCAGTTTTTAAAGAGGAGGGTTTGCCCAAGGCAGTAATGGCTGAAAAAAGATGAAAAATTGTGCACTTTTACGCTCAGTTTGACGACACCCCCCCCCCCACTTGGACAAGGCTCAGTTGGCCAGGTGTAAGGCCACTGCTTGGCAGAAATCACTGAAACATCCGCTCCAGTGTCCAAAATTCCTTCAAAGGGCATACCCTGCACCACAATGATCTGACGGGGCTGTTGAAATGTGATAGGGGTAGTAACAGCTATGATGGAAGTGGCCGGGTTAGTAGAACTGAAGCCTCCTTCCCCTCTGTCCTTTGGCTCTCCCGCTACTGGGACAAAATAAGGCAAATGCAGGAGTTGAGCAGGACTAGTGTAAATTGATCCACAACTGAACATAAATAATGCCAGTATAGTCCTAATCTATCAACCCAGAAATAACAAAAATACCCTTTTTACCCATGCTTGACCGCGGAAGGACAAGCCCTACATAATTTCTTGGTAGGAGGACTGATAATTGAGATGGAACTACTTGAACCTCCCCAGGAAATTTAAATTTCACTTCCTCCTGCAATATCAAATCAATGCCGGCACTACCTCTGGTAGCTGCAGGAGTATTTTCTATTGTTGGTTTGTTGTCTCTGTTTGGACCAGGGCCAGAGACTGGCCCGGTCGGCTGTTTCCCGACCGACACTTACTTGCCCAGTGATAACCCTTCTGACACTTTGGACATTTTGCTTTTGGTTTTGACCCCTGATGGAAAGGGCCGCGGGATGCTGTAGACATACACCCCCCCAGACTTTGGTATTCCCTTTTAAAATGACCGTGTTTGCCACAGTTGTAACACTTTCCTTAAGGCTTGCTGCCTTGCGATAAAGCGACTGCCAATAAATTGGTTTGATAAGAAGCTGTTCCTATAACTTGACATGCTTTAATCGTATCTGCCAAATCAGGATTGTTCCCAAGACTGATAATTGCCCTTCAGCATTCGGAAGTGGCGTTTTCCTTTGCCAACTTCATCAACAACTCCATCTGAGCTTCAGGATTGTCTATCTGCCACCGTAAAGCATCTTGTAATCTGTTAATAAAATCAGGATACGGCTGAGTAGACTTCTGCCTATTATTAGAGAAGGCTTGCTGAGGCTTGCCAGAAACAGGCACTTTTCCAAATGCTTGGTAGGCGCATTCAGAACAAACCCGTACAGTGGTAGCTGGTAAAACAATCTGAGCATCAACTGAAGCAAAGGGCCCAGACCCGTACAATTGATCAGGAATGAAGATCCCCCCTGCCAAGTGAAGAGCGCGCACAGCACATTGGTGTTTAAATTCGTTGTCCCAAACCACATATTGCACTGGAGTAAGCAACATGCAAAAGGTAGTTTTCCAATCTTCAGGTATCAAAATATGATTTCTAATAGTGGCTTCCAGCATTTCCTGCACATAGGTACTACCCAACCCCATATCTCTAATACCTTTTCTAAATTCTGTTAAAATTGCATATGACAGAGGACAATATTCTACTATCTGAGCTCCATTCTGATCTATTTGTCCCATAGTGTGTACTGGACAAACAGACAACGTATCAGCAATTTCTTCCGCCCCCCCTTTGCTAATTGTTCCTCTAAAATTTGCCTCATGGGGGTATACAATGGCCATGGAGAAGCATAACCTCTTCATGAGGAGCTGAAGGCCCAATTGAAGATGATTTCGGGGGAATAATTTTTATTTGATCGTAATCAGGTAGAGGTTTTTTTGTGGTCAATTGTTGTTCTGCCAAAGCATCAGACCCAAATTTTTCCACTGCTTGACGGCATTGAAACCATAGATGTAATATCTGTGCTGGAGCCCGGGGTTCAAGATGTAAAATATTCCGTCTTTGTCCCATGCTCCGGATACCAGGGATAATGTTTCCCTATCTCCCCAATCGGGTTCCTTATGTCCACCTCAGGTGCTGTAACACCTGACTTTCGTAACAGGAATCAAAGTTCCTGTACATGTTGTTGCTGTTGTTGAGATAGATTGCAACCCATACTTACCACTGAGGGGTCCCAGAGGATGAAGGTGCACCTTGGGGTCTATTCTAGATGAAGGTATGTATGTTGGCTGTTGCTACCCCTGGAGGGTGTCCTTGTTTGGGTGCCAGATGATAGATTCAGAAATCAGTCATAGCAGGGTATACAAAATGTCTGTCTGCCTCTGCAGAGTTTATTGCTTTTTATACAGTTTTAACAAGCAACAAAAAGAATATATAGCAACAGCATCATTATTGGTTTATTGTTATTGTCAATCTTTAAGTACATCCCAGCCAGGGTAGAGTCACATATATCTTAATGGTTCCTGGTGGTGCTAAGTAGATGAGCTCATAGGCATTTGAGGTAAACAGTTACTGAGGCATGGCAGTTTGCTGCACACGGCTTCTACGTAACATTTATATGACCTCTATCTCTACATTTAATATGTCCTAGGGGGACAGTGACAGGCGCCAAGAAAGAATTGCGAACCGAAGACTTCAGCTAGGATGACTTCATAATGTAAAAGAACTATTTGTAATTTGCCAAGCAGCTGCAATTTGTGCAATATGATTTTGCAAAGTAGATAGTTTCATGAGTACATTTGGAACTAGAAAGATGAAACCGTGAGAAATAAGGAACCAAAAGTAATATATGGATGGAGGTTTCAGTTGTACACGAGTATATGTAGAAACTGATGGTCAGCAAGAAAGAACAAGGAAAGAGTTTATGAAATATTGCAATAAAGTGTCCATCTGTATATGGCCGTTAGAAAATGGGTATAAAAGGTAGAGCTTGAGATCACCTCATGGCGACTGGTCTATAGCTGTCCTTGCTGGGCCTGCTAGGTCACTGGACCTCATTGCAATGGGGTATGGATGTAAGTGACGTTATGATGATTGTTTAAATTCCAATTTATTAGTGAAATAAACCTCTGAATCTTAAGGTAAGAATTATTGTTTTGTCTTGCTGTCTTTTGTTTCTTTCATTGGTTTTTTTCCACAACATTGGGGAATTGAGATTATGATCCTATTGAAAATGGGATAAATATGAAGAAAAAAGATGTAATTCTCTTGGGCATCAAAACCTCTTTCCCTATTCAGTAAATGTGATTAGAAAATGCATATATTTCAAGAACTAAAATATAATATTAAAAAAAAATCCTGACAGTTAGAACAATTAATTAGACAGTTAGAACAATTAAACAGTAGAACAGCTTGCCTCCAGAAGTTGTGAATGCCCCAACACTGGAAGTCTTTAAGAAGATGTTGGGTGGCCATTTGTCTGAAACAGTATAGGGTTTCCTGCCTAGGCAGAGGGTTGGACTAGAAGACCTCCAAGGTCCCTTCCAACTCTGCTATTGTATTGTATTAAAAGATTTTCACCCAAATGTATTTGCATATGGAAATACAGCCATTGGTGCTCTTGAAGCTTTTTCTAGATTTCACAATTTATATGGCTTCTAGATAGTGTGGTTCCTTTTATGGTAGTTAAGAGAACTGTTTGTAACAAAACCTTTTCCACACAGCATGCATTTATATGGATTCTCCCCAGTGTGAATCCTTGCATGGGTCTTAAGATACATCTTCGTAGAATAACTCTTGCCACATTCCATGCATTTATACTTTTGCCCTGTATGGCTCTTTTTATGGCCAATAAGACCACTACAGTCAGTAAAGCATCTTCCACACTCCATGCATTTATATGGCTTCTCCCCTGTATGGATCCTAGTATGATAAATAAGTTGACAGTTCTTAATAAAGCTCTTTCCACACTCCATGCATTTATAAGGCTTCTCCCCTGTGTGAATTTTTGTATGTTGAAGAAGTCCACTGCTTTTAGGGAAGCTCTTTCCACATTCAGTGCATTTATAAGGCTTCTCTCCTGTGTGGATTCGCTTATGAACAGTAAGAGAAGTATTTTGACGGAAGCTCTTTCCACATTCCATACATTTATAGGGCTTTTCTCCAGTGTGGATCCTTTTATGAAGAGTAAGAGAGTTTGTATGAGAGAAGCTCTTTCCACACTCCGTGCATTTATAGGGCTTCTCTCCTGAATGGATCCGAGAATGGGAAGTAAGATAGTGACTAAAAGTGAAGCTCTTTCCACATTCCATGCATTTAAAGGGCTTCTCTCCTGTGTGGATCTGTTTATGAAGAGTAAGATAAGAATTGTGAGAGAAGCTCTTTCCACACTCTTTGCACTTATATGGCTTCTCCCCTGCATGGATTGAGTAATGAGAAGCAAGATAATCACTACGAGAGAAGCTCTTTCCACACGCCATGCATTTATAGGGTTTCTCTCCTGAATGCATCTGAGAATGAGAAGTAAGATATCGACTACAAGTGAAGCTCTTTCCACATTCCATACATTTATAGGGCTTCTCTCCTGTGTGGATTCTTTTATGAAGAGTAAGGGCACCACTTTGAGAAAAACTCTTTCCACACTCTGTGCACTTATATGGCTTCTCCCCTGTATGGATCGAGTAATGGGAAGTGAGAGAATGACTATATAAGAAGCTCCTTCCACACTCCATGCATTTATATGGCTTCTCTCCTGTGTGGATTCGTTTATGTAGAGTAAGAGAAGAATTGTGAAAGAAACTCTTTTCACACTCCGTGCACTTATATGGCTTCTCCCCTGTATGGATTGAGTAATGGGAAATAAGAGAAGTACTACGAGAGAAGCTCTTTCCACACTGCATGCATTTATAGGGCTTCTCTCCTGAATGGATCTGAGAATGGGAAGTAAGATGATGACTAAAAGTGAAGCTCTTTCCACACTGCATGCATTTATAGGGCTTCTCTCCTGTGTGGATCCTTTTATGAAGAGTAAGGGCACCACTTTGAGTGAAGCTCTTTCCACACTCTTTGCACTTATATGGCTTCTCCCCTGTATGGATTGAGTAATGGGAAGTAAGAGAAGTATTATGAGCGAAACTCTTTCCACACTGTATGCATTTATAGGGCTTTTCTCCTGTATGGATCCGGGAATGGGAATTAAGATTTTGACTACAAGTGAAGCTCTTTCCACACTCCATGCATTTATAGGACTTCTCCCCTGTGTGGATCTTTATATGTACAATAAGATCACTTTTCTGAGGGAAGCTCTTTCCACATTCCATACATTTATAGGGCTTCTGTTGTGTGTGGATCATTTTATGCTGTGTAAGTTTTCGGTTTTCAGGAAAACCTTTACCACACTCCATGCATTTATATATTTTCTCCACTTCATGGATCCTTTTATGGTAAATAGGTTGACTGTCCTTAATAAAACTCTTTCCACACTCCATAGATTCATATGTCTTCTCTCTTGCGTGGGTCCTTTTTTGAGCTGTACAGGAGTCATTTTTAGGAGGAAGAGACAGGGTCCATTTATAGTTTTTTCCATTGTCTCTACATATATAATTGCCTTTGATTTGGATTTGATCGTGTTTATCAATATCTAATTTGTTTATGAATACTTTCATAAATTTTCCAATATATTTCTTTTTCCTTTTTCCTTGCTGGGCTACAGAGGCTTTCATTGGAAAATTGACAGAAGATAAACTGTCCTGATTGCGATTATTTGACTGGTTTCTCTCACAGCTTTCTACTTCCATTAGAATTGTAGGGTTCTTCATACTGTATTCACGACTGATCATTTTGAATAGTTCTCTGGAATCTTCATCTTCCTTTCCATTATTACCTTCACAAAAAAAGTAAAATGAAAATAACTCAAAGAGCGAAACATAGGAAGATTTAATATAATGAAAAGCAAACTGCTTCAAATTTCTTAAATGCAAAGAAGCCCTTCAAGAATATGATTGGGACTTTTTTGATTACAATTTTGGAAGATACATTTACGATTGTATGGCAAGAGAAAAACTGGATTAAATATCGCATTCTCCAAATTTCAAAGGAAATGGAAAGATTTGGTTTCCCAATTTGAAATTGGACTTTGTATTCTGCTGTAAGGTTTGTATAAGAAGTGGGAGTTGCTCAGATAATAAAGAGAATTTTAGAAAATGCAAACAAGCACAAGGCAAGGGTGCCCTTTATCACTACTATTATTTATATTTACATTGGAGGTCTTGACCAGGATAATTTTTTTAAAAATGAGCAAATTAAGGGTCTAGAAATTAAAAAGGAAATATTTAAGCTCCAAGCGTTTGCAGACGACCTGGTGTTTATTATGGAAAAACCATTGCGGTCTTGTATGAGGCTAATGGAAGTACTGGGATAATATGGGGAAGCAACCAGTTTGAGGGTAAATAAAGAAAAACTAAGATATTAGTGAAAATTATGACAAATGGGCAGAAAAATGAATTCGCTTTGAGAATAAACATTTAAATAGCAAAGAAAGTGAGATATTTAGGAATGCAATTAGCGGTGAGATGCATAACACTTAAAGCAGATAATTACAATAAACTATTTGACCAAATTAAGGCAGATCTAGAACGGTGGAAAAATTTATAGCCCTCCTTCATGGGGAGAATAGCAAAAGTCAAAATGAACATCTTACCCAAAATATTTTTTTTATAACTATACCAATAAGATTGGAGAAAGAATATTTCAGAAATGGTAAACAAAATGGTATCTAAATTTATTTGCAAGGAAAGTGGCCCAGAATTAAACTGAAATTCTTACAGGATTCCAAGGAGAGAAGAGGATTCTGACTGCCCAATTGGGAAAGATACTATACTATTGGGTTGCACTATCATGGGTAAAAGATTGGATAGGACTTAAAAATAGAAGACTATTAGCGTTGGAAGGTCATGGTATGCAAATAGGGTGGAATGCCTTCATATGGGATGGCAAACAAAGCCCATCAGTACTTCCGGAGGCACCGTATAAGACAAGCTCTACTTGATGTGTGGTTAAGGATTAAACAACAAAACTACATTGAAACCCCAAACTAGTTATCAACGTTGGAAATTGCAATAGCAATAGCAGTTAGACTTATATACCGCTTCATAGGGCTTTCAGCCCTCTCTAAGCCGTTTACAGAGTCAGCATATTGCGCCCACAGTCTGGGTCCTCATTTCACCCACCTCGGAAGGATGGAAGGCTGAGTCAGCCTTGAGCCGGTGAAATTAGAACCGCTGAACTGCAGATAATAATCAGCTGAAGTGGCCTGCAGTACTGCACCCTAACCACTGCGCCACCTTGGCTCTCCAAATTTTATTAATTTAGGAAAAGTAATTATTTATAACGAGATACTAAACAAAAGAAGTGAATTAAAATTAGAAGAGAATTATATAAGGAAGGAATAGAACTGAAATGGTGGGCTTACTTACAAGTCCAATCTCGATATGTAAAAGACAAAAAGGAAATTAGGAAAACCTATAGAATTATCTAGGTAAAGAGGTTAAAATGACAACAAAATTATATCAATATGAATTGGATTATACAATGGCGGAAAAGCAGGTAAAGGAAGCCATGTTAGCATGGAATAGGAACTTTGGTTACAGCATAGATTTGGATAATTGGCAAGACTTATGGGAATAGAAAGAGAAAATTAACTTTAGCCACCTCATATAAGGAAAACTTATACAAGATGTTCTACAGGTGAAACATCCCACCCACAAAATTAGCTAAAATTCACAAAAAATTATCGCCACGATGTTGGAAATGTAATGGTGCACTAGGGACCTTCTACCATATGTGGTGGGAGTGCATGAAGGCTAGGGCTTTTTTGACACCAGATAAGAAAGCATTTGGAAGGTATGCTAAATCAAAGGATGGAGTTGAGGCCAGAATTATTTATACTAGGGATCACAAAAGAAAAACATGGCAAAGATGGACTATACTTAATGCTGCATATTTTAAAGGCAGCAAGACTGATCTTTGCACAGAAATGGAAAAATAAGAAGACTCTCTCAGAACAAGAAATAATAAATAAGATACTGACGTGCACAGAGATAGCAATAGCAGTTAGACTTATATACCGCTTCATAGGGCTTTCAGCCCTCTCTAAGCGGTTTACAGAGTCAGCATATCGCCCCCAACAACAATCCGGGTCCTCATTTTACCCACCTTGGAAGGATGGAAGGCTGAGTCAACCTTGAGCCAGTGAGATTTGAACAGCCGAACTGCAGAACTGCAGTCAGCTGAAGTAGTCTGCAGTGCTGCATTTAACCACTGCGCCACCTCGGCTCATGAAATGGACAGACTGACTCTAGAGCTCAAAGACAAGGGTGAGACGGAATATCACAAAATCTGGGACCGATGGTTAGAAATGAGGGAAAAAGACCGGGATAGAAAAACACAGATAAGAATTGGAAAATATGATATTAATAATGTTTGATATGTAAAAATTGAATATGTATTTGTAGGATTAGTAATTATATAAAAGAAAGGATCAATGGACAGGTAATCTGACTGACTACATACACATATATAATGGATATGAAATGTAATTGTTATAAGATCCAATTACTGTATGGAAATGTTTATGCCAGAAATGTCGCACTATGTAAAATGTTTTTAATGTTTATCTAATTAAAAACTTTATTTTTTTTTAAAGGAGAATTTTAGAAGTAGGAAAACATGACAGTGCTTTGGACGTCATGGATATTTGCGGTACGATAAATTTAGGATCTATTTAGGTTTCAAAACCATAATGTTACAAATGCCACATTGAGAATATGAAACAGATATAAACTCAGGCTGTGCCGTTAAAACATTCTAATGGCTTTCAGAAAAAAAAAAGTTGCAAGGGAAGACAATGGATAACATATAGAGAGCGATTAGAACTTGAGCTGTGGAAATACCAAATGAAGTCAAGATATAAACTTAGAAAGAGGGGGAAAAATATAACCATTACTTGCTCTTTTTTCTTTTTTTTAATTTTATCATACTTTTTTCTTATTCATTAATCACATTAAAATATCATCTTTATTTTATTTTAAAAATTTGTAGTTTTTTATTCTGACAAAAAGTCTTGTATGTTCTCACCCAAAGAGGCCACGATCCCATGATTTTCCAGCATGACTTCCCGATAAAGTGCTTTTTGGTCATCATCCAGCTGAGACCACTCCCCTTCGGAGAAATACACAGCCACCTCCTTAAAGGACACAAGACCTCCCTGAATGAGAAGAAAACAGAACAAAAATCAGCAGTGAAAGAAAGGAAGGAATCCCACTTTTTGCCTGGATCTGTCTGTCTGCTAGCAAATCTATCTATCCCCGTGCATCAACAAGACTCAGCATCTGGAGAATCAACTGGTATGGGGCATGGAATTTCCACCTATCACTCACTCCAATCCACTCAGTGTTTGCAGAACAGTGTGTGTGTTTGTGTGTGTGTGTGTGTCTGTGTGTGTGTGTTCTTTTTACCATTTAAGTAAAAGGCTTGTGGTATTCCCGGAACAAATAATCCATGCTCAAAACCTTCATTAAAGAGAGGCACTCAGATAAAAAGTCCTTTGGAAAATTGGACAAAATGACGTCAGATTACATTTGACAAGGGAAGAACCCAAGGATTAAATTCAAACGTTTGCAAGATGTAAAAGAAAGAGGAGGATTTGCTGTACTAGAATGGGAATTATATCATAAAGCAACAACGCTTACCTGGATAAAAGAATGGATAGATTTAAAAAATAATAGATTGCTGACACCAGAGGGCCACAATTTATATTTAGGATGGCACGCCTTCCTGTGGTACGGGAAGCAGGTAGCACATCAATATTTTCAGAGGCACTTTATAAGACGGGCGTCATTAGAAACATGGAATAAAGTCAAGAGGAAAATTTACAGCAAGGTACCAATTTCGCTATCAACATTAGAAACGGTAGTGCATCCAAACTTTATCAACCAAGGAAAACAGGTCACCTATAAAGATATATTAGATAAGGAAGGGAGATTAAGATCGAGGTAAGAGTTAAAAGAGCAAGAAATAGAATTGGAATGTTGGTCCTATCTCCAAATTCAATCACGTTACACGAAAGATATGAAAGAGTGGGGCATCAATGGGGAGCTGATGGCAATAGGTAAGATCCTTTTGGGGACAAATGATAAATTGATAAACAAGATTTACAAATTTTTACTGGAATACAAGATAGAAGAAGTTTAAGGAGACAATGATTGCATGGACGATAAACTTTTGCTATAATATACATCTGGATAAATGGCAAGAAATATGGGATATAAATGTTTTATAGGTAGCGTCCGCTACCTGCGAGAATAGCCAAAATGTTTAGAAATTTAGTGCCAAATAGTTGGAAATGTGATTGTGAATTAGGCACGTACTACCATATGTGGTGGTCGTGCCAGAAAACAAAGGAATATTGGTGGAAAATTCAAAGGTGACTGATAAGAGATAACCGAAGAGGAAATAGAATTCACACCAGAACTATTTCTTTTGGGAATCATAAACAATAAATATAACAAGGAGGTAATTTATTTAACAATGCATATTATTACAGTAGCAAGAATGGTCTTTGCCCAAAACTGGAAAAACAGGGAAGATTGGGAAATAATTAGGAAAACTCTGACTTGTGCTGAAATTGATAAATTGACGTGGGAATTGAAAAAAAAAGACGAATCAGAATATTATAGGATCTGGGACAAATTTTATCAATGGTTGGAACAAAAAAAGGAAGACCCAAAATAAATGACAAAGATTTATAGAATGGAGATTAGAATTATGTATGAAACTATAATAGTGAAAATGTATAAGAACAAAGGAATATGGTTGGAAAGATGATATTTTTATATTTGTAAATACGGAATAGATCAAAGGTTAAAAAGCAGGGTGGTTATAATGTATAAATTTATATCTTGTATGTATGGCATTGATCTTGCCAGGAGAGTTACACTGCCTTCAATGTTTTAATTTGTGTTCAATAAAAAAACTTTTTATTAAAAAATGTAATCAGCAGTGAAAGGAAGGATTCCCACATTTTGTCTGGGTCTGTCTGTCTGTCTGTCCGCCTATCTATCTATCCCCATGTATCAACAAGACTTTCAGCATCTGGAGAGAATCAACTGGTATGGGCCATAAAAATCCCACCTATTACTCACTCAAATCCACCCAAAGTTTGCAGAACAAGATGTGTGTATGCTTGTGTGTGTTCTTTTTTACTATTTAAGTAAAAGGCTTGTGGCGTTCCCAGAACAAATAATCCATGCTCCAAACCTTTATTAAAGAGAGGGATTTTCATGGGTGTTACCAATGGACAAAGACACACAAGATCTGTTTCTTTTGCTCCTCAGATTACAAGGAATCCACTCCTTGTACTCCAGCTCAAAGGCTGAAGAAGAGAAATCTGCTTAGAAAGATAATTTCTTATTCCTTTCCAAAGGCGGATCGTTGGCCCCAAGTTCCAGGTACAAATTAAGAGTATTAGAAATTGCTTTAAAGGCTGAAGGGCCTTGATCTGGCCACCCTCTTTGGATTTTAAGAGGCTACTTCATCTTTTAACCTGGTGCCATTATTTTTCTTATCACTGGTTATAAACAAGGCACTTTGGAAACTATAAGGGGACCATGTGATTATTCCAGTTATTATTGAGTAGTCTTCCACAATTCCATGTCAAAGAAATACTAATAGGATCCCTATTCAGCAAAAATTCACATTGTGAACATTTTATGTTTTATTACCCCTCTCTTACTTGAGTTGGAGCTTCAACCTCTCTTTCAGTGTCACCATAAAGGGGAGTCAAATTTGTTCTGTTCTTTCCTGTGAGGGAGACAGAAAGTTTAAATGGATAATTAATAAAATAATAGGAGGCATTCCACAGAAGAGAAGAGACAGAGAAGGTAAGACAGCTGGAATCTCTCTTGGGAATGGGTGGACTTTTGATTACCATCTGAGATGTCCTGACTTGAGGATTCATGATAGATCCTCATGGAACACAGCTCCCGAGCGGGATTGGATGGAGTCCTCTTTCTCATAAGTTCTCTGATCTTTAGAGGGAAAGGCTTGGAGAAAAGAGAAAAGAAAAAATACATCACACAACAGGAACTGGATTCTAATCCTCAAAAAACAACTTCATTGTATCTGTCAATGAGCCTAGAATGTGCAAGAAAGGAACAGTTCTCTCCAGTCCATACTCTAGAATGGATAATGGAACAATGTCCTCCAATAACTAGTGAAACATCTCCTCCACATGTTATGAAGACAAGAGAAGTATAGAAGGTAGGGGTGAAATACTCAAACACATTCTCTATTCTCTTCTGGACTTCCAAGATGAAGGTCTCTCACCTGCAATTCGACTTGCTCCTTCAGCTCCTCTGCCTTACTCAGGAGGAAGCCTTCTGCCAGGGCCACCGCTTGGCAGCTGGTCTCTGTTCCACACTCCCGCACCCAGGTCTCCATCGGCAGGGGCAGAAGGGCCAGGAGCTGCTCCAAAACAACCAGATCCAACATTTGGGTTTTAGTGTGCTTTTCTAACTTCAGCCATTGACTATAAAAGTTGTGGAGTTGGCTGCACAGTCCTCGGGGACCTTCAGCCTCCTGGTATTGGATGTTTCTGAAGTTGCATGGCTGAATCTCTGAAGGGATGACAGTTTTATTTTCCAGGATCTTCTGTCCAGTTCTTGCCCATACCTTCCCACAGCTGCCTGGCTGAACATCCAATGCTCCTTTTCCAATTCTCTCATTTGCTAATGGTTGTTTCTGCATTCTTTCTCTCTCTGATAAGGAAATTCCAGATGGTTCTGGAAATTCACAGGGCTATTCCTGCAGCTTCAGGATTGATCACAAAGCTATCCAGGATTTTCATTCAAGAGTACTTTTTGTTGTTAGGAAGGTTGTTGTGATGACTCTAGTTTCTGCATCGGAAATGGAAAAGAAAATACATTCAAAGAATAAGAAGGTCATGGACGTAAGCTCTGAACAACATTAATCTTCACGATTGAGAAGATCATAAAGGATTGCAGTGGTATTGAGCAGATGGATCCTGTGGATATTTGTATGTGTGTCCATGAAGTGTGGTGCAAAATATGGTAGCAGGTTTCAGCAAGACAAGGCATATATTATATTGGAATATAAACAAATACAATACAATACAATAGCAGAGTTGGAAGGAACCTTGGAGGTCTTCTAGTCCAACCCCCTGCCTCTCCTTGATTAGTTTCCACCCATTGCTTCTTGTTCTACACTCAGGTGCCTTGGAGAATAGTTTGAGTCCCTCTTCTTTGTGGCAACCCCTGAGATATTGGAAGACTGCTATCATGTCTCCCCTAGTCCTTCTTTCTATTAAGCTAGTCATACCCAGTCCCTGCAACCGTTCTTCATATGTTTTAGCCTCCAGTCCCCTAATCATCTTTGTTGCTCTTCTCTGCACTCTTTCTAGAGTCTCCACATCTTTTCTACATCGTGGCGACCAAAACTGAATGCAGTATTCCAAGTGTGGCCTTACCAAGGCATTATAAACTGATATTAACACTTCATGTGATCTTGATTCTTGGCAGCCGCTGCACACTGCTGGCTCATATTTAAATGGTTGTCCACTAGGACTCCAAGATCCCTCTCACAGTTATTGAACAAGGTACCACCTATACTGTACCAGTGCATTTTGTTTTTCTTGCCTAAATGTAGAATCTTACTCTTTTCATCATTGAATTTCATTTTATTAGATAATGCCTAATGTTCAAGTTTGTCAAGATCTTTCTGTATCTTCTGGAGTGTTTGGCTACTGCTGCCAGCTTGGTGTCATCTGCAAATTTGATGAGTTCACCATTTATTCCTTCATCCAAATCATTGATGAAGATGTTGAAGAGTACTGGGCCTAAAACAGAGCCTTGGGGTACTCCACTGCATACTTCCCTCCATGTAGATGCAGTTGTTGCAAATGTTTTATATTTGGAGAATTTTCTATTTATTTTCTCCCCAAACGATGGCCTTATTTTTTTTTAAAAATTAAATTTGGATAGATTATGTTAGATTGCGATGGGATAGGATAATTTATTGTCACTTTGAATGTACACTAATCGGCATACATTAAATTGAAATTTCATTGCAGAGTGTCACCATCTCCAATGTACAATATTAAAACCTAACAAACTAAATACATAAATACATAATAATGCATATACTCACATATATTATATGACCGACAGAAGCAACAATTCTAGTTCCAATGAAAAAAATGAATCTTTCAAGTTTACCAGGTGGAAGGCATGGGGAACAAAGCTTTTAACAGAATCTGGTCGTCCTGCGAGAAATACCTCAAAACCTCCTCCTAGAGGGGAGAACCAGAAACAGACGGTAAAGGGGAGTTGTGGGGCCTCTAACAATGCTTCGAGCTTCCTGTTATTCAGCAGTATCCTGAATAACAGGAAGCTCGCTTCCTATAATCTTCTTGGCTATCCGTATCACTCTATGGACTTTCTACCCAGATTTAGCCTACACTTAAAAGAGTTCATACAAGATGCCAAAATTCAGGGACCTTAAGAAACTGGAATGGAATACGTGTTAGTGCCTCTGTCCGTCCCTGGAGGGAACGGCTTCTCCAGGGCGGCACCTGGGCACAACAATCAAGGGGGGGTCACCCACGAAGCTAATCCTAGAAAGAACTTGAGGACACGAGATCTCTCTGGGTGAAATGACCACTTTATTATGTAGCAAGGCTGAATATATAAACTTTCATACGCAAATGAGGTTTTCAAACATTGCAAATGTCATTGGTTACAAATTATGCATCTGGACCAATAACAGAATTAATAACTGCGTGCTTCCTAAGTTTCACGTGTCTCTACTTAGCGTTTTCAAGCAAGTACAAAACAAGCAAATTCTACAGGTGTCAAGAACAATTTGTGGTCGGCTATATCCGTCCTGTGCGGCTAGATGTGCAGACTCTGCAAGTCCTACCTAGCCACATGTTTAAACCATTTCCTATAGAAGGAGGCATGCAAAGAAAAGCATTCTCAGAGAAATAGCATAGTAACAAATACGGGATGTTTAGATGTGTTTCTTGTGCTTCATATCGAGACATTTAGGCATTAGACATTCATTAAGGATGTTCCTCACTCTTGTCTTTAAGTTGGTATGTTTGTAAGTAACGGGACCCAGGGAGAGAAGAGATAAGGAGGAAATTCCAAGTTTCAAAAATGGCTTATCCCAAGAAAGAAACGTTTACCTTTTGTCGGGGGTCTCAGTGAGGAAAAGGAAGAAGATCCCTAAGATTGAATCATACTAAGTGAAATGATCCTGGGAAGGAACAAAATTCTAAGAATGCTATGACGATTGAATTCACGTCAAATGAAATGCCTAGGATATGACCCTGGTTTACTATGCTCACTTTTTGTTTTTTCAGGGTTTCCTTTTTGGGAACAAAGTCATACTATAACACGAAGGCTGCTTCACACAATTTGCCCTCACCTCAAAAACTGGTTAACTCACCCCACCGCATTACTCTTGTCATATTTCCTATTACCTATTGTAAGGTTCCAACAGTTTCCCCGAGCCACTGAAATGCCGAAGGGAGTGGAGACTCCAGAGGAGGCTTGCAAAAAATATCAAATTTTATTTATGGCCATAGCAAAAGCTGGGTGAAAAAACTATATCCGAAACATACAAACAAATGCATGTAAGGAATAGCCACACTCTGCAAGAGGGGCTCAGAGTGTTATATACTCACGTTAGGCAGATAGAAACAAAGTTTATCCAATCAGAGACAAAGAGTCCTTACCAACTTAAAGCATCCTTTTGTTTAAGCTCCTGTCTCTGTCTACCTTATCTGTGGAGGATTCCTATAGCTTTGAATAGGGGGTGGCAGCCCCCACTTTGCCAAGTTGTTTTTCCGTCAGAACGCTTTAAGGATTTATGAGCCAGGAAAACTCCCTAGTTTGGTTCCTTTATCTATGGGGCCTCATATTCCCATGTAATAATTTCTTCTATGTTTTCAAGAATGTGCCTAGCTTTGAAGCCAAGAATAGAAGGGAGACGCAGCAGTGAGGTAACATTTGCAGTAATGCCAACCAGTATTAAGGTTACAATTTGCTAGGCTAGAAAACAACTAATTTCTGACAGTATACAATAATATAAGCCAATATTGATTCATATATTCCTTTACCATCTTCTTATGCAGTGGTCCCCAACCCCCGGTCCGCGGACCGGTGCCGGGCCGTGGAGTACCTGGCACCGGGCCGCGCAGCGGCTGGGGGCCATGATCAGTCATCTCCGAGTTGCCCAGGGAGAGGCGGCGCGCCCGGGACGGAGACGGCGCTTCCCCGCCCGGCCTTGGCTTGTGAGAAGGAACGGCGGGAGAGGTAGAGAGAGAGAGAGAGGGAGAACGTCGGGCAGCCGAGGGCGGGGGGGGGTCTTTTGAGGGGAGATGGGGGGTGCGCGATTTTGGCGCGCGTGCGCCCTCCGCGGGCGTGGGTGGGGGGCTGAGAGGAGTCTAACGGTAGTGCAGGAAAGGGGAGGGTATGAGCGCCGCCTGAGGGGGGGGCTCGGTGCCTGAAGTCTCTTGCCTCTCTTCCAAAATTTCGCCAACGGGCATCGGTGAAGCGCGCTCTTTCTCTTCCTCACAAAACACATTTCCTTTCCCCCCACGCGTAGTTATTGGCGATATGGACTCTTGGAGGCTGCGCTCCCGGGTCGCGTTTCCTTTTTGCAGCCCACGAGAATGCCTGGTTCTGAGCCTCAAAAAACGAGAGTTCTCTTAAGGCTGCAAAAAAGGAATGTACTTTGGTCCTTGAAGCGCTTTTCCTGTTATTTGGACATTATATATATACGTACGTACATACGTACGGTATGTATATATGCATGTATGTGTATATATATATATGTCTGTAGTCCATAATATAGTGATGATTTAAAAAAAAATTAGTTGAGCACATGGAATCTTTTTTCTTTTAGTATATTTTGGAGGTGGGGGCCCACTTTGTTATTTAAGATAGTATCTCCTTTTATATATGATAGTGAAGATACCTAATACTCCCACCCCCTATTTCCCCCACGACAACCTTGTGAGGTGGGGGGGCTTAGATAGAGTGAATGGGCTAAAGTTACCCAGCCAGATCAGTATCAAACATTTCCCTGACCTCATACAATCTGATATATAAACAATCAGTGTCATCGCGAACAATGCCCCCCCACCCCTGCGCGCGCTCAGCGGGCCACGGTAAAATTATCAAAGGCTGACTGGTCCGCGGCGATAAAAAGGTTGGGGACCACTGATCTTATGAACTTATGATTATAACTTTGTGGCTTGTATCTTATGATTTATATTGTTATATCCTTGTATGATTTATGTGGATTGCTTATTTAGTATCCTGACTATCACTAATGGTTGTATCATATGATTTATGATGAATGTATTTTATGAAAACTGTGATCATGATTTATCACTTATTGCTTGTATCTACACTGAGAGCTTATGTGTGTCCAATCACACTTGGCCCATAAAGAATTATATATATATATAAAGGTTTGAATGAACATACCTTAAAATGATGTTCATCCACCCTCTTAAGCATGGAGGAATTGAGCCTAGCTTATTCTTTGTCTCCAGAAAAAGCACGAATGATTTTAAGCTTAAATGTCCAAAATGGAAAACCAAAGAAGGAAAAAGGTTGACTAATTTAAGTAGCGAGAATCCATCCCCAAAGAGAAAATAACCAAAATAAAACCTTATGAAACCACTAATGTCAGAGAAGAAAGTGGGGAATCCTATTAGATACTTTCACTTCTCTGCAGCTGGGGCATCACTTGACCAATCCTTCTTGCTCCACTTCTATCAAAGACTCAAAAGACTGGATTCATACATTAAAAATATGCTTTTTTAATTTCCATTTCCTACTTCTTTATTCTAATGATCTAAGAGAGGGAGAGTTAAGAACAATCTTTTGATTAAGTTGGAAAAACACCAGACTCATCGGGCACACGGTGCGAATGCTGCGTCTCAGCCCCCGCTTCTGCACCTCCGTCCCTGCAAGGTCTCCCTTCTTTCCTGAGGGAAGAGCCCCTTCTGCGGTCGTGGGAAAAGGCTGGGAAGCAGCACCCCAGTTCCAGTCCTCGCACATCCGTCCTTGCACCCAGAGTCAGCAGGAGAACCTCTGCCTCCACTCCCCCAATAAAAGGGGAGAAACACCCCCGCCTTTTCTGGGGATGCCCATTTCTCTCCCCCCCCCCCCGGCCTGGTTCATGGTGCATAGGTAATGGTGACAGGGGAACATGGGACTCCGGACTCCCATCCCGCAGGAAGACTTGTCCCGTCTCCGTGCACCCCTACAGCGCGCGACCCTCTTGCAAGGGCAGAGCCGCCACTCACGCAACTCGGAGTCTCTCGTCGGGATTCGCATCTTTGCAAAGGCATCCGGGCAGCCTCTCCGCCTCCCGCAACGGCATCGCTTCCCACTCGCGCCTAAAGACACTCCCGACGAACATCTGGGAAAACACATCCCTTGGGCTGGAGGAAGAGCCCGGCGCATGCTCAGTTTCCTCCTGAATGTGAGATCGCCCCCTGGTGGACTCTGCAAAGTGCCAGCATGCCCTGAAAGGGCGGGAAAGAGGAGCCGATCTGGTTTGAGGGGAAAATAGACATGGGAGGAAGGGAAGGGATGATGGGCATGGGAGTAGGAGGAAAGGCTGTCGGAGAAGAGCTCAGGCGTCTCCAGAGTTGGCAGCTTCTCCATCTCCCTCTCCTTCCAGTCCAGGAACCGTCTGTGGAGATGGAGAAAAATCTCTCTGGAGGATTTGGACTCCCTTCCCTCAAAGAACAGCCACCCTGAAGGCTCAGCTGGGGTCAGCGGAGGCCGCAAAAGGGAGTTGTGGGATTCGTTGTCTAGTTGAAAATCAACAATCAGCATCCAAAACTTCCAAGAGAGAACCATGGTAATTTTATTCACTGCTTTGCAAAGAGGGTGGATCACATCACACAGGCAGGTGCATTGGATACGCCCAAAATCATCAATACATTTTGCCTTAGATTCTCTAGTTAGAAATTTACCTCCCACCTTTCCCTCATTGGCTTAGTCATTATGATGTTGCAACCTATCCAAATCGTCTAAAGTGAAGACTTGATCTCCGCCCCTGATTACCTCTCCGCCGACTCATAATTCGACTGCCTCCCCTGCTCTTATTTATGAATTTCCTTTTATGGTCCTAGTTCCTAGGCATTGTCTCTAGAACACCGGGGACCAATCTCAAGGCCCGTGAACTGCATCCGGGCCGCAGGGTGCTTAAATCTGGGCGAGAAGGCCTGCCTGGAAAAGCAATTTACTATAAAACAGTGGGGTATTCATTTAGAAATAAAAAGTTTAGTGGAGTATGAAGAATAAGTAATAAATGTTTGTCAGTAATATCTGGTAGAAGAGATAAGAAAATGTTTATAGTAAACAACTGCGGAAAGAAAGAAGGGGGGGGATGCATCTTGAGCCTGTGTCAAACGCCCACCGTGGCCACCCACAGCCATACACACCCCTGACCCTCCGAGTTCAGAGACAACCCTGATGTAGCCCTCAATGAACTCTCCTGTTCTAGAGTAACTATCATATCAATAAATTCTGTTTAAGGCAGGTTTCTAGCATAAGAGAGGTCTTCCTATATACAATTCACAAACTTCAGCCTAGTTCATGAAATTAAAAATGTATACAATGTAGTTTCTTCACAGGTCTTCTTACAATTCTGTAAAAACAATAGGGTTTTTTCCACACAGGCTAAACCCAGTCAGAAATGGCCAGGTGGGCAGATGAGGACCAGGAGGCTCTCTAAGAAATACATTTTGTGTCTTGTGGTTGTTGCAAAGTCCAGCTTGAAAGGGAAGAAGATGGGTCAAGGTTAGGTTATAGGTTTATTGGATTTATATGCCGCCCTTCTCCCAAAGGACTCAGGGCAGCATACAACATAAAAACATATATCATAAAAGTTAAAAGAAAGATTAAATAGACTATCCAAAAAATCCAATGGACATTTACAATGAGATTTAGAAATTAAATTAAAATTAACAATTAAAATTAATAATTAATTTTATTCAGGCTAGGCCAGCTTGCTGGAAAAGCCAACTTTTTAGGGCGTGCTGGAAGGACCAGAGGTCGGGAATTATGCGAAGCTCCGGGGATAGCTCATTCCAAAGGGAAGGCGCTCCCAGAGAAGGCTCCCCCCCCCCGGGGGTCGCCAGCCTACACTGCCTGGCCAATGGTACCCTGAGGAGACCAATTCTGCGGGATCGTACTAGACGGTGGAGTAGGTGGTCTAGCACATACCCTGGGCCTAAGCCATGGAGCGCTTTGAATATCATAATTAATGCCTTGAATCGCACCTGGAAAACAACCGGCAACCAGTGCAGGCCGCCTAAAAGGGGTGTAAGTACCTAGGTATTTCCATGACAACCTGCATAGCCGCATTCTGGATCAGCTGAAGCCTCTGGGTGCTCTTCAAGGGCAGCCCCATGTAGAGAGCATTACAGTAGTCCAGGCGAGAAAAGATGATGGCGTGAGTGACTGTGCATAGGGCATCCCAATCCAGGAAGGGGCGCAAGGAAGCCACAACCAGGAAAATGGGAGATTTTTCACAGTTTTTGTTCTCTACTTCTGTACAATACACTTGCACTCGTCAAATGTTTGGCTCCAGGAGAAGCCAAGAATTATCCAAAAAAACAAGGGGCTGCTTGTGAGAAAGGAAATAATACTGAGGAAAAAGAAAACCAGTCCCAAAAGCGGGGGAAAGTTGAAACTGCTGGAGGTTTCAGAAATTTTACCTCAGGAGCCTCCTTGGAAGACAAATGAAGAGGGGAAAAATTGTGTCTCATCTCTGACTGTAAAAAAAGGGGAAACTACAAAATGATGGAAACAGATTATGGAAAAGAAAATATAAACTTAAAATATCATGAAGGGCAAAAAAAGTCAAAACCTCTTTCCTAATTCAGTAAATATAATTAGGAAATGCATATATTTCAACAACTAAAACCTAATATTTCAAAAGATTCCCACCCAAATGTATTTGTATATGGAAATACAGCCATTGGTCCTCTTGAAACGTTTTCCAGATTTAAGATTTATATGGCTTCTACATTGTGTGGATCCTTTTATGGTAGTTAAGATAACTGTTCATAATAAAACCTTTTCCACACAACATACATTTATAAGGCTTCTCCCCTGTGTGAATCCTTGCATGGGTGTTCAGATACGTCTTTGTAGAAAAACTCTTTCCACATTCCATACATTTATAAGGCGTCTCCCCTTTGTGGATCGTTTCATGGGTCTTAAGATACATCTTTGTAGCAAAACACTTTCCACATTCCATACATTTATACTTTTGCCCTGTGTGGCTCTTTTTATGGCCAATAAGACCACTACAGTCAGTAAAGCATTTTCCACACTCCATGCATTTATATGGCTTCTCCCCTGTATGGATCCTAGTATGATAAATAAGTTGACAGTTCTTAATAAAGCTCTTTCCACACAGCATACATTTATAAGGCTTCTCCCCTGTGTGGATCCTTTCATGGGTCTTAAGATATGCCCTCCTAGAAAAACTCTTTCCACATTCCATACATTTATAAGGCTTCTCCCCTGTGTGGATCGTTTCATGGGTCTTAAGATATGTCTTTGTAGAAAAACTCTTTCCACATTCCATACATTTATACTTTTGCTCGGTGTGGCTTTTTTTATGTCCAATAAGACGACTACAGTCAGTAAAGCATTTTCCACACTCCATGCATTTATACGGCTTCTCCCCTGTATGGATCCTAGTATGATAAATAAGTTGACAGTTCTTAATAAAGCTCTTTCCACACTCCATGCATTTATAAGGCTTCTCCCCTGTGTGGATCCTTTCATGAGTCTTAAGATATGTCTTCGTAGAAAAAAACTTTCCACATTCCATACATTTATAAGGCTTCTCTCCTGTGTGGATCCAGTAATGGGAAGTAAGAGATGTAGTAGATAAGAAGCTCTTTCCACACTCCATGCATTTATAGGGCTTCTCTCCTGTGTGGATCCGGGAATGGGAAGTAAGAGAATTACTTTGAGAGAAACTCTTTCCACACTCCATGCATTTATAGGGCTTCTCTCCTGTGTGGATCCGGGAATGGGAAGTAAGAGAATTACTTTGAGAGAAGCTCTTTCCACACTCCATGCATGTATAGGGCTTCTCTCTCGTATGGATCCGGAAATGCAAAGAAAGAGAACTCTTAAAAGTGAAGCTCTTTCCACACTCCATGCATTTATATCTTTTCTCCGCTTTGGGGATCCTTTTATGGTAAATGGGTTGATTGTCCTTAATAAAATGCTTTCTACATTCCATGGATTCATATGTCTTCTCTCCTGCATGGATCCTTTCTGGAGATATACGGGACTCATTATTATGGGGAACAGACAGGGTCCATTTATAGCTTTTTCCATTATCTCTACATATATAATCTTCTTTGATTTGGATTCCATCGTGCTTATCTGTATCCAATTTGTTTATCAATAGTTTTGTACATTTTTCATTATATTTCGTTTTTATTTTTTCTTGCTGGGCCACAGAGGCTTTCATTGCTTCAAGGACAGAAGATGAACTTTCCTGATTGCAATTATTTGACTCGTTTCTCTCATGGCTTCCTACTTCCATTAAAATTGTAGGGTTGTTCAAACTGTATCTACGACTGATCATTTTGAATAGTTCTCTGGAATCTTCATCTTCCTCCCCATTATTACCTTCACAAGAAAAGTAAAATGAAAATAAGTTTAAAAGAGTGAAACATAGGAAGATTGAAAATAATGAAAAACAACCTGTTTCAAACTTTTTAGATACAGAGAAGCTCTTCAAGAATTTGATCGGGACTTTCTTGATTAAAATTTTGGAAGATACATTTACATGGCAAGAGAAAATCATGGATTAAATATCAAATTCTCCAAATTTCAAAGGAAATGGAAAGATTTGGTTTCCCAATTTGAAATTATACTTTGTATTCTGCTGTAAGGTTTTATAAGAAGTGGGAGTTGCTGTAATATAAAAAGAATTTATATATACACACACACACACACACACACACATACAGTTCTTTGGACGTCATGGATATTTGTGGTATGATACATTAGGATCAATCTAGGTTTCAAAACCATAATGTTACAAATACCACATTGAGAATATGAAATAGATAGAAACTTAGACTGTGCCCTAAAATATCCTAATGGCTTTCAGAAGAAAAAAAACTGCAAGGAAAGACAATGGATAACATATAGAGAGCGATTAGAACTTGAGCTGTGGAAATACCAAATGAAATTAATAATGGAAAAATAGCATAGTTCTCAAATATTGTTCAACAACATAAAGCATAAAGATTAATATCCAACTGAAATCAGAACACTTTATTTTGGCACTAATCAACTTTCATAGAAGATTGTTTCGGAGTACGATAATCATAGTGAGAGTATTACAAACAAAAAAATAGAAGGACTCTACAATAATTAGATGATGGAATGGTTGAAGAAGATCATTAAATACTCAATGATGACTAATGATGACTCTTATCAGGGAAAGGATAGTATCTATATTTGTTAGTGATTGGAAACCCCGATGGACTTTTGGCAGAAAAAAAGAACTTGTGATCAAATTTATGTTTGAAGATTAAAAAGGATAAATTATGTAAAGGAGGAAACAATGATGTAACGTTATAAAGAAGGGAAAATATAACTATTACTTTCTCTTTTCTCTTTTTTTAAAATTTTATCCTACTTTTTTCTTATCCATTAATCATATTACTGTATCTTCTTTATTTTGTTTTCAAAATAAGTAGTTTTTAATCTGATAAAAAGTCTTGTATATTCTCACCCAAAGAGGCCACAATCCTATGATTTTCCAGCATGACTTCCCGATATAGTGCTTTTTGATTATCATCGAGCTGAGACCACTCCTCTTCGGAGAAATACACAGCCACCTCCTTAAAGGACACAAGACCTTCCTGAATGAGAAGAAAACAGAACAAACATCAGCAGTGAAAGGAAGGAATCTCACTTTTTGTCTGAGTCTGTCTGTCTGCCCGCCAGCCTGTCTATCCGGGTGCATCAAAAAGACTCAGCATCTGGAGAGAATCAACTGGTATGGGCCATGGAATTTCCACCTCTAACTCACTCCAATCCACCCAGTGTTTGCAGAACAGTGTGTGTGTGTGTGTGTGCGCATGTGCGTTCTTTTTACCATTTAAGTAAAAGGCTTCATGTGTTCCCAGAACAAATAATCCATGCTCAAAACGGTCATTAAAGAGAGGCATTCAGGGATTTATATGGGTGTCATCAATGGACAAAGACTCAGCAGCCCTGTTTCTGCTGCTCTTCAGATTACAAAGAATCCACTCCTTGTGCTCCAACCCAATGGCTGAAGAAGAGAAACTTGCTTGGAAAGAGCATTTCTCATCCTTTCCAATGGTGGATTGTTGGTCCAAAATTCAAGGCCCAAATCAAGAGTGCAAGAAATCCCTTTAAAGGTTGAAGAGCCTTGATCCGGCCCTCTATTTGGACTTTAAGAATCTGCGTTATCTTTTAACCTGTTTCCATTATTTTTCTTATCACTGGTTATAAACAAGGCATGTTAGAAACTGTAAGGGGACCATGTGATTATTCCAGTTATTTGTACTTGTACTTGACGCCTCTTCACCCATCGTGGGTATAGGCGACTTCCATGGGAATTTGACGCCACTGTTTTCGGTCCTGGGCTAGGGTTGTCAGGTGGTGCAGCCAGTCGCTATTAATCGTAAATACTTTTAGCGAGAAGGGCCTGCTTCCCTGTTTGTAGCAATGTTTGCACATTGAGGCAACCGATATTGTTTAGCCCTAAAAAGGGATGGATACGGCGATCCATGGAAGCTGTTTCGGCTGGATATACCCAAGGGGACGCCAGTCCCAAGGGTCGACAGAGCCCGATTGGTGGGAACGGGGGGCACCACGTGAAGGCCGGGTTGTCGTTTGATAGTTGAGAGGCTTTGCAATAAGCGTTGCAATGTATATTTTGCGCATCAACTATCCTTGCCCGCCCTCCAGTTATTACTGAGTAGTCTTCCACAATTCCATGCCAAAAAATTACTAATAGGATCCCTATTGGATGTATGTTGGATGTTTATTATACTTGTATGCCGCCCTATTCCCGAGGGACTCAGGGCGGCTAACAAACAAGTGGGGAAGGGGGAAATACAAAAAACAAACAAAACAGAAACAAGATACACAAAACAGATTAAAAACAACACAACAGTCACAGCAATTCAAGTGGGGCTGGGAACTCATCAGCCCCAGGCCTGCCGGAATAGGCAGGTCTTGATGGCTTTGCGGAAAGCTAGAAGGGTGGTGAGGGTCCGAATCTCCACGGGGAGATCGTTCCAGAGGGCCGGAACAGCCACAGAGAAGGCCCTCCCCTGAGGGGTTGACAATCGACATTGGCTAGCTGATGGTATTCGGAGGAGGCCTAATCTGTGGGATCTAATTGGTCGTAGGGAGGTAATTGGCAGGAGGCGGTCCCTCAAGTACCCAGGTCCAATACCATGTAGGGCTTTAAAAGTAACGACTAGCACCTATTCAGCAAACATTCACATTATGAACATTTTATGTTTTACTATTCCTCTCTTACTTCAGTTGGAGCATCAACCACTCTCTCAGCAACACCATAAAAAGGAGTCAAATTCATTCTATTCTTCCCTGTGAAGGAGACAGAAAGTTTAAATGGATAATTAATAAAATAGCAGGAGGCATTCTACAGAAGGGAAGAGACAGAGAAGGTAAGAGAGCTGGAATCTCTCTTGGGAATGGGTGGACTTTTGATTACCATTTGAGATGTCCTGACTTGAGGATTCATGATAGATCCTCATGGAACACAGCTCCCAAGAGGGATTGGATGGAATCCTCTTTCTCATAGGTTCTCTGGTCTTTAGAGGGAAAGACTTGGAGAAAAGAGAATAGAAAAATACATCACACAACATGAAGTGGATTCTAGTTCTCAATAAACAACTACAATTCTCCAGTATGGGAACCACATCAGCTCTTTTACAGTCCTCTGGCACCGGGGAACTGCCAGAGGACTGGAAAAGAGCTGATGTGGTTCCCATCTTCAAAAAAGGAAAAAAAAATAGATCCAGAAAACTACAGACCTATCAGCCTGACCTCAATACCACGAAAGATTCTGGAAAAGATAATCAAGCAACGAATTATCAAACACCTAGAAGTAAATAAAGTAATAGCCAAAAGCCAACATGGGTTTGTGAAAAAGATCATGCCAGACTAATCTTATTGCATTCTTTGACAAAGTGACAAAATTAGTGGACCAGAGGAATGCCATCGATATAGTTTACTTGGGCTTCAGTAAGGCATTTGATAAGGTAGACCATAACCTACTACTAGTCGTCACTTATAAAGCCCTTCATGGTATTGGACCTGGGTACTTGAGAGACCGCCTGCTGCCAATTACCTCCAATAGACCAATTAGATCCCACAGATTAGGCCTCCTCCGAATTCCATCCGCCGGCCAATGCCGACTGGCGACTACCCGGAGGAGAGCCTTCTCTGTGGCTGCTCCGACCCTCTGGAACGAACTCCCTGTGGAGATTCGAACCCTCACCACCCTCCAGGCCTTCCGCAAAGCCCTCAAAACCTGGCTATTCCGGCAGGCCTGGGGCTAAAGAGCTTCTGTCCCCCCTTCTTGAATGGTATGGTTGTTGTGTGTTTTTAAATTGTGTATTGTTCGTTTGTCTTTTATCCCCTGTTTGTACCTCCTTTCCCTTGACTGGGTTGTGAGCCGCCCTGAGTCCCCTTTGGGGAAAAGGGCGGCATATAAATGAAATAAATCCTAAATCCTAAATCCTAGATAAAGTAGAAGAATGTGGGTTAGACAGCATCACCAACAAATGGATTTGTAACTGGCTGACCAACTGCACTCAACGTGAAGTCCTCAATGGAACTGCATCTACATGGAGGGAAATATGCAGTGGAGTACCCCAAGGCTCTGTTTTAGGTCCAGTACTCTTCAACATCTTCATCAATGATTTCGATGAGGGGAGAGGCCAGGGGGGCGGAGCCTGTTGCCGAGGAGGGCTCAACCGAGCTCCTCTCAGAGATCTGGTCTGTATATCTAAATAAGATCATAGATATCACCCCTTTTTGGCTAAGAAAGGGGCAGGGAGTAGCTCTGTGTGCTAGGGTCTATTCGCAATCCACAGCCTTTCTCTTTTTTTTTGGCTGTGGACAGAGATTAGACCCAGCGTGAGCGGAGCTTTTATCTCCAGCCAGTTCTTCTCAGCTGCCTTTTTTGCAGCCCCAGACAGGCGAGCCCCCCCCCCCCAGGACAAAGCAAAGTTGTTTGAAGCTAGGATTAATACGGGCGGGTCCCACTCCTGTGAGATTTATGCTTTTATTACTATCTTAAATACCAGCACCATTTGTCTTAGAGCCTTCTTTGTTTAAACAGACTTCAAAATGGCAATTTCTCTCCGTTGGTGACTGATAGGGGATGTACTTAGCCGGTTTTACCTTCCTGCAGACCGCTCCTTAACAAAATAAAATTTTTTTTTTGGGAAACAGAGGGGAGCGAAAGCACTGTTTATTTGTTTATTTATAATGGCACCCAGGTCAAAATCGAAGCGTCTCTCTGCAAATGTGCCTAAAGAATCTAAAGAATCTATACTGGAATCGCAGCCCTTGTCTCCTACGCCCTCTACTGGAGAATTTTTAACACAGGAATTTTTCTTTCAAATGCTTAATGATTTTAAACAAGACATTAAGGAATTTGTATTGGAGCTATATGATGATTTAAAGTCTAAAATTGACCAAATGAAGGCGAATACGTTTGCAGCCGTGTCTGCCCTGTCAGATTATTCTGTTGAAATAGAGAATAAATTGGAAAGCTTGGAGGAGGCTAATTTTAATTTGACTACTAATATTCAAATATTACAACAAAAAATTAGAGACACTCAAGAACAGCTCGTGATGATAAATTTTAATAAGAAGGCATTCGCAATAAGAGTCAGAGGATTCCGCGAAAAGGAGCGAGAGAATCTGAAACAGACCTTTGTTGAAGCCTTCAGCCATGCGGTGGGAAGCCCGGGACTTAACTTTGATTGGCAGATTCGGAAAATCTATCGCCAGAACTCGTTGGTAGCGGAACAGCGACAGCTCCCGAGGGACATAATTATATATTTTTCCACAAAAGAATCCAGAAACGCGATTATGCAAAAGTTTCATAATAACAGTCTGCGAGTTGATGACCAGGACTTGATTGTCTTCAAAGAAATACCTTTCCAGATGTTGAGAGCAAGAAGAGACTATGCATTTTTAACAAAAGAGCTTAGAAATCAACAGATTCAATATAGATGGGAGGCCCCAGCCGGCATTACGGTCACATTTGAGAATCAAAGACTTCGTCTTAACTCTGTTTCGGAGGCTCGAGATTTCTATTACAAGACTTTGAAGGTGGGACTTCCTGATTCACTTGGGAAAGAGGAGAGACAAGCTGAAGGAGAAGGCAAGCAACAGACCACATGGCTGCAAGATGGAGGGGGTAGCTTTTCCTCCCTCGGAGAAGCAGAAAAGCGGAGATCGAGGATTTAGACATTTTAAAATATTTGCCAAAGTTGTGGACTGAATGGGGGTTTGCGACCTCTCTCCGGTAGAAAAAGCGGAACTTATTGGTGGGGTGATACTGATTGTATATATGTAAAATGAATGCGGAATGATCTATGTTGTGTAAATTCTGTTAGAAGGGATTACTTTAAAACAGAAGGTAAACTGATTCTTGTTGAAAGTATTATTTGAATATGTGGAATGATCCATGCTATTTAATTTTTATTAGAAGGGAAAGCTTGGTGAAATTATTTTGAGTTAGATTTTAAATTAATGTCTGCATAAATTTGATAGCGGTAAATATCAGAGAAGCAAGGGATGAGGGTAAAATGCATGCGGAATGATTTACGTATATTGGTGGGGTGATATTGAATGTATATATGTAAAAGGATGCAAAATGATTTATGTTGTTTAAATTCTGTTAGAAGGGAAAGCTGGACGAGATTATTTTTTTAAAACAGAAGGTTAACTGATTCTTGTTGAAAGTATTATTTGAATATGTGGAATGATCCATGCTATTTAATTCTTATTAGAAGGGAAAGTTTGGTGAAATTATTTTGAGCTAGATCTTAAACTAATGTCTGCATAAATTTGATAGTGGTAAATATCAGACAAGCAAGGGATGAGGGTAAAATGCATGCGGAATGATTTACGTTGTTTAAATCCTATTAGAAGGGAAAGCCGGTCGGGATCATCTTAAGATAGAATGTAAACTGATTTTTGTGTAAAGTAATACTTGATCCACGCTGCTTAAATTTTACTAAGAAGGGAAGGTTTGGTTAGATTATTTTGAATTACTGTTTGAAAATATGGTTAAGAAAGATTATTTACGCTGTTTAAATCCTATTAGAAGGGAAAGTTTGATTATTTTTCTGTAAAGTAATATTTGAATATGTGGAATGATCCACGCTGCTTAAATTTTACTGGTAGGGATTACTTTTGAGTTAGACTGTATATTGATGCCTATACAAATTTGTATAAATGTTTATCTGAATACAAGGTTAAGGAAGAGGAATGGGAGAGTCTACAGGAGGTTGGGGTAAATAACAAAGAAGCAAGAGACGAGAATAAAATATAGATAGAATGACTTACACTATTTAAGCATAGATAAAGATGGGGGGCTGAGCTTAACACAAAGAGTTCTTTTTCTTTTTTTTCCTTTTTCTTTTTTCTTTTTTCTTTTCTTTCTTTTTTCTTGTTTTTCTTTCCTTTAATATATTACTTTTATTTTTAATCCATACGAACACAAGATACTTTAGATAGAAGGCAGTGCCAGGTGTGGGCCCTGGGAAGTCGGGAGGATTAGGGATGGGGATTTATGGGGGGTGGGTGGGTGGGTGTTAACATAGTCTCAATAAGAACAAGAATGCACTTATATACGGTTGTTGTTTTTTGTTTTTTTTTCCTTTTTTTTTCTCTTTTCTTTCTTTATATTTTTTTTCCTTGGTTTATTTTACTTTTTATCAGATTAAACAACACTTGAATAAAGGCATACACCAAGGAGGGAGGTAGAGGGAAAGAGGAGGGAGGAGTAAGGGGAATGTAAGGAGGGCGTGTTGGGAGTAAGGGGAGAAGGAAGGTTTGAGGGGAAAGGGAAGTAGGAGGGGAGTGTTAGAGGGAGGAAAGGAAAGTTGGAGGGGGTAGATGGGGTGTATGGAGGATGGAAGTGCCAGGTGGGGTTGTGAATGATGAGTTGTGTTTTCTTTTTTATTTTGTTTTATTTATTTTTTTTATCTTTCTTTTTTTTTCTTATAGCAAATACCCTGTATATAAGTGATTGTAAAATGGAATGTGAAAATGAATAAAATATATTTTAAAAAAAATGATTTCGATGAGGGAATAAATGGATAACTCATCAAATTTGCAGATGACACTAAGCTGGCAGGATTAGCCAACACTCCAGAAGATAAGTTAAAGATACAGAAGGATCTTGACAAACTTGAACATTGGGCACTATCTAATAAAATGAAATTCAATGGTGAAAAGAGTAAGGTTCTACATTTAGGCAAGAAGAATGAAATGCACAGGTACAGTATAGTGGTACCTTGCTCAATAGTACTAACTGTGAGAGGGGTCTTGAGTCCTAGTGGACAACCATTTAAATATGAGCCAGCAGTGTGCAGCAATTGCCAAAAAAGCCAACACAGTTCTAGGCTACATAAACAGAGGGATAGAATCAAGATCACATGAAGTGTTAATATCACTTTAGAATGCCTTGGTAAGGCCACACTTGGAATACTGCATTCAGTTTTGGTCGCCACGATGTAAAAAAAGATGTGGAGACTCTAGAAAGAGTGTAGAGAAGAGCAACAAAGATGAGACTAAAACATATGAAGTGATATTTGGTTGCACACCAGCTGTCAGCTTCCTGATATTTCGTCCTTCTGGAGGGCCAGGGAAAGCCTTTTTTGCCCACCCCAGGCTTCAGGACAGCCTCAGGAGGCTGGGGACCATGAAAAACCGTCCCAGCGGGCCAACTGGAAGTTTGTTCCTGATCGTCCGGTTGGCCTGTTGGGGCCGGTTTTTGCCATCCCCAGGCTCCAGAGGATTTCCTGAAGCCCGGGGAGGGTGAAAACGGCTTCCCCAGCCCCCTGAAGGCTCTTTAGAAGCCAGAAACTGATTCTTTCCTAACTTCCAGTTGGCCCGTTAGGGCCGTTTTTTGTCCTCACCAGGCTCCTGAGGCATACCATAAGAAAAAGATTCACCATCATTGGCCTAGAATGTGCAAGAAAGGAACAGCTCTCTCCAGTCTGTGCTCCAGAATGGATAATGGAACAATGTCCTGCAATAACTAGTAAAACATCTCCTCCACATGTTATGAAGATGAGAGAAGTATAGAAGGTAGGGGTGAAATACTCAAAACACATTCTCTATTCTCTTCTGGACTTCCAAGATGAAGGTCTCTCACCTGCAATTCGACTTGCTCCTTCAGCTCCTCTGCCTGACTCAGGAGGAAGCCTTCTGCCAGGGCCACTGCTTGGCAGCTGGTCTCTGCTCCACACTCTCGCACCCAGGTCTTCATCGGCAGGGGCAGAAGGGCCAGGAGCTGCTCCAAAACAACCAGATCCAACATTTCAGTTTTAGTGTGCTTTTCTAAACTCAGCCATTGACTATAAAAGTTGTGGAGTTGGCTGCAAAGTCCTCGGGGACCTTCAGCCTCCTGGTATTGGATGTTTCTGAAGTTGCAGGGCTGAATCTCTGAACGGATGACGGTTTTATTCCCCAGGATCTTCTGTCCAGTTCTTGCCCAGATCTTCCCACAGCTGCCTGACTTGACATCCGAGGTGCTTTTTCCAGTACCCTCATGTGGTAACGGTTGTTTCTGCATCCTTTCTCTGTCCGGTTGGAAAATTCCAGATCGTTCTTAGGAATCTTGTAGATCTCCAAACACCATTCAATTCATAGGATCTTCTCCCAAGAGTTAACTTTTTGTTTTTAGGAAGGTTGTTGTGATGATTCTAGTTTCTGCATCTGAGATGGAACAGAAAATAAATTCAAAGAATGAGAAGGTCATGGATTTAAGCACAGAACAACATTCATTCTCATTAATGAGAAGCTGATAATGTATTGCAGTTGTATTGAGATGGATCTTGTGAGTATTTCTGTGTCTGTGTGTCCATCAGGCGTGGTGCAAAATGTAGTCCCAGTTTTCATCAAGGCATGGAATATGTTATATAAATGTTTTATGTTTGGAGGATTTTCTATTCCTCCGCCCCCCCCTCCCCCAGGGTAGGCTAGTTTTTTTTAAAGGTTTGGCTAGATTAGATTAGGTTAAGTTACGATGGGATAAGATAGAATAATTTATTATCACTTTGAATGTACAATAATCGGCATACACTAAAATAAAATTTCGTTGCAGCTCTGAAAGGGCACCATCTCCAATATACAATACTAAAACATGAGAAACTAAAATACATAATTATGCATATGCTCACATATATTATATGACACAGAGAAACAACAAGTCTAGTTCCGATGTATACATGTACCTGACAAGAAAAATGAATCATTTATTATTTATTTATTTATTTATTTATTTATTTATTTATTTATTTATTAATAAAATTTATAGGATGCCCAATCCCGAAGGACTCTGGGCGGCTTACAAAAAGAAGAGGAAGAAGAAATAATAATAATAAAAAAAGACAGATTTAAAATCACAACACAGGCATTCATTTTGATCATGGCTGGACCTCAACAGTGAGGTCAACAGCCCCAGGCTTGCCGGAATAGCCAGGTTTTAACAGCTTTCCTGAAGGCCATGAGAATGGGTATGGTCCGGATCTCTGGGGGTAGCTCATTCCAAAGGGTCGGAGCAGCCACAGAGAAGGCTCTCCTCCGGGGAGCCACCAGCCAACATTGTCTGGCTGACGCCATCTGAAGGAGGCCTAATCTGTGGGATCTCACCGGCCACTGGGAGGTAGGTGGCAGCAGGCGGTCTCGCAGGTATGCTGGTCCTAAGCCATGTAGGGCTTTAAAGGTAATAACCAACACCTTGAATTGCGTCCGGAGACCAATTGGTAGCCAGTGCAGCTCGCGGAGGACAGGTGTAACGTGGGTGTACCCAATATCGCTCGCGCAGCTGCATTCTGGACTAGCTGCAGTCTCCGAACACTTTTCAAGGGTAGTCCTATGTAGAGCGTGTTGCAGCAATCCAGCCTTGAGGTGACAAGGGCATGAGTTTAGCAGGCGGAAAGCATGCAGAAAAAAGCTGTTAACAGAATCCGGCAGTTCCTCGGTAGGTCAGAGGAAAGCTCTCCAAAACTGACAGTAGGGGCAGCAGCCATATTTAAATGACCGCTTTAAAGTTGGGGCAACCGGACTAAGCTGTTTGTGCAGGAGCGGTGTTAGAACAGAATGCTGGATTCGGGGGAGAGAGTGCCAACCCAAATGTAACAAGATTAAATTTGGATCTAAAAAGAGACCTGGAGTGGAATTAGCGGCTAATTGGCAGTCGGGATTCTTAATGGAGGAAGAAAGATAAAGTGGAGATCAAAACGTAAAAGCCTTATAAGATTTAAAGATTTAAAGAATTCAGGGGGAAAGTTCCTTTTTTCTTTTACTTCATTTTTTCCTCTTTTTTTTTTTTTGAGGATTGACTTTTGACAGCCAGCTGGTTGGAGTGTACTCAGAGGGAGAATTCAGCTCAGGAAAAAAGAGAAAAGGGGGTAAAAGAGGGTTCAAATGAAGAACAAGAAGATATTATGGAAGAAAGAGGGTTTGAAAAAGAAAAATATTTAGATGATTTCACTGGGACTCCCAGAGGAATACAAAAAGCAGACAAAGGGGAATGTTCCCCCCAAAAGAAAAAAAATCAAGAGTAAAGAAGGGATTAATGGGGAAAGATTGGGAGAAAATCTGCGGAAACTTATCACAACAATAAAATTAAAAGGGAGAAAAAGGACTTTGAAGAAAAAGCCCAACAATTATAAAAATCAGAAAAAGAAGAAGCTAGGAGAATGGGTGGAAAGAAGAAAACCTAAAAGAAGTGGAAAATGGTTAGGAGGAAGGGAAAGAAGGGATATATTAGTAGAATAAAATGAAATGTGTTGACATTGTTAATGATATGTAGGTAATTAAGAAGTGAGGGAATTATACTAACATTAATTGTGGATAACTAATTAGGTTAAATGCTTATTATATAATAAGCCTCAGAGCCAAGGTGGCGCAGTGGTTAAATGCAGCACTGCAGGCTACTGCTAGATCAGCAGTTCAGCGGTTCAAATCTCACCGGCTCAGGGTTGACTCAGCCTTCCATCCTTCTGAGGTCGGTAAAATGAGGACCCAGATTGTTGGGGGCAATATGCTGACTCTCTGTAAACGGCTTAGAGAGGGCTGAAAGCCCTATGAAGCGGTATATAAGTTTACTGCTATAACTGAATTTGAGGATGTATGCTACCTATAGAAAAATAGAATAACAGATGGAAAATGAAATGAAGGGGAAAATAATGATATTGTTTATGTATATGAATAAGAATCCTATTATTTATCTTCTTATGTACTTATGATTATAACTTTGTGGCTTGTATCTTACGATTTATACTGTTATATCCTTGTATGATTTGTGTGGATTGCTTATTTAGTATCCTGACTATCACTAATGGTTGTATCGTATGATTTATGATGAATGTATTTTACGAAAATTGTGATCATGATTTATCACTTATTGCTTGTATCTACACTGAGAGCTTATGTGTGTACAATCACACTTAGCCAATAAAGAATTTTATATATATAAAAAGGTTTGAATGAACATACCTTAAAATGGTGTTCATCCACCTTCTTAAGCATGGAGGAATTGAGCCTAGCTTAATCTTTGTCTCCAAAAAAAAGCACAAATGATTTTAAGCTTAAATGTCCAAAATGGAAAACCAAAGATAATACCAAGGAAAAAGGGTGACTAATTTAACTACCGAGAATCCATCCCCAAGGAAAAAATAGCAAAAATAAAACCTTATAAAACCACTAATGTCAGAGAAGAAAGTGGGGAATCCTATTAGATACTTTCACTTCTCTGCAGCTGGGGCATCACTTGACCAATCCTTCTTGCTCCACTTCTATCAAAGACTCAAAAGACTGGATTCATACATTAAAAATATGCTTTTTTAATTTCCATTTCCTACTTCTTTATTCTAACGATTTAAAGATAGAGAGTTAATAACAATCCTTTGATTAAGTGTGAGAAACACCGGACTCATCGGGCACACGGTGCAAATGCTGCGTATCAGTCCCATATTTGCACCTCCGTCCCTGCAAGGTCTCCCTTCTTTTTTTGCGGGAAGAGACCCTTTGCGATCGTGGGAAAAGGCTGGGAAGCAGCACCCCAGTTCCAGTCCTCGCACATCCGTCCTTGCACCCAGAGTCAGCAGGAGGACTTCGATCCTGCCTCCACTCCCCCAATAAATGGGGAGAAACGCCCCCCTCCCCTTTTGGGAATCCCCATTTCTCTCCTTTGCTCCGAGAACTCCCGGATGGAACCTGCACTGGAAATGGCGGCAGGGGAACATGGGACCCCGGACTCCGACCTTGCAAGAAGACTTAGCACGTCTCCATGCACCCCTCCAAAGCGGAACCCTTTTGCAAGGGCAGAGGCGCCACTCACGCAACTCGGGAGTCTCATCGGGATTCGCGTCTCTGCAAAGGCATCCCGGCAGCCTCTCCGCCTCCCGCAAACGGCCCCGCCGCCCACTCACACCTAAAGCCCCTCCCAGTGAACTACCTGGAAAACACCCCTCTTGTGCTAAAGGAAGAGCCCGACGCATGCTCAGTTTCCTCCTGAATCTGAGAGCGCCCCCTGGTGGACTCTGCAAAGTGCCAGTATGCCCTGAAAGGGCGGGAAGGGAAGCTAGACATGGGAGGAGGGGAAGGGATGATGGGCACGGGAGTAGGAGGAAAGGATCCCTGTCCGAGAAAAGCGTCTCCAGTGGTGGTAGCTTTTCCATCTTCCTCTCCTTCCTGTCCAGGAACCGGTTGTGGAGAGGGAGAAAAATCTCTCTGGAGGATTTGAACTCAATTCCCTCAAGAAGAATAGCCCTAAAAGCATTGCAGATTGGAGGGCGCAAAAGGGCCCAAATCCTGTCAGGAACGGCCAGAAGATGAGGACCACAAGGCTCTTTAGGAAACACAATTTGTATCTTGTGCTAATTGCGAACGACAGACTGAAAGGGAAGATGGGGCAGGGAAGCCACAATCAGGAAAACTGAGATTTTTTTAAAACCTTGTTTTTGTTCTCCAGTTCTGTATACATACCTGCATGGGTGAAGCCAAGAATTATTGGAAAGACCAAGTGGCTACTTGTGAAAAACTAAATAATGCTCATGAAAAAGACTTTGTTAGACTTTGTTAACGAGAAGGCCAATTTCTAAGATCCTGCCTTCACCAATTCGCACAACTGCTCAATCGCGCAATTTTTATCTGGTATGATGAGTGCATGGGATTGTATGTGGTTGAGTGAATGATCCCACTTTTATCTTTTATTATCATTGTATTTTATGTGTTTTAACTTTTCTGTGGGGACTGCTTGGGTGAGTGAATGAGTATGTCTGATTCGGAGGACCTGCCGGGAGAAGCGGGGGCCATGGGGGTGGTTGAGGGGACTAGAGACACGGGAGAGGGTCGGGGTATTACGGTCGTAACAGGGAGGGGCAGATACGGCGGGGACTTTAGGGCAGGCCATTACCGGGGAAGGAGGGTTCGCTACATCACAGAGATCCCTCCTTCCGGCCCTATGAGTTCCACTCCGAGACCAGATGGCGCAAGTAATCAGGACCCTGGACTCAGGCTGCTGTCGCTAAATGCCAGGTCTGTGGTACATAAAGCTCCTCTCGTCCGGGACTTAATTTTAGACGAGAGGGCAGACCTGGCATGTATTACTGAAACCTGGCTGGGCCCAGAGGGAGGAGTCCCCCTTGTAGAACTGTGCCCAGAAGGATTTCAGGTGCTGCACCAGCCGAGAGCCCAGGGAAGGGGTGGAGGTGTGGCCGTTGTTATCCGGGAGTCGTTAGTTCCTCGTAGGGTCCCTGCTCTGGAGCTTGTCGGGTGTGAGTCTCTGCTGATAAAGTTGGACCTCAAGGGTCAAGTGGGTCTGCTGTTAACGTACCTGCCTCCCAACAGCGTTGCAGCAGCCCTCCCCTCGCTCCTCGAGTCGGTAGCCGAGCTGGCAATTGAGTTCCCTAGGTTGATGGTCCTGGGGGACTTTAATTTGCCTTCGCTCGGTGAAAACTCTGATGGGGCGCAGGAGTTCATGGCTTCCATGACAGCCATGGGCTTGACCCAAGTAATTCGGGGCCCAACCCATTCGGCGGGTCACATGCTCGACCTCGTATTCCTCTCGGAGCAGTGGATTTGTGATCTTGGTCTGAGGGGTAACGACATCATACCCCTGTCGTGGTCAGACCACTGCCTACTGAGGCTCGACTTCCGGAGACCAAACCCCCACTGTAGGGAGGAGGAACCGACCAGGTGGTTCCGCCCCAGGCGACTTATGGAACCGCTAAGGTTCCAGACGGAGCTTGGGGTCATTCCTGATACTTTCGCCCACAGTCCGGTAGAGACTCTGGTTGCTGCTTGGCATTCGGCAGCATCAGAGGCCCTCGACCGGATTGCGCCACTACGGCCCCTCCGAGGCGGCGGATCCCGGAGACCTCCTTGGTTCACCGAGGAACTCCGGGAGATGAAGCGCCGGAGAAGATGCCTAGAGCACCGATGGAGGTCCGATAAGTCCGAATCGAACCGAGCAATGGTAACCACCTGCACCAAGGAATACACCAGGGCACTTAGGGCAGCGAAAAGATCTCACATAGCCACCTTGGTTGCGTCCGCTGAGTCCCGCCCAGCCGCCCTGTTTAAGATAACCCGCTCCCTATTAAATAAAAGGGAAGCGGGGGAACCCTTGCAGGGCAGAGCTGAGGATTATGCCCAATTCTTAGCGGACAAAATTGCTCGGTTTCGGTCGGACTTGGACTCCATCCCCGCAGTTCCAGCCGAGGCACAAGAGGATCAAGTAGAACATCTCTGGGTTGAGTTTCAGGATGTTACCCCCGGGGATGTGGACAAGGCCATGAGGGCTGTAAGTGCCTCCACCTGCGTACTGGACCCGTGTCCCTCATGGCTAGTTACTAACAGCAGTGAGGTGACACGAGGCTGGATCCAGGCGGTTGTGACCGCCTCTCTTCGGGAGGGGAACTTCCCCGCCGCACTGAAAGCGGCGGTGGTGAGACCCCTCCTAAAGAAGCCATCTTTGGATCCAGCTGTTCTTAATAACTATCGCCCAGTCTCCAACCTTCCCTTCCTTGGGAAGGTTGTTGAGAAGGTGGTGGCCTTTCAGCTCCAACGGTCCTTGGAGGAAGCAAACTATCTCGACCCCTTCCAGTCAGGCTTCAGACCCGGTTACAGCACAGAAACCGCTTTGGTCGCATTGACCGATGATCTCTGGAGAGCCAGAGATGGAGGACATTCCTCCATCCTGGTCCTCCTTGACCTCTCAGCGGCTTTCGATACCATCGACCATGGTATCCTTCTGCGACGACTGCGGGAGGTGGGAGTGGGAGGCACCGTGTTGCGGTGGTTCTCTTCCTACCTCTCGGACAGGTCGCAGTCGGTGTTAGTGGGGGGGCAGAGATCGTCCCCTAGGCCCCTAACATATGGGGTGCCTCAGGGCTCGGTCTTATCCCCCCTCCTATTCAACATCTACATGAAACCGCTGGGAGAGATCATCCGCAGGCACGGGATCAGATACCATCAATATGCGGACGATACCCAGTTGTATCTGTCCGCCCCGTGCCAACTCAATGAAGCGGCAGACGTGATGAACCGAGGCCTTGAGGCCGTTAGGGACTGGATGAGGGTTAACAAGCTTGTGCTCAACCCAGAAAAGACCGAGTGGCTGTTGTGTTTCCCTCCCAAAGATTCGACCAATATTCCATCACTCAGGCTGGGGGGTCAAATTTTATACCCCTCAGAGAGGGTTCGCAACTTGGGAGTCCTCCTAGATCCACAGCTATCGTTTGACCATCACCTGACGGCTGTGACTAGGGGGGCATTCGCCCAGGTTCGCCTGGTGTGCCAGTTGCGACCCTACCTGAATCGGGAGGCACTCACAACAGTCACTCGGGCCCTTGTGACCTCTAGGCTGGAATACTGCAATGTGCTCTACATGGGGCTGCCCTTGAAGAGCATCCGGCGACTTCAGTTGGTGCAGAACGCGGCCGCGCGAGTGATTGTGGGTGCACCGCGGTTCACCCACATAACACCTATCCTCCGCGAGCTGCGCTGGCTACCTGTCGATCTCCGGATGCGCTTCAAGGTGCTATTAGTCACTCATAAAGCCCTGCATGGTAGTGGATCTGGATACTTGAGACCGCCTCCTGCCAATCACCTCCCTGCGACCAATTAGATCACACAGATTGGGCCTCCTCCGTATTCCATCAGCCAGCCAGTGCCGGCTGGCAACTACAAGGAGGAGGGCCTTCTCAGTAGTTGCCCCGACCCTTTGGAACGAACTCCCCGTGGAGATTCGTACCCTCACCACCGTCCAGGCCTTCCGCACAGCCCTCAAGAACTGGCTAGCCCGTCAGGCCTGGGGACAAGGATAGCCGCCCCTCCCGAATGATGAATGTATGTTGCTTATTACTTTTATTATATGTGTCTATGTTACTGTTTGTACTTCCCCTCCCTGATTTTATGTGAGCCGCCCTGAGTCCCCTCAGGGAAAAGGGCGGCCTACAAATGTTAATAAAATCTAAAAAAATCTAAATCTAAAAAGAAAACCAGTCTCAAAATGGGGAAAAAGCTGAAACTGGTGGATGTTCCAGAAACTTCACCTCACAACGAGCCTCCTTGGAGGGCAAATGAAGAGAATGGGAGAAATGGTGTCGCCTCTGCGACAGGAGAAAAAGGAGAATTGCAAAATGATGGAAACAAGATTACGGAAAAGGGAATATAAAATTAAAATACGAGGGGCAAAAAAAAAAGAGGAAGCATGTTTTATTTAGAGGTTGAACCAAACACCCTCGGGAAATATAAGTAGGAATTTAAGACCTTTCTAGAATTTAAGGCATCTAGGATATGAATAAAAAGAAAAGTACAATTGTGGTCTAATTTTGTATGGCTCCCAGTCTGATTTCCATTTTTGCAATGCAACATTGGACAATAACTGGCAGAAAATTCAAATTAGTGCCTTTCCCCCATTTTGACAGATTCATCCAGGGTTACTATTTGAATAAACAGCTTCAATCCAGCAGGAGTCTCTGAAACTCAGAAGTTTGTCCCCCATCCAAATGCTTCCCCCAATTTTTTTGCCAATTAACAATTGTTAGGGATATGGTATAGTAAACAGATACAAAGACAGCATTTGTTTTTCCCATAAAAATTTTATTAGACATACTTAAAACTCCCACTCCTTGCTTGTAAAGTTCATGCTAACCACACTTTATTTTACTCTCTTCCTATTACTATAGGTTAGCAACTATTTCTATCTTACTGGATATATCTATTTCTATCTTCTTTCCCTATGTTTATATACGAAAACTTTTTTCGCTCTTGGGTGGATTTATCAAAGGCTCTCACAGGTACTTTTTCAAAAGGCAACTGGAATTTCTATTTTCTTGAAGATGTTTCGTTTATTCAAGGAGATGCTTCTTCAGAACAAAAGATGCTACTTGGATGAGAAAAAGGTTTTCAAGGAAACGCAATGGAAGTCCAGTTGCTTTTTGGAAAAGTACCTTTGGGACAACGAAGACCTGGATGTATGAGAATCTCCATAGGCATTTGTCAAGGGGATTTTGGCCACTTCTCATCTTGAAGCTTTTTCCAGATTTCACAAATGTATATGGCTTCTACACCATGTGGGTCCTTATATGGGAGTTAAGAGAACGGTTCATAATAAAGCTTTTTTCACATACCATACATTTATAAGGCTTCTCCCCTGTGTGAATCTTTTTATGTGTGTTAAGATTACTGTTTGAGGAAAAACTCTTTCCACATTCAATGCATTTATAAGGTTTCTCCCCTGAGTGGATTTTTTTATGGGAGGTAAGGTTACTACTGGCAGCAAAGCATTTTCCACATTCCATGCATTTATACGGCTTTTCCCCTGTATGTATCCTACTATGGTAAATAAGTTGGCTGTTCTTAATGAAGCTCTTTCCACACTCCATGCATTTATGTGGTTTCTCCCCTGTGTGGATCTTTGTATGTGCAATAAGATCACTGTTCTTAGGGAAGCTCTTTCCACACTCTATGCATTTATAGGGCTTCTCTCCTGTATGAATCCTATTATGGCAAATTAGTTGAGAGTTCTTAATAAAGCTCTTTCCACATTCCATGCATTTATAGGGCTTCTCCCCTGTATGGATACTACTATGGTAAATAAGTTGACTGTTCTTAATAAAGCTCTTTCCACACTCATTGCATTTATGTGGTTTCTCCCCTGTGTGCATATTTATATGTGCTATAAGATCAGTGTTCCTAGGGAAGCTCTTTCCACATTCCATGCATTTATATGGCTTCTGCCCTGTGTGGATTCGTTTATGAAGAGAAAGAGAAGAATTTTGACAGAAGCTCTTTCCACACTCTGTACACTTATACAGCCTCTCCCCTGTATGGACCGAGTAATGGGAAGTAAGAGAATTACTAGATAAGAAGGTCTTTCCACATTCCTTGCATTTATAGGGCTTCTCTGCAGTGTGGATTCTTGTATGTGAACTTAGATGAATTCTCTGTATAAATGACTTTCCACACTCCATGCATTTATAAGGCTTTTCCCCTTTGTGGACCATTTTATGTAAAAAAAGATCTCTGAGTGAGCTGAAGCTCTTCACATACTCCATACATTCATAGGGCTTTTCTCCTGTGTGGATCTTCTTATGATCGTTAAGTTGACAGTGTGTAGGAAAGTTCTTTCCACACTCCTTGCAGTTATACATCTTATTCCGTTGGTTGATCCTTTTATGGGAAGTAAGACTCCTTCTCCGAGTAAAAGTATTTCCACACTCCATGCATTTATAGGGCTTCTCACCTGTATGGATCCGGTAATGAGAAGTTAGAGAACTACTCAGAGAGAAGCTCTTTCCACACTCCATGCATTTATAGGGCTTCTCCCCTGTATGGATCCGATAATGCGAAGTAAGAGAACTACTAAGAGAGAAGCTCTTTCCACACTCCATGCATTTATAGGGTTTCTCTCCTGTGTGGATCCTTTTATGGGAAGCAAGACTGTTGCTCCAAGTAAAGCTCTTTCCACACTCCATGCATTTATAGGGCTTCTCTGTTGTATGGATCCGGGAATGCAAAGTAAGAGAAGTACTAAAAGTGAAGCTCTTTCCACACTCCATGCATTTATACGGCTTCTCTCCTGTGTGGATCCTCATATGACATGTAAGGTAAGTATTCCTACTAAAGCTCTTTCCACACTCCATGCATTTATATGGATTCTCTCCTGTGTGGGTTCTTTTTTGAGATGTACGGGACCCATTTTTATGAGGAAGAGACTGGGTCCTTTTATGAATATTTATATTGTCTCTACATAAATAATCTTCTCCTTTCGTTTGGGTTTGATTATGTTTATCTATATCTAATTTGTTGATGAATGCTTTTGAACATTTTCCAATATGTTTGTTTGTTATTTTTTGTTGCTGGACCACAGAGGCCTTATTTGACTGGTTTCTATCATCGCTTTCTACTTCCATTAGAATTATAGGGTTCTTTGTATTGTATCCACAACTGACCATTTGCAATACTTCCCTGAAATCTTCATCCTCTTCTCCGCCATAACCTTCACAGGAAAAGAAAAACTAAAATAACTTTAGGGAAAAAGAATAAAGCATCGGAAGTTTTAACATAATGACTAACTAACCACTTCAAAATTGTGATCACAGTTGTGTTTGAAGATTAGAAAGGATAAATTATGTAAAGGTGGGCACTATAATATAACATTAGAAGGGGGGATTTGCCTTTTCTCTCTATTTTAATTTCATCATACTTTTTTCTTATTCATTAATCACATTACTCTTCTGCTCTGTATGGGGCTGTCAGAGGGTGGACCAATAAGGAGGCTGCGTTCTCCTGCCAGCTGGCTGCTTGTGTCTCAGCCAATTAGGAGTGTCGGGCAGCCAGCAATGTCTTCAGGTGGCATCATAACCCCTGAGGACTTAACACCTTCTTTATTTCCTTTTCCAAATTTGTAGTTTTTATCCTGATAAAAAGTCTGGCATGTTCTTACCCAAAGAAGCCACGTTCTTATGATTTTCCAGCATGACTTCCCAATACAGTGCTTTTTGTTTAACACTCAGCTGAGACCACTCCTCTTTGGAGAAATACACAGCCACCTCCTTAAACGACACAAGACCTTCCTGAATGAGAAGAAAAAAGAACAAAAATAGGGAGGATTTCAAGATCTGTCCTTCTTGTTTAAATACAATACAATACAATACCAGAATTGGAAGGGACCTTGGAAGTCTCCTAGTCCAACCCCCTGCCTAGGCAGGAAACAATAGCAATAGCAATAGCAGTAGACTTATATACCGCTTCATAGGCCTTTCAGGTCTCTCTAAGCGGTTTACAGAGAGTCAGCATATTGCCCCCAACAATCTGGGTCCTCATTTTACCCACCTCGGAAGGATGGAAGGCTGAGTCAACCCTGAGCCGGTGAGATTTGAACCGCTGACCTGCTGATCTAGCAGTAGCCTGCAGTGCTGCATTTAACCACTGCGCCACCTTGGCTCTGAAACCCTATACTGTTTCAGACAAATGGCTATCCAACATCTTAAAAATTTCCAGTGTTGAGGCATTCACAACTTCTGGAGGCAAGCTTTTCCACTGATTAATTGTTCTAACTGTCAGGAAATTTCTCCTCAGTTCTAAATTGCTTCTCTCCTTGATTAGTTTCCACCCATTCTTGTTCTACCCTCCGATGCCTTGGAGAATAACACTGCTATCATGTCTCCCCTAGTCCTTATTTTTATTAGACATACCCAGTTCCTGCAACCGTTCTTCATATATTTTAGCCTCGTCCCCTAATCATTTTTTTCCGCTGCTATCACTTCAAAAGTGCCTCTTTTCTATTTCAATGGAGTCGGGGGATTTCTTTCATGGAATTTGAATGGAGGCAGGCCTGACAAATAGGACTATCTGTATATTCTAGAATAGATAATGGAACAATGTCCTGCAAGAACTAGTAGAATATATCCACGTTATGAGGAAGAATTATTGAAGGGAAGGGTCTAGAATGTGAACACATTATTTACTCCCTTCTGAATTTCCAATATGAAGGTATGTCACCTGCAATTTGACTTGCTCCTTCCGCTCCTCTGCCTGACTCAGGAGGAAGCCTTCCACCAGAGCCAACACATGGGAGCTGGTCTCTGCTCCACACTCTTGCACCCAGCTGTCCATCGGCAGGGGCAGAAGGGCCAGGAGCTGCTGCAGAATAACCAGGTCCGATGTTTGGGTTTTAGTGTGCTTTTCAAACCTCAGCCGTTAACTATAAAAGTTGTAGAATTGGCTGCAAAGTCCTCGGGGACCTTCAGTCTCTTGATATTGGATGTTTCTGAAGTTACAGGGCTGAATCTCTGAAGGGACGATGGCTTTCTTCTCCGGGATCTTCTGCCCAGTTCTTGCCCAGATCTTCTCACAGCTGCCAGACTGAACAGCCGAGGGACCTTTTCCAGTTCCGTCACTTGCTAATTGTTTCTGCATCCTTTGTCTGTCCTGTAAGGAAATTCCAAATAGGTCTGAGGAATCTTGTGGACACCTTTCAATTCATAAGACTATTCCTATTGTTGCAGAGTTGGCCACAAAGGCTATCCAGGCCTCTTCACCCAAGAGTTAACTTTTTGCTGTTAGTAAGTTTGTCGAGATGACTCTTTTTTCTGCATTTGAGATGGAAAAGAAAATAAATTCAACGAATGAGAAGGTCGTGGACTTAACCAGTGAACAAAATTCATCCTCACGGAATCGAGTCTTTTCCTAAGCTGGTAAAAGATTGCAGTGGCAATGCACAAATGGATGTTGTGTATGTCTGTCTGTCTGTCTGTCCATCAAGTGTGGTGCAAAAAAATGGTCTTAGATTCTCGATGGGACTCCCAAGTTGTGTGAGTGGCGTCTCTGTTATATCAAATCAATTTCATTTTGGGTAGAATTTCTATTTCTTTTTACTCCAAATGAAAAATGGCTTTTAAAAAAAATGCTCTGCAGCACAAAAAAGAATTAGAAATTCAGAAAGCTGAACTAAAGAACACCTCACCTTGTGTTCGTGTAACTAGATCACAGGCTGCCAAGTCTTTCAAGTCTTTTGGAATTGCTGCTCTTGGGAATCAAGTTATTGATTTAGCCAAAGGGAGGAGTAGAAATTAGTGCCAACGAGAGGCGCAGTGTAGTGTAGAAGTGCAGGTCGAAAAAAATGTCACCTGAAAGCGCAAAAGATGCTTTAAGCCATCCTTTGTCTCCATCACCTGTAAAGAGATCAAAACCCTTGTCTGAAAAGTCTGTGATCATAATCCAAGACACTCCTGAGGAAAAACTAAAAAAAGAGGTGGGACGGACAGCATGTAAGTTGAAGATAGCAAATGTGTCTCTCTCCAAAACTATTGAAAAGGAAGAGCCCAGCGCTGAAAAATTATGTCCACAAGAAGATAAGCTGCTCTCTGAACTCACTTTGAACTTAAATGAATCTCCACACACACCTGTCCCTAAAGGAAGCCTTCGCTCAGCGCGCCGAAGCCTGATGGGCAGATCCTCCACAAACTCTAGAGCCTCTCTGGCCAACAGATACTGGCTAAATACTGAAAGGGAACAAATTGTCTTGCGACGCAGTAGCAGGACTGTATCCAAACAAGAATCTATCCAGCAAGCACCTGTGCATATGCAAACAGTAAGGTTTTTTTTCTTTTCAATTTTATAAGTTTCTTGGCCATCATTCCAAGTGTTGTCCTTTCAGAGGATATAATTCAAAATAAATGTCTCCATCAAACTATAAAAATACTGAACATTTAAAAAAAGTTTTACTGAACTTTTAAAGAAGTTCAATTTGTTAAAAGAGTAAAAAAGTTTATATGCAGTTTCAAACTAGCTATGAGGCAGTTTGGTGTAGTGGTTAAGGCATCAGGCTAGAAACTACAAGACAATGAGTTCTGGTTCCATCTTATCTGGATAGCTTGGACCAGTCAAACTCTCAGCAAATCTAGACAATGGCAAATCACTTCTGAAATCTAGCCAACGAAACTGATAGTCCAGATAGTTGTCGGGAGTCAAGGCTAACTCTAAAGCACATCCCTCCCAAAGTTAGATATAGTCAGTGGTGGGATTCAGCCAGTTCACACCACGGACTGTTCTGTTTCTGAGCAGTTTGGTGAACTGGTTGTTGGAAGAAATCATTAGGGCAGAGAACCAGTTGTTAAATTATTTGAATCCCACCACTGGATATAGTTCCACTTTAAGAGTGAAAGTGTTTAATACAGCATGGTTTATTTAAGGCGTAGGGTGTTTTCAAAACTCCCTTAAAGTGAGCCTAGATGAAACTGATTTAATCAGTTTGGGGCTGCTCCAAAGTCCCTCATCCTAATACCTCTGCTGTACTGACCTTCATGAAGGCCTAGTAAATGCCAGCCTCTGTTTTGCTGCTTGCTTTCGGCTGCCATTGAAACGGGGAGGGGGAGCATTGTATGTGGGTGGGGAAGTGTCAGCACAGGAGTGACTGTATGAAGAGGGGTGTTACTATGAATGTTGCAGATAAAGGATTTGCCGCCAAGGCCAACTGTCCGGCATACCAGCCTGATGATGCTTTTTGAAGATGTCTCCCACATGACACCTGTGGGGTGTGCTGATTGGACTATGAGCTGAGATTACCGGGGGGGGGGGGGTGGTGGTGTTGGGTCACATATTGATATCTATGATTGCGCACGCTTTTGCCTCAGACCTTGCTTTGCCTAGCTAATATCTACTCATGACCAGTAAAAGTACTCTTAATTCTGCAAAATGGAGTTGAGTGGTTTCTTTCTTGGTTACTGAGTGAAGCAGCCCCGACAGTAAATGAGCACAATGAAAATTTCTTGTTTTTAAATTTTGAAATAGTTTTAATGATGATGATAAGTGTATTAAGTGTTTATTGATTGTTATCATTATATATGCCACCAGTCACATGTTTGTGAAATGGGTAGCTATATGTATTGGAAAAATAAAGCACAGCTGAATTAGCGTAAAAAAAATAAATAAATCAACGTTTACCCTACATTTAGGGTTCATGCAAGATGCCAAACCTTAAAGAGCCTAAGAAACTGGAACGGAATACAGAAATCTTACAAACGTATCTTGTGCTTCATATCAAGACATTTAGCCATTAGCCGTTCATTAAGGACGTTTCTCGCTCTTGTCTATGTTTGCATATTTGAAATTAACTGGAACCATAGAGAAGAGATAAGGAGGAAGTTCAAAAAATGGCTTATCCCAAGAAAGAAAAGTTTACCTTCTGTCAGGGGTCTCAGTGAGGGAATGTAAGAAAACCCCTAACAAGGAATAATACTGAGTGAAATGATCCCGGGAAGGAACAAGATTCTAACAACGCCATGCAGGTTGAGTTCATGTCAAATGAAATGCCAAGGAAATGACTCCGGCATATGAGGCTCATTTTCTATTTTTCACGGTTTGCTTTTTTGGGAACAAAGTCATACTGTAAGACAAAGGCTGCTTCACACAATTTGCCCTGAGTCCAAACTGGTTAATCAACTGTATGGGCAAAGTTCACATTTAACAAAGGACTTGAAAGAACCTTAAAATGATGTCCACCCACCCACCTAATCCTGGATGATCTGATGCTAGTTTAGTCTTCGTCTCTAGAAGAAGCACTAAAGATTTGCCACTTCCATGCCCCAAATGGAAAACCAAAGAACGTGTCAGGAAAACAGGGGGACTAATTTAACTAGCAAGGATCCATTCCCAAAGAAAAAATTTCAAGGAAATCTCCACTAATATCAGGGAAGAAAATGGGGAACCTTATTAGCTATTTTGACTTCTCTGTAACTGCGGCATAGCCTGAAAAATTCTTCTTGATCAACTTGTAACAAAGACTCAAAATACTGAATAATAAGTGCATTCAAAATATACTCTGGATTTCTATTTCCTAGTTATTTGTTCTAATGTTTTCAAAAGAATTGGAGTTGAGAAAAATCCATTAAACAAAAAATGTCAAAGGTCGCAAACAGGGAATATTAAAGAGGAAGAGTGGAATATTTCCCCTAAAGGAGAAATTTAGAAACATGCTTTTGTGGGAAGCCTCCACCTTAAAAGAATGATTTATTTTGGAAAATATTTTAAAAGGGCGAATCTTATATTTTCCTAAAGAAGAAATGGGGGGGGGGGGGAAATCTTAAGGGAAGCAGAAGTCAGCGCCAGTCTCCCTGCTCCCAAGCAGAAACTGAGGAGGCCAGTTTTTAGAAATGCAGATTTGGTAATCCATTCAAGACAGGATATTTCAAAAGCAGCAAAGTCTGGCTGTGAACAAAGGCAGTATGATAGGATTACAAAGTAGCCCCTCACCCATGACAGGAGGTAAGCCACAATAGGAATTACCCAAAACTAGAACACAAACCCCTTCATTGCACCACCCCCAAGAACAGTACAGACTTCAAAGGCACAGAAACCTATACAGGTCCATCCATTTGTCCAACCGCTTTTGTTCAGCTGACCCAGAACTGCATACTGTTTTCCTGGTTCTGTTCCATAAACCTTCTTTCCAATCAGCCTACATGTTGTTTCCAGGGTCTTTCTCCCTGCTTGGAAATGGACCAGGTGGATTTTCCTTCCAACAACAGCACCCCGGTCAACTCCCAGACTTTAACGAAGTCTGAGAAACACCGGCTACTTTGGGCACACAGTGCGAATGCTGCACCTCCGTCCCTGTAACGTTTCCTTCTTTTCTGCGGGAAGAGCCCTTTTGCGATCGTGGGGAAAGGCTGGGAAGCAGCACCCAAGTTCCAGTCCTTGCACCCAGAGCCAGCAGGAGGTCATCCGGCCAGCCTCCCCCTCGCCCCACGGCAAGGCTACCAAGAAAAGGGGGGAAACGCCCCTTCCCGCTCCTGGCGACCCCCATCTCGGACTCCGACCCCGGAGGAAGAACTTGGCCCCCCTGCAAGCAACCCTCCACTGCGGGACTGCTTTGCACGGGTACAGCGGCCACTCACGGAACTCTGCAGTCACGTCGGGATCCGCGTCTCTGCAAAGACTTCTAGGCAGCCTCTGCGCCTCCGGAAACGGCCCCGTCCCCCACTCACAGGGGGGGGGGTGGAGGGGCGGACTCGCCTGCAGGCTCTTCAGACGAGCGGCAACAATTCTCACCTGCTAGTGGAACAGAGCGGCGCATGCTCAGTTCTCTGCAGAAGCTGAGAACGCCACCTGGGGGACTCTTGGCAAAGTGCCAGCATTCCCTGAAAGGGCGGGAAAGTGTAGCCTATCTGGGGGCAGTGGGTGGAGGAGGAGGGGGGTGATGGGTATGGGAGTAAGATGAAAGGCTCCCTGTGGGAGGAAAGCCTTGGGGTCTCCAGCGGTGGAAGCTTCCGTGGAGATGGGGGAAAATCTCTCTGGAGGATTTGAAGTCACTTCCCTCAAGAACAGCCGCCCTGAAGGCTCAGTAGAGATTGAAGGAGGACTCAAAAGGAGCCAAATCCTGTCATAAATGGCCAAGCGGCAGAAGATGAGGACCAGGAGACTCTTTGCTTAACATATTTCCTATCTTGTGGTTGTTGCAAACTCCAGCCTGAAGGAGAGGAAGATGAGGCTGGGGTAGGGAAGCCGCAATCAGGAAAATGAAGATTTCCATGGTGTTTTTGTTCTCTAGTTCTGTATGTACACCTGTACTTGTCAAATTCTTGGTTGTGGGTGAAGCCAAAAATAATCAGAAAGACCGAGTAGCTGTTTGTGAGAAAAGAAATAATACTGAAGAAAAAGAAAACCAGTCCCAAAATGGGGAAAACCTTAAATTGGTAGATGTTCCAGAAATTTTACCTCACGAGGCTCCTTGGAGGACAAATGAAGAGGGAAATGGAGTCTCATCTATGACTGGAAAAAAAAGGGGGAACTACAAAATGATGGAAACAGTTTATGGGAAGGAATATAAAATTAAAATATTATGAGGGGCAGAAAAGAAGAAATGTGTTTTATTTATGGGTTGAATACCAAATACCCTCAGGAAACATGAGTAGGAAATTTAAGACCTTTCTAGAATTTAACACAACTGGGTTATTTCTAGATCAGGGGTGTCGAACAGGATTTCTCCGAGGGCCCGGTAGGGAGACAAGATGGATGCTTCTTGCAGCAATCTGCCCATGGGAAAGGGGCCATGGAGGGGGTGGGGCAGAAGCCCCCCTGTGGTATCTTGGCAAGCAGAGGCACTGCGAGCCAGTTCTTTCATATTTTCAGGCCAGCTCCACGGGCCAGATCTAAGCACCTCATAAGTCAGATGTGCCCCATGGGCCTTCAGTTTGACATCCCTGTTCTAGATCATGAATAAAAAGAAAAGTACAATTGTGGTTTAATTTTGTATGGCTCCCAGTCTGATTACCATTTCTCTAATGCAACATTGGACAATAACTGGTAGAAAACTCAAATTAGTGCCTTTTCCCCATTTTGACAGATACATCCAGAGTTACTATTCAAATAAACAGCTTCAATCCAGCAGGAACCTCTGAAACTCAGAAGTTTGTCCTCCACCGAAATGCTTCCCCCAAATTTTTGCCAATTTTAACAATTGTTAGGGATTTTCTCATTATGGTATAGTAAACAGATACAAAGACAGCATTTGTTTTTCCCACAAAAGTTTTATTAAGACACTTAAAACTCCTACACTTTACTTGTAATTCTAACCACACCTTATTTTACTCTCTTCCCATTACTATAGGCTAGCAACTATTTCTATCTTACTGGATATATCTATGAGCCATGGTGAGCCAGTGGTTAGAGTGCAGTACTGCAGGCAACTTCTGCTAACTGCTGACTGCCTGCAGTTTGGCAGTTCAAATCTCACCAGGCTCAAGGTTGACTCATCCTTCCGAGGTGGTTAAAATGAGGACCCAAATTGTTGGGGGCAATATGCTGACTCTGTAAACCACTTAAAGAAGGCTGTAAAGCGGTATATAAGTCAAAGTGCTAGTGCTATTTTTATCTTCTTTCTCAAATTTATACATGAAAACCTTCTTCGCTCCTCAGTAGATTTGTCAAGGGCTTCCAAAGGTACTTTTTCAAAAGACAAGCTCCGTGATGGAGAAAGGAAGATGGCGTCTCTTCTCGGACTGCAGAAAAGGTCGAATTGGAAAAGGAAGGAAAGTAGTGGAAAGAGCATAAAAAACTCAAAATACCCCAAGAAGAAAAATGCAAAGAGGAAAAAAAGCTATTTTATATATCGGTTATCTTCCCATTTGAACATGGACTATTAATGGGCAATATTTGAATAAGAATCCTCAACCCAGCAGGAAAGTTTGAAATATACCCACCCCAATCTAAGAGTTAATTTTCAAGATAACCAGCAGAAAGTGAATGCTATATATATCTTAGTAACTACACAGATGATATTTAACGTTATTTAAACAAATGTAGACAGCCTGGTGACTAAATGGATTCGTAAGAGGCTGACAAACCACACTTAGTGTCTAGTCCTTAATGGAACTACAATTACATCAGGGGCGTCAAACTCACGGCCTGCTGGTTGGATGTGTCATGGGCTGGCCATACCCACCCCGGTTTAAAAGGGGGGGGGTCACACTACATCACATGATGATGTGATGATGCAAGTTTGACACCTTTGATCTACATGGAGGGAAGTAAGCAGTGGGGTACCCCAAGGGTCTTCATCCATTATTCTTCAAAATATTCATAAACAATTTAGGTGAGGAGACAGAAGGGGAATTCATCAAATTTGCAGATGATGCTAAGCTCACAGGAATAACCAACATCCCAGAAGGTAGGCTCAAAATTCAAAACCTTCGAACACTGGCCCCTATCTAGCAAAATGTAATTTAATTTTAAACCTAGGCAAGCAAAAAATACAGAGGTATAAAGTACTGTAGATAGTGCCCAGTAACTATGAAAGGGATTTAGGAGTCCTGGTGGACAACTACCGGTACTTAGATAGGGGACAGCACTGTGCTGCAGCTGCTGGTGCCTTTTGGGTGGTTGCAAATGCACCCTCTATCAGATACATCCGTTTCTTCTGCTGACTGCCATCTGACTGCAATTTGACAGTTCAAATCTCACTAGGCTCAAGGCTGATTCAGCCTTTCATCCTTCCGGGGTGGGATGAAAACCCAGATTGTTGGGGGCAATATGCTGACTCTGTAAACAGCTTAGAGAGGGCTGTAAAGCACTGTGAAGCAGCATTTAAGTCTAACTGCTACTCAAGCAAAGGGAAAGAGTGGCATGCACTCACAGTGCCTTACATCTTCCTTTCTGCAAAATATAATACATTGAAAACTATCCGCATTGTAATCAAGGCAAATCATTTTTAAGTCTACCTGTGTTTGCCGTACTTCAACAGGATACACAGCATATTCATAGAATCAAAATCCTGTGAAGTATTAGTACCTAAGGCTTTATAAAGCTTTAGTAAGACCACACCTGGAATATTGCATCCAGTTTTGGTCACCTCCATTAGAAAAAAGATGTTGAGGCTTTGTAAAAACCGCAAAGAACAGCAACTAAGATGATTAAAGGCCTGGAAGCTAAGCCATGAAGAAAGGTTGTAGGATTTGGGTTTGGCTAGTCTAGAGAAAAGAAGGAGTAAGGGTGACATCTTAGAAGTATTCCAGTATTTGTGAAACTGCCTCAAAGAGGAGTGGGTCAATTTATTTTCCAAAGCACCAGAAGGTAAGGCAAGAAATAATGGGAACTAATCAAACAACCTGGAATTAAGGAGAAATTTCCTAATAGTGTGGACAATTAACCAGTGGAACAATTTACCTTCAGAAGTTTTGGGTGCTTCAATACTGGAGATTTTTAAGAGACTGGATAGACACTTGTCTGAAATGGTATAGGATCTCCTGCTTGAGCAGGGAGTTGGACTAGAAGATTTCCAAAGTCCCTTCCAGCTCTATTTTGATTCTGAAATAAACTTACCGTAGCTAAATGTTATCGATTTTCTGCCCTAGTGACTAGAGATTAGCAGTAGTAATGTGTACTAATTTAGTACACAGGTAGATGATGTGCGTTGGACCATCATCCAAGATGGGAATTGTTAGTTTGGCCATCTGTTTCCACGCACTTGAAATGTGCATGCAAATTGTGACGTGGAGAAAATCTTGCCACAATCAATATGCTGTCATACTGAATTCGTAAATTCACAGCTCCCCATGAAATGAAATACTTCCTATGATCTATGTATATTTCAGCATTAGACAATGGGGTTGCATTTGATTAGATTGGCTTAACTCTGTACATGCTGCAATAACATGACAAAATTTATAACATTCAGTGTTGCAGTCAACAGTGAATAGCTGCATGTTAGATGCATAATATGAAGCACCATTTCATCACGGTCTTAGATGGTTGTACCTACTGCTACAACACTGCTAGAACAGTGGCATCAAAATCAAAGCTCCTTTCAATCAGTAGCTTTCCTAAGCTGAAAACATTACTCACTTTGAATGAACTCGTTAACAGCTGAGAACTGTGGGTGTAGTTTTTTATTTGGGCTGATTATAGGATGTATACCTACAGAGAAACTCAAATTATATGTCTGCTTCCCAAAAAGAAAGTTATATCGCATCACTGTTGGTACATCAATTGTTCCATGCAGGTCTCAGTCTTTGATGTTCTGAACACACAGTCCTGGATAAACTACCCAATTGGAAAAATATGTTCAGTGTTTCTGCAAGCTTCCAACATTGTTCAATGTATGTTCAACACATTCTGGGTTGTTGATTGCAGTATTCACTGACAAGCCTGGCAATGCGATCATCTGCCACGCAATATTTCTTCAGTTTCAGTGGAGGACCATGTTCTGAAAGGAGTTGTTCATAAATTGCATCTCTGTCTTTCTAGACTTTCCGCAGACCATCAATAAACTTCTAAATAGTTGGACGGTACAATCCCAATTGAGTACACAGTCGTCGTTGAGCAACTACAGAAATCGTTTATACAATCCTCTCCACTTTATGTTCAGTCAAACAGATTCCACAGGGCTGTTGCAAACAAAGGTAGTCATCTTCCTTGCCCTCTCCTGCCTGGATGACCTATGTCATTGTCCTTGAACCAGAGTTCCATAGAGGTCGCAGCTCTCCTGGCAGATATTTTTCTAGAGCAGCAACATATTCGTCCAAGTCCAGGACAGGCACTAATGCCAAAGCTGAAACTATTTTTGCTTTCGCAGCAAATTGCATTGGTGTTGATTTCATGGGCAGCTGCAATTTTTACCAAATGCTTCCTCATTTTGAGTGAGGTGGAACAAGCAGCCTTTTAGAGTCACTTCTGGGAAGTATTCCCTAGTGGCATTCATGCAGCCATTTCAAAATCACAGAGAATGGTCCGCAGCTGGGTGTTAGCCACTAGGATTTTCACGAACTTGAAAAACAATTTGTATGTAGCACAACACAGGGGGCATGCCCTCATACTTCTTTGCTAGGATCACATAAACCTGAGCAAACAGTTTGGCAGCAATAGCAAAAGTGCCATCCACATACCAGATGTTAGATGACTTAGGATATACAACCAACTACTTCAGCCAAATATTTGGATCCGGCTCAATCACTCTCTGAAATTGTGAAGTTAGAATGGCTCTTCTACACCTGAAGTTGGTGAATGGATCTTGTATTCCTTGGGTAATAGAAGGTCATCCAGGCTCACTGGGTCCAATGGTGCTGCCTGTATTTGTTTTCATCTGTTGGATAGTTTTTTTTTAATAACACAGAAGCTCTAAGTAGTGCAGCATGGACCACCGGGCTCATGTTGGCCAGAGAGGTATTAATAACTTGGGATATCCCTTCCATTGTCTCTTCAGCTCAGCGTTTCATCCTGGTCACAAATGTTGCTGCTTCTACATTCGCTTCTTCGAGGCAAGTGGGAATACCCATTGATTACTTTTCTGTTTCTGGTATGAATTCTGGCCTTGCTCACAGTGCCAAAATGGAATTGAAGAATCCACTTCACTCAGCTTACTGAATATGTAGAGGTACCCATCAGAAGCAAACTTTTCTCTTCTTCTCTTGCTTATAACAGTAACATCCATCTCACATGTGGAAATGGGACAACCAGCCATTTGCAACTCACCACAACCAACTTGCCATGACCCTCTCAGCACAGTCAACTCGCTATACTTTGCTAAAAAGGAAAAGAAAAAAGAAACTTGTACTGAGAGATTAAAAAGGACAAATTATGTAAAGCAGGAGTGTCAAACTCAAGGCCCATGGGTCAAATTCGGCTTGCAGGTTGCTTACATCTGGCCTGCGGGCCTGGTCTGGAAATAGCAAAGGAACAACCCATGTTGCCTCTGCTAGAGAAAATGATGAACCATCTGCGTGGCCCCCCATTTTGACTTTCAGGGTGTTGTGGGAGGCTGTACAGGCCCAAAATGGGGCACAGGCTCCTATTTTGGCCAGCAGACAGCTATCAAAACTAAAAACAAAAGGAGAAATGTTTCCACTTTTGTATTTGAGAATGCAAGAAGGGGCCGGAAGGAGAAATGGAAAGAGGAAAAGAAAAAAAGATGGGAAAGAGCAAGGGAAAAATAGGGAAAGGAAGAAGAAATTAGAATGAAGAGGGAAGGAATGAAGGATTATAAGAGTGGGTCTCAGGGAAGTCCTGCCTTAGCACTTGGCCACCACAGGTTCCCGCCCTCCCCCCAACATGTATCTCGTGTCATACCCGCCATGGTCACACCCACCCCAGCCATGACCACCACCACCCTGGCTCTCTGAGGTCAAACAGAACCCGGATCTGGCCCTCAATTAAATCGAGTTGACATCCCTGATCAGAGGTCCTCAAACTACAACCCTCAAGTTGGATATGACCCATTGAAGCCATTAATCTGGCCTGCACAGTACGACAAGGGTGCCCCGCCCATATCACCCCGCCTATCTGCTGGCCCCCACCTACCTTCTAGAGGCCAAAAAAGGGTCAGTATTTTTGGCGGGACTTTATACGATTGATTGGGTCCTCACACGGGTTAAGTTTGGCCTTTTACCCTAGCACCAACGGGGTGGCTGAAAGAGCCAATGCAATGGTGGAATGCTACCTGAGGCATTACATATCCTATCAACAATCAGACTAGTTAGGCCTACCATTTGCAGACTCAGCATATAATAATGCGATGCACCGCAGCACCGGCCTCACCCCCTTATTTGACTGGTTTCTATCATCGCTTTCTGCTTCCATTAGAATTATAGGGTTCTTTGTATTGTATCCACAACTGACCATTTGCAATACTTTCCTGAAATCTTCATCCTCTTCTCCGCCATAACCTTCATAGGAAAAGAAAAACTAAAATAACTTTAGGGAAAAAGAATAAAGCATCGGAAGTTTGAACATAATGAATAACTAACCGCTTCAAACTTGGAGCAAATCCTTCAAGAATTTGTTTCTCAGTATGATAACCATAGTGAGACTATTATAAACAAAAAAGTGGAAGGAGGCTACAATAACTAGAATGGTGGGATGGCTGGGAAAGATGAAGGAATCCTCAATGATGACTAAATTGACTCTGATTAGGCAGAGGATAATATTAATATTTATTAGAGATTGAAAACCACTGATGGATTTTTGAGTGAAAAAAAGAAAGAAATTGTGATCACAGTTGTGTTTGAAGATTAGAAAGGATAAATTAGGTAAAGGTGGGCACTATAATGTAACATTAGAAGGGGGGATTTGCCTTTTCTCTCTATTTTAATTTTATCATACTTTTTTCTTATTCAATAATCACATTATTCTTCTGCTCTGTATGGGGCTGTCAGAGGGCGGACCAATAAGGAGGCTGCATTCTCCTGCCAGCTGGCTGCTTGTGTCTCAGCCAATTAGGAGTGTCGGGCAGCCAGCAATGTTTTTAGGTGGCGTTGTAACCCCTGAGGACTTAACACCTTCTTTATTTCCTTTTCCAAATTTGTAGTTTTTATCCTGATAAAATGTCTGGCATATTCTTACCCAAAGAAGCCACGTTCCTATGATTTTCCAGCTTGACTTCCCAATACAGTGATCAACACTCAGCTGAAACCACTCCTCTTCACACAGCCACCTCCTTAAAGGACACACGACCTTCCTGAATGAGAAGAAAAAAGAACAAAAATAGGGAGGATTTCAAGATCAGTCCTTCTTGTTTAAATACAATACAATACAATACCAGAGCTGGAAGGGACCTTGGAGGTCTTTTAGTCCAACCCTCTGCCTAGGCAGGAAACCCTATACTGTTTCAGACAAATGGCTATCCAGCATCTTCTTAAAAATCTCCAGTGTTGGTACCAACCAGACAACTTCCCTTTGTATAAATCAAGTTTTCTGATGAGCTCCAAAAGTTGACCCACTTTCCCTTATAACCTGGAATATAGCAGGTTGGTCCGTCCCATCAAAAGACCAACTCTTTTTTGCCTATATATCACAATTTGACATCCTCTTCTTGCAGGAAACCTGGACCTCCACAGAGATTCATTTAGATGGGTATTGGGTTAACTCAATCCCGGCTGTCCCAAGCAAGGTGGGGGGCGGGGGAGAGCTAAAGGGGGTATTGTGACATTAGTTAATACATCCTTGCATTTCAAATGTGTACCACTGCCACCTTTCCAGCCATGGGTTGTAACTACATTACTCTTATTTAAACAGGTGGAGATTTTGCTTTTTAATATCTATATTCCTCTACTTAATAAGAATAATGTGATTAACAAGATTTGGGACAGCATAGAAGATTTTATTCTTGGCTGTTCAGCCAAATTCCCCAAAGCTGCAATAATTATAGGGGGGGACTTAAATGCTAGAATGGGTCCAAATGATCAAGCATTATATAAGCAGTTTAAGATTCTCTATGATGAAAATGTAACAGGTGAATCTTTGCATGCCAATTTAAAGACCCTAAAGCTCATCGGGCAGGCTTATGTGTAAGACAAATGACTGAACGTTTGGATCTTTGTATCCTTAATGGATCCCCATGGGGCAACTTCCCAGCAGAATATACTTATCGGGGAGCAGGAAGAAAATCCACAGTTGATTACTGGATAATATCATATGACCTCCTGAAGTTCTTACATAAGATGGAGGTAGACTCGTGACTGGAAAGTGATCATAATACAATACTCCTTACTCTCTCATTGCACCAGAATTCTCTAAGGGCAGGCACAGCCTACCTACCGAGGTTAGAGACTCAAAATACCCAGGTAAAAATTAAATGGAATGAGAAAAATGCTAAGGAAGTTACCAAGTGGATGTTAGCCCCTGAAACCATAGAGTTACGTACATCTCTACTAAGAAATAACTGTGGGGGATCTTACCTAGAGGGGTTTGAATCCTTAATTTTAAATTTGAATTCGGTTCTCAGTAACAGAGCACTAGCTCACCCCAAAATGCTAGCTTCAAAAAAGAAAAAATGGTTCGATAGGGATTGCGTTCAACTAAAAAAGATATATAATGTGGAATACAAGAAAAGTAAAAGTAACCCCTCCGAGGAGCACACTTACTACTTAAAGCAGCTGAAAGCACAATATAAGAACTTTCTAAAAGAAAATAAAAGTGCGGCTCTGAAGGAGTCTTGGCATAGACTAATTACGGCAGTCAGAACAAAAAATACATCCCTTTTTTGGTACATCACCAGGGGACTGGCAAAACTTCCCCTACCCCCAACAAATCAGGTTCCGATTCATGCCTGGGAAGAGTATTTTAAGGAGCTTTATACAGATCCAGACTATGTAACCAAGGAGAGCCAAGCTAGTTTGAACCACACTCCTCATTGGCCCCCCGGTTACACCAGAAGAGATCCCGGTTGATTGGAGCCCTAAAGGCTAATAAGGCACCCGGAGCTGATAATGTCCTGCCAGAAATAATTAAAACAAATGCCAGTTGGTGGGCTCCACTTTTAGCATCACTGTTTACATTTATAGACAATATAGGCCATATGCCTAGAGACTGGGGAGTAGCAATTATCATACCAATTTATAAAAAAGGGAATAGAAATGACCCAGGCAATTATAGGCCCATTAGTTTTCTAAGCGTTATTAGTAAACTGTATGCCAAACACCTAAATTATAAACTTCAAGATTGGCTAATTTCAGGGGGGATAATCAAAGACGAACAAGCCGGTTTTAGAGAAGGAAGATCCACGGTGGATCATATCTTGGTACTCCACCATTCAGTACAAAAATACACATATAAAAAAAAATCCTCTCTTTTTGTGGCCTTCCTGGATTTTAAACTGGCCTTTGATTCAATATCCAGGATCACCCTCTGGGAGAAATTAAAATGCACCACTAAAACGCCTCCTCTTCCTCATACAAAAATTGTATGCCAATTCCACCCTGAAAGTGAGGTGCAATCCCCAAGGGAGTTTAACCGGCTCAGTAAGGGTACAAAATGGGGTACGGCAGGGATGCATCCTGTCCCCCTCCCTCTTCAACTTCTATATTAATCCCCTGATTGATCTCTTAAAGAACTCTGATTTCCATCCTCCTAACCTAGCACAACGCCAAGTGCCAATTCTCTTATATGCTGATGATGCCGCTATCATTTCACAAACCCCCACAGGACTGAAGAGAGCAATTAGAGCAACACTCGGCTATTGCAGGCAAAACAAGCTGGTCCTTAACTTCGATAAATCAAAAAAATTAGTTTTTGCTAAAAGACCAAGCCAATACTCCTGGCAAATAGAAGGATATAGTTTGGAACAGGTTAGAACATTTAGATACCTTGGTGTGGTTTTCCACTCGCTAGGGACATAGAAGGCACACCTGGATCATACATTGCAAGCTGCCATTAGGTCCTCAAACGCAATCAAACATTTCTTTTATACAGGTGAGGTCAGTTAGTACCTGCTGCCTTAAAACTTTTTGAGGCCAAAACATTGGCACAAATTCTTTATGGGGCACAATCAGGAATCCTTGCAAAGAGAGACTCGCTAGAAACCATACAAACTAAATTCCTGCAGGCCATCTTAGCCGCACCCAATGGAACTCCAAATGCCCAGTTAAGAATTGAGACAGGCATGCCACAAATTCAGGTAAGAGCCTGGAAGATGATGATCATTTATTGGCTTAAAATGCATTTCTTTCCAGAGGGACTGTCCCCACTAGTGTTGACTGACAATTTCCCATCCCCCCTGGAAACAGGCAATTGATCACAAGCTGGGCTCTTATGGGCTCTCACCATTATTCTTAATGTCCCTAGGCTTTGATCAAGCAAAGCAAGTAGTAATTAATAGAATGAGGGACATGGAGTTCCAATAAGAACTAAATAGGTTGCCTCTCCACAGTAGGGACAGAATTAAACAGGGTGTGTGGGAATCGGCAAGATATCTAAATGACCTGATCTCCCCAAAACAAAGAATAGCTTTTTTCAGAGCCAGATTTAACATTCCTCCTTCAGCACTCCTCCAGGGCAGGTATAAGAGAACACCTATAGTAGAACGGGTTTGTATATGTGGTAAAGGAGAAGTGGAAGATAATTCACATGTTCTATTACACTGCGAGCTATACAGAGCTTGTAGGTCTGCACATATTCTCCCCTTATTAGAGAGATTGCCAGGGAGGGCAGACCATTTTTATCTAGGCTTCCTCCTCCAGGACACTAACCCGGTTACCATGTATGCAGTGGCAAAGTTCTGTGCTGCTGCAATGTCCATAAGAAAAAAAAATTGGCTACAGAAGTATAGTACCATCTTGCACCAATTATCTGGACATACCTTTAACAATCTTTGGACCATTATGTTATTATCCACTTTTAATGTCACTACTTTTTAATTATATTTTAATGTTAGTATTTTTTAACATAGTGTACAAACTAATGTGTATTGCTGGTCTTTGACAGTAATAAAGATTTTACTTACTTACTATGAAAAAAAGTTGCAGGATTTCAGTATGGCCAGTCTAGAGAAAAGAAGGACTAAGGGGTGACATGATAGCAGTATTTGAGAGAAGGGGGGCCAAATTTATTTTCCAAAGCATCAGAAGGCAAGACAATAAACAATGGATAGAAAATAATCAAGGGGAGAAGCAACCTGGAATTAAGGAGAAATTTCCTACGGCTGAGGACAATTAACCAGTGGAACAGCTGGGTGCTTCATCACTGGATTTTTTTAAAGAAAAATCTGGATTTGTCTGAAATGGTAGTCTCCTGCTTGAGCACAGGGCTGGACTAGAATATCAATGGAATTGATAATTATATTCCCAATGAAAGAAGCGGAAAAAATGTTTTCCATATTGCTAGTTTTTCTTTTAAAGGTATACCTTTATACGAATTCCAAGGCTGACTCAGCCTTCCATCTTTCCGAGGTGGGTAAATTGAGGACCCGGATTGTTGTTGGGGGCGATATGCTGACTCTGTAAACCACTTAGAGAGGGCTGAAAGCCTATGAAGTGGTATATAAGTCTAACTATTGCTATTGCTATTGCTAATTGTTTCCTCTCCCCCACCCCTCATAACAACCTCTGTTTTTGGACGCAGTGCAAGATGGATTCAAACTTCCTGCTATCTTCATCATGCTGTTACATATTTTTACATCATGAAGGGTCCCTATTTTGTAATTTTAACTATACATTATTAGATGTAATACAATAACAGAGTTGGAAGGGACCTTGGAGCAATAGCAATAGCAATAGCAATAGCAGTGGACTTATATACCGCTTCATAGGCCTTTCAGGCCTCTCTAAGCGGTTTACAGAGAGTCAGCATATTGCCCCCAACAATCTGGGTCCTCATTTTACCCACCTCGGAAGGATGGAAGGCTGAGTCAACCCTGAGCCGGTGAGATTTGAACCGCTGACCTGCTGATCTAGCAGTAGCCTGCAGTGCTGCTTTTAACCACTGCACCACCTTGGCTCTAAAGGTCTTCTAGTCCAACCCCCTGCCTAGACAGGAAACCCTACACCATTTCAGACAAATGGTTATCCAACATCTTCTTAAAAACTTCCAATGTTGGAGCATTCACAACTTCTGGAGGCAAGTTTGTAGGGTTTTTACAGTGAATCATCTGAATGGTCCTTGCACGTGTAAGCAAAAACTGTAGCAATCTGCAGAAAATATTTGCCTGTCAGCTATTCTTTGCTTGCAGCGTTCCCAGGCATGGTCAAGGGCACGGGATGAAACAAAGTATAACCTGCAACATTTTATTCACTCATTTGATAACACTTGATTTATTCAGCTATAACAACATGCACATTCTCACATATACCAATGATGTAAGGACTAACCAATTATTGTGCCCTGGAGACTTGTTAGCCAATAATGAAATAACACGTAAAGTAGGTAGAGCTAAGAAGCTGCTATAAGTATGATGTTTCATGATTAATAATTTTGCTGTTGATTCTGCTGTTGATTCTCATGTCAATTCTGGTTGCTCAATAAACTTCTGTTGGTTCAGCTATCTGTGGATTGCATTATTTCTTTCATCTTCGGGACCCTAAATGCTACACAAGTTGTTCCACCGATTAATTGTTCTCACTGTCAGGAAATTTCTCCTCAGTTCTAAGTTGCTTCTCTCCTTAATTAGTTTCCACCCATTGCTTCTTGTTCTACTCTGAGGGGCTCTGGAGAATAGTTTGACTCCCTCTTCTTTGTGGCAACCCCTGAGATATTGGAACTGGACTAGAAAACTTCCAAGGTCCCTTCCAGCTCTATTCTGATTCTTTTTGGGACTAAAGTCATACTATAACACAAAGGCTGCTTCACACAATTTGTCCTGACCTCAAACTGGTTAACCAACTGTTAACCAATTTGGTTAGCTGGTTAACCAACCCTGACAAAAATAAAACCTTATAAAACCACTAATGTCAGGGAATAAAGTGGGGAATCCTATTAGATACTTTCCGTTCTCTGCAGCTGGGGCATCTCCTGACCCAATCCTTCTTGATCGACTTCTATCAAAGACTCAAAAGACTAGACAGATATATTTAAAATATGATTTAGATTTCTATTTCCTAGTTATTTATTCTAATGATTTCAAAAAAGGGTTAAGAATCTTTGTTTAAACCAGTGGTAGTCAACCCATCCCTACCGCTCACTAGCAGGTATTCCAGCTTTCATGGTGGGCGGTAGGGGTTTGCTGTAACTCTGCTTTATAAATTTTATAAAGTAAAGTTACTTCCCTACTTTATAAATCACCATTACTGTGGAACTGGCAGGCAGTTAGAAAATTTTAATACTACCAGAAATACAAAAGTGGGCGGTAGGTATAAAAAGGTTGACCACCCCTGGTTTAAACAATAACCATTTCAAGGTCACAAAATAGCAATTAAGATCTATATAAATCGATTTCATTAGAAAATTTTATTTATTTAGTCAAGCATGAAGACAAATATATAAGTATAAACAGGATTATGAATACATAAAATGGATAGAAATATAAGGGAACATTAGGACAGGAACAGTAGGCAGGTTGGTGCGCTTATGCTCGCCCCTTACGGACCTCTTAAAAATGGGGTGAGGTGGACAAGTAGACATCAACATTTACATCAACTTATAATAAAACTTAGACAGCAGAGCCCCATTCATCATTCTGGTCCAAACCCCTTGAGAAGCCTGACTGAACAAGCCACCATCCAATAACAGAGGACTAATAACCCGAATGAAAAAACCATTTACAGCCTAACAAAATCTCCTGATTAATGCAACCGAGGTGGCGCAGTGGTTAAATGCAGCACTGCAGGCTACTGCTAGATCAGCAGTTCAGCGGTTCAAATCTCACCGGCTCAGGGTTGACTCAGCCTTCCATCCTTCCGAGGTGGGTAAAATGAGGACCCAGATTGTTGGGGGCAATATGCTGACTCTCTGTAAACCGCTTAGAGAGGGTTGAAAGCCCTATGAAGCGGTATATAAGTCTACTGCTATTGCTATTGCAACTCCTACAAACCCCTTTCCCGCTTTTTAACCTAATGCACACTTTTTCAAACACGGAGAAATGAAGACGGGTGGATTTCCAACTCCTAGGCTTTCAAGAGGCTTAGGAAACACCAGCCCAATCGGGCACACGGTGCGAATGCTGCGTTCTCAGCCCCACTTTGGGGGAAACGGCCCCTCCTTTCTGGAGATCTCTATTTTTGCTTCGCACCCTTCCTCTCCCCCTGCCTGGACCCTGCATGGAGAAGGGCGGCAGGGGACCATGGGACCTCAGACTCCGACCCCGGGGAAAGTCTTGGCCCGTCTCCATGCATGACTCCAGCGCGGGTCCCCTTTTACACGGGCAGAGCCGCCACTCACGCAACTGGAGAATCTCGTTCGGGATTCCAGTCCCAGCATAGTTTCCCGGCAGCCACTGCGCTTACCGCAAAGTCCTAGCTCCGGGCTCACAGATGGAGGGCAGAAGGGCTCCTAGCCTCTCCCGACGAAGACCCCGCGCAATTCCGGCGCATGCCCAGTTCCCTCCTGCACTGAGAGCGCCCTCCTAGTGGACTCTGCCCGAAGTGCCAGGATTCCCCTAAAGGGCGGGAAAGAAGAGCGTGCCTGAGGTGAGGCGGAGGGCAGGGATGATGGGCATGGGAGTAAGGCGGAATGGCCCCTCTCTCCCCGGTTTCCTGTTCGAGAAAAGTTTTGGCGTCTCCGCAGGTGGCAGATTTACGCATTCAGCTGCCCCTCTCAAATTTCTTGCCTTGAAATCCCACTTGAAGCACAGAGTGACATCTTAAAGGAAAAACAGCAATTGGAGTGGCAAACGGATATAATTGTATCAAGAAAGAAAATTTGTATCGTGGGTTTGAAATGAGGGGTCTTTGGTACTCTCTGAGCTTGCTTGTTTTTTTTCCAGAAATGTCATTATCCAAACCAGTGGTGAAATTCAATTTTTTTTACTACGGGTTCTGTGGGTGTGGCTTGGTAGGCGTGGTGTGGCTTGGTGGGTGTGGCTTGGTGGGTGGGTGGCAGGGGAAGGATACTGCAAAATCCCCATTCCCTCCCCATTCTGGGGCCAGCCAGAGGTGGTTCTCCGAACTACTCAAAAATTCTGCTACCGGTTCTCCGAACTACTCAAAATTTCCGCTACCGGTTCTTTGAACTACTCAAAATTTCTGCTACTGGTTCTCCAGAATGTGTCAGAACCTGCTGGATTTCACCCCTGATCCAAACTAAGCAACATAATCAGTGCTAGTAAGAAGTGAGAGCAAACTCCATTCCTTACTTGCATTGATGATGTTACCTAGTTTGGATAAGGAAATGTTTGCAATAAAACAAACAAGCTGAGAGAGCACCAAAGAAATAATTATACCACAGGAAAAAGAGAGAATATTGATTGCACATGTATAACTTTCTGAAGAAACTTACCATGTCTTTCTGCAAGCCAAATGCTGGAGGCACTGCATATCAGATTCTGCAACTGGTGTAAAAGCTGCAAGCTTTTCCTATGGACTTCTCATTTCTAGAATACCTTTGAATCTACAAATTATAATCTTCAATACATGCTTATAATCAGTGTAGGAATTCACTTTGTTTCATGTACCCAGTTAAGGCACACAAGAGTGCCTTTTGGGTGGTTGCAGATGCCCCTGCTGCCTTCGGATAAATGCGTTTTTCAGCAGAATTCGCTATGCGACCACTCGTTTTGATGTGTTTCTTTCATGATCACAGAATTCAATGACTAACAAATATGTTTGTGCTGATATAGCTTTGCATACCACCAATTTTTTCCCCCCTGAAGAATGAAGCTTGGAACGTTACCTTGCATTAAGTTCAAAGAAAATCATTCCTACAACTACCAGGTTTGTTCTTTATTATCGTTATTTTTTTGTTGTCCAGTTTGACCTGGAATCATGAAGGAGCAATATTTGAATAAACATCTTCAACCCAGAAATCTGAAATATGTCCCCAATCAAAGCTTTCAAACATATTAATGTGTTAATTTTTAAGACAACCAAGAAGAAGAAAAGGTTTTATCTGTCTACCCCACTATCATATGTAGACTTTTTCTTAGCCCTTGTCACATCATAAAGGAAAAGGGGCTCCTACCCTTGAGAAAAACAATCTCATCAATTTCAGGGGCTTCTCATCATTCTGCCTCCTTTTTTGAGAGAGGAATTTTCATCCTGAAACTCTCTTCACACTCAACATGGGCTTGTTATGTGATTGTTGTTTAATGTCATGAGAATCCTTTGACCAAAAATGGTTCCCTGCAGAAGCATTCATACTGGTTGATCAGGTCTCAGTTCTTCGCAGTTGAAGCAAAGTTGGACTAGTTTTTTGTATCTTCACATCCAGGAGGAAGTTCCCGTTCCCATTTCTGTATGGTTGGTCAGGAGAGACTGAAGTAGTTTTCTGAAGTATTTTTTTTTAATTCATATTGTTTTACTTTGGTCCACACAGATTTCCAAAGATCTTCCTTCTTGCTTGATCATTTGTAATGTCAGCACACTGGAGTTGTTTTCATTCTCATCCTCTTTAGTATCCCTAACTTGGGAGAAAAACAAAAACAAAAAAGGAAAGAATTTTAAGATTGTGAAAAAGAAGGAAAGTTGAAACCATGGCAAGTGTCTTTGGATCGGATGAATTTCTACCTGCATATCTGCTATAGTGGAAGAAAGACCAATCAAGCTTTATCTGGAAGAGATGCATCCAATAAATACAGTGCCTTCTACAGTTGTTAAAAGTGTATCCAACTAAGGATCATGATCAACTGGAAACTGGGATAAATGTAAACTTAAGAAAAAAAACCTTCTTTTATTGATGTGCAATAGCAACAGCCACTTAAAAATGGCACTTTCAAAAATCTGGTTCATAATTCTGAAATCAATTCTTTCTTACAGTCAAAGGCCAGCATAAAAAGGGTTGGATATTATCAATTAAACATAATAATAATTTAAAAGTTAATATAATTAAAACAGACACACCCATGTTTTTCCCATTGGTAAATTCATCTCCCTGGTACTGTCAGCTTTGAGGGTCAGACTTAAAAAATGTCCCTTCATTAGTTCAGTATACACAAATAGGAAATGCAGATTTAATCAATTAAATCAAAAATTTCCATAGATTCTCACCCAAATGGATCTGTGTATGGGAAATTAGGTCATTCCTTGTCCTGAAACTCTTTCCACATTCCGAACATTTATATGGCTTGTCCTCTGCGTGGATCTTTTTATGTCTCATAAGAGATGACTTTTGACAGAAATCCTTTCCACACTCCATGCATTTATATGGCTTCTCTTCTGTATGGATCCTTTTATGTCTCATAAGAGGTGCATTTTCACAGAAGCTCTTTCCACACTCCATGCATTTATATGGTTTATCGCCTGTGTGGATTCTTTTATGAGAAGTGAGATTACTGCTTTGAGTAAAAGTCTTTCCACACTCCATGCATTTATATGGTTTATCGCCTGTGTGGATTCTTTTATGAGAAGTGAGATTACTGCTTTGAGTAAAAGTCTTTCCACACTCCATGCATTTATATGGCTTCTCCCCTGCATGGATTCTTTTATGGGAATGAAGATTACTACTGGTAGTAAAACCCTTTCCACACTCTAAGCAGTTATATGGTTTTTCTCCAGTGTGGATCCTTATATGTTTCATAAGGGATGCATTTTCGGAAAAGCTCTTTCCACACTCTGGGCACTTATAAGGCCTCTCTCCACTGTGCACCCTTTCATGGGATGTAAGATTCCCCTGTTGACTGAAGGCCTTTTCACACTTCACACATTTATATGGCTTCTCACCTGTGTGGATCCAGTTATGGGAAGTAAGTTGGCTACTATTAATGAAGGTCTTTCCACACTCCATACATTTATATGGCTTTTCCCCTGCATGGATTCTTTTATGGGAATTAAGATTACTACTAGTACCAAAGCCTTTCCCACACTCCAAACAATTATATGGTTTTTCCCCCGTGTGGGTCCTTTTATGCTTTGTAAGCGATGCATTTTCAGAGAAGCTCTTTCCACATTCTCGACATTTGTAAGGCCTTTCTCCACTGTGCATCCTTTCATGGGAAGTAAGATTACCCTGTTGACTGAAGGCCTTTCCACACTCCAAGCATGTATATGGCTTTTCTCCTGTGTGAATCCTTTTATGGGAAGTAAGTACACTCCTTTTAGTAAAGTTCTTTCCACACTCCATGCATTTATATGGCTTCTCTCCTGTGTGGATTCTTTTATGGAAACTAAGGGAACCACACCTACTGAAACTCATTCCACACTCTCTACATTTATATGGCTTCTCCCCTGTGTGAATCCTTTTATGGGAAGTAAGATGACTGCTCTGAACGAAGGTTTTTCCACACACTCTGCATTTATATGGCTTTTCCCCTGTGTGGATCCTTTCGTGTTTCAGAAGGGATGCATTTTCACAGAAACCCTTTGCACACACACTGCATTTATATGGCTTTTCCCCTGTGTGGATCCACTTATGGGAAGTAAATTGATTGCTTCTTCTGAAACATTTCCCACACTCCAAACATTTATATGGCCTCTCTCCTGTGTGGATCCTTTTATGAATAGTAAGAGACCCATTTTCACAGAAGCTTTTCCCACAGTCTAGGCATTTATATGGCTTCTCTCCTGGGTGAATTTTGTTTTGAGATGAACTGGATTTATTTTCATGACTAAAAGACCAAGTCCAATTGAATTTTTTCCAATTGTCTCTATACACATGACCTTCTCCTTTGGCTTGCATTGGATAGTGTTTATTGACATCTAATTTATTTTTGAATTGTTGTACACGTTTCTCAAAAGATTTCTTCTTTATCTTCCCTTGTTGGGCAAGAAAGTCTTTCATCAGAGCATCAATGGAAGATAAGCTTTTCTGATTCCAATTATTTAACTGTTTTTTCTCATGGCTTTCTAGTTGCATTTGCATTGCACGCTTCTGCATTCCGTCTCCAGAATTCATCATTTGGAACGATTCCCCAGAATCTTTATTCTCCTGCACATTATTACCTTCAAAGGAAAAGAGAAATGACAATGAAAGGAAGCTTGGAGAAAAATATAAAGCTATAGGAAGTCACATAGAACATAGAATAACAGGGTTCGAAGGGACCTTAAAGGTCTTCTAATCGGACCTCCTGCCTGTGGCAGGAGATCCTATACCATTCCAGACAAATGGCTGTCCAATCTCTTATTGTCAAAGTGATAGCGCTCCCACAACTTCCAGAGACAAGCTGTTCTATTTTATTTTCCTTTCCTTTTTTAATTATCTGCACATATTCAAATCTCACCTTGAGTTAACTTTGAGTGAAGCAAGACTCAGGGGAAACATTCAACTAAGTATTAGGAGAAAACCTAAAATATATTGGAAGGGAGCCAATTCAGCAGGGACTTATAAAAACTACTTTGCCTTTACTATGCATTTTTTTCTTAGCAAAATCAAATCCTTGAAAGAAAAAAAGAGTTCTTCAATTAATCCTAAACAGCATATTTTCAATGGAAAACTAGCCCATTTTGCCATTAATCCCAAGGCGCAAAGTAATTGGAAAAGAAAGGTCCTTAATTCAAAAGCCTAAATACCACCTATCTCCTGTTTACAACACAGTCCTTTCAGCAGTTCCAAAAAGAACACCCACTGGCACCATTCAGATGACTAGAAAAAAATCCAAGTGGCCTCAACAATTCTTAGAAAGATTACTAACGACCAGATGACTGCAAGGAATATAAATCCTTCCATTCCCCACCATTCAGTCAGAATTGAAGAGACTTCTTGGATGAGAAGTGAAATATCTTCAAGGAAAAACAAAGTCCAGTTGCCTCTTGAAAAAAGCACCTGTGGGACAACCATGACCTGGATGACTGAGAATCTCCCTAGACACCAAGAGCCTAAATAAATGATAATCCTTCATTATATAGATGTAATTTTTATTTTTAGATTTATTTGCTGTCTATTTGCGTGTGATGGAATGGAACATCTCTTGAATCCAAGGGTTAGTTTTTTACTAACATGTTGAAATAGAAATGAAAACAAATCACCAGATTAGAAGTAGTACAGAATTTTTGTATTATTTATTTGTATTTTATTGGTCTTGTATGCTGCCCACTCCCGAAGGACTCTGGGCGGCTTCCAATAAACAAGGGAAGGGGATAAATAGACAAATAGACAAACAACAATTTAAAATACACAACATTCAGTTACCGTGGGGCTGGCTATTTCAACAGCCCCCCAGCCTGCCGGAGCAGCCAGATCTTAGTGGCTTTGCGGAAGGCCGGGAGAGTAGTAAGGGTCCGGATCTCCACGGGGAGCTCATTTAAGCAAGAAACCAATGACCTTTTTCCTTCCTTGGAGCACAAGAAGACCAGATCTTTTTACTTCTCCCCCACAAGAGATAATATATAGTTGGAATTTTTAATTAAAAAAAAATAGTTGATGACATCAGACTACAAAATGTATTGCCAAACTCTATGATAGGGGAATAACAAACCCATACACAGATCGGCCACATTTCTTTGATTTTCCAGCATGACTTCCCAATGCAGAACTTTTTGGTCAGGATCCAGATGAGACCACTCCTCCTCAGAGAAATACACAGCCACATCTTCATAGGACACAACACCCTCCTGAACAAGAAAAAACAGAAAAGACCCAGAAGGATTTACAAGATCTGCCGTATTCTGTAGAAATTCATAAAGCAAAGATAACAAAAAAATTATCAACATGATATAGATTCTGCAAGACTTTTAATGCCAGCATCCATCCATCCATCCATCCATCCATCCATTGTATCTCACTCTATTTATCGTTATCTATCTATAGTATATCCATCCATCCATCCATCCACCCACCCACCCACCCACCCACCCACCCACCTATCTAACGTATCTATCTATCTAACGTATCTATCTATCTATCTATCTATCTATCTATCTATCTATCTATCTATCGTATCTCACTCTATCTATTATATCTATCAATCTATGGTATATCTATCTATCCATCCATCCATCCATCTGTCATATCTATCTGTTCTGACCCGCTCTGGCCTGTGAATAAACCAGAACACAGGCTTGGCTGTTTGCCACTATTTAATTAATGAGATAACAAATCCTTTGGCTGAGGGCCCAGACAACTCACATTCAATATAATAGCTTGGCAGCAACCCAGATAGTTCCAATGAAGCAACGCAGATAATCCAAACGAACAGACACAGCTAGAATACAGACAGATTTCTTCAATACTAGTTCGAACGGTTGTTTCCTGCAAATGTCCCCTCCCAATGCCTCACTTATAAACTCTCTTGGAAGGGGCCCATCCATAACCACCTGTGCGTAATTATCTTCTATGAGTCTGCCTACGGAGTTGCTGCTTGCATTTCTCAGCCCTTCTCATTCGAGCATCAGGGACAAACTGCCTTTGATCTTCCCCACTGCTCCATGCCTCAGGCGCCTCCTGGTGGCCAATCAGCCTCTCTGGACCCTGCTCTAAGTCTGAACCCTGCACAGGATCCTCCAGATCTTCCATGGCAGACTCATATGGTTCCTCACTATCCGAATCCATCAGCAGCTCAACCGGATCCTGCTGGGCCACAACATACATCTATCTATCTATCTATCTATCTATCTATCTATCTATCTATCTATCTATCTATCTATCTATCTATCTATCTATCTATCTATCATCTATCTATCTATCTATCTATCTATCTATCTATCTATCTATCTATCTATCTATCTATCTATCTCTCTATCCTATCTATCTATCTATCTATCTATCTATCTATCTATCTATCTATCTATCTATCTATCTATCTATTATAGCTCACTCTATCTATCTATCTATCTATCTATCTATCTATCTATCTATCTATCTATTATAGCTCACTCCATCTATCGTATCTATCAATCTATGGTAAATCAATCTATCCGTCCGTCCGTCCGTCCGTCCATCCATCCATCCATCCACCCATCTATCGTATCTATCGTATCTATCGTATCTATCTATCTATCTATCTATCTATCTATCTATCTATCTATCACTCAATCACTCAATCACTCAATCAATCAATCAATCTATGGTATATCCAGCCAGCCATCTATCCATCTATCATATCTATCTATCTATCTACCGTATCTATCTACCATATCTATCTATCTATCATCTATCTATCTATCTATCTATCTATCTATCTATCTATCTATCTATCTATCTATCTATCTATCTATCTATCTATCATAATGTGAAAAAGAAAATACACCGTCTTTGGGTTCTATGGTTTTACCTATCAGGACATAATAAAAATCATCTGGTTCTTAGCAGTTCTTATAAGTAATTAAATACAATCTCAGATGAACAACACATGATATATTATACCATGCCATCATTTATTGTACAAAAAGAAAGGCAAAATGGAAAAGCCACGTGTGAAAAAAATGAGTACACCCCATGATTCAACAGAGTGCAGAATCACCTTTAGCAACAATAATTTGAGGTGATCATTCTCTGTATGGCTTTATCAGGCTCTCACATCACTGTGAAGGAATTTTGACTGACTCTTCTTTACAACACTTTCACAGTTCATTGAGGTCTGTGGACATTTGTTTATGCACAGTTCTCTTGAGGTTCTGCCACAGCATTTCAATTGGATTGAGGTCTGGACTTAAACTGGACCATTGATTTGCTGATGGATTTGGGATCATTGTCCTGTTGCAAGACCCAATGTCAACCAAGCTTTAGCTGTCAAATAGATGGCTTCCCATTTGATTCTAGAATACTTTGGTATACAGAGGCGTTCATGTACAGCTCCGTGACTGCAAGGCTGTAAAACAAGCCCAAATCCTCACCCCTCCATCACCGTGCTTGATGGTTGGTGTGAGATGTTTGAGCTTATACGCTGTGTTTGGTTATAGCCAGTGGTGGGTTCTGGATCCCGTCGCAACCAGTACATTGCGCATGGGGCCAAGCATCCTAGTTGGGCATGTGCGCTGTGTGCGCATGTGCACGCCACCGCCCTGTGACAACCAGCTGCACAATTGGCCTGTTTGCGTTATAAACAGCTATGGAACACTGTGGCCTTTATTTTTCTAAAACAAGCGACATGGTGTGATATGTCATGTGTTGCTGTTCATCTGAGGTTGTATTTACCTACTTTTAAGAACTGATGATAATTGGGACACGGTGGCTCAGTGGCTTAGCTTGTCGATCAGAAGGTTGGCAGTTCAGCGGTTCGAATCCCTAGCACTGTGTAACGGAGTGAGCTCCTGTTACTTGTCCCAGCTTCTGTCAACCTAGCAGTTCGAAAGCACATAAAAATGCAAGTAGAAAAATAGGAACCATCTTCGGTGGGAAGGTAACAGCTTTCCATGCCCCTTCGGCATTTAGTCATGCCAGCTACATGACCGCAGAAACATCTTCGGACAGCGCTGGCTCTTCGGCTTTGAAACGGAGAGGAGCATCGGTCCCTAAAGTCAGGAACGACTAGCACATATGTGCGAGGGGAACCTTTAGCTTTACCTTAAGAACTGATAAGGACCAGATGATTTTTATTATGTCTTGATATGTAAAACCATATAACTCAAAGAAGGTATACACTCTATCTCTATCTCTCTGCCCCCTCTCCTTCAAAGATTAACTAGAAAAATGAGATTTAAGATCTAGCCTTTGAAAATATTTCCTACTAATAATCTAAGTGTAGAAAATACGAACCCCTGGATCCAAACAAACAACTTCAAAGAAAACTAAACTGACTGATAGCAACTTGAATCTTCTATTCCCCTTTCCATGTTGCTCAAGAAAACACAAATAATCTAGCCCAAACAAAAGTGCTTTGTTACATTAGTTTCACTTCCTGAAGGAAAGCAAATATATTAATCTAATGAATTATTTTTTTCCTTCTTACTTGAGTTGGAGGTTCAACCATTGTTTCATCTCCATCATAGAGAGCAGACAACTTCATTTGACTCTTCCCTGTAAGGGATACAGAATTTTAAAATACATAATTAACAAAATAGGATGACAGAAGATAGAAGACATAAAGATGAGACAGCTGAGATCTCTTTGGGTAAGGGGAGGGAACCTTGGATTACCTCCTCCTGAGATATCCTGACTTGGGTCTTCCTGAGAGATCCTTCTGAAAAGCAGCTCTTGGGAGGGATTTGATGGATTCTTCCTTCCCTCAGGACCTCTGATCTCCACAGCAAAGGACTTGAAGTAGGAGGCAAGAGGAAAAAGAAGCAGAATTAATAGACATCACACAAAGTAAAGTGGATTATTGTTCTCTGAACACAACTTCAAAGTCCCCAGCATCAACAAGGAGGCAGTAAAGAAAGGAATTGCTGTCCCCAATTGATGATACCTAGTTTGTGCAATGAAACATCTGGAAGAAAACAAGCAAACTCAGATAACCCATTTCAACCCTGAGCTACAAATATTCTCCTTTATTGGTGACTGATCTACTACAATGGATAATGAAATAATGTCCTATAAGAATTAGTGTGATATAATTTTATGAGTGCGAGAAAAGTCTTTATTCTTTATTCACTTTTGGACTCCTAAGATGAAGGTATCTCACCTGCAACTTGAGCTGCTCCTTAAGCTCTTCCACCTGGCTCAGGAGGAAACCTTCTGCCAGGGCCACCGCCTGGGAGCTGGTCTCTGCTCCACACTCCCGCACCCAGCTCTCCATCTCTGGGGAAAGAAGGGCCATGAGCTGCTCCAGAACCACCAGGTCCATCATCTGTGCTTTAGTGTGTCTTTCTGGTCTCAGCCATCGCTTACAAAAATTGTGGAGTTGGCTGCAAAGTCCTCGAGGACCCTCAGCCTCCTGGTATTGGAGGCTCCTGAGGTTCCAGGGCTGAACTTCTGAATGCATGATGGTTTGCTCCTTCAGGATCTTCTGCCCAGTTCTGGCCTCACAGCACCCAGGTTGTACAGCTGAAAGGCCTTTTCCAGTTCTCTCACTTGCTAAAGGTTGTGTCTCCATCTTTTCTCTGCCAGTAACACAACTCCAAGGAATCTTGTAGATCTCCAAATGCCTTTTCATTCATAGGACCGATGCCAGAGCCACTGGAATAAGCACAGAAGGCCATTAGGCGCTCTTTTCCCAAGAGATAAATTTTACATGTCAAGAATTTAAAATGGTTTCCAGTTTCTGTATTTGAGATGGGGGGGAAAAATCCAAGAATGAGAAAGTGGATACTTTAACCATTGAACAAGTTATTCCCACAGAACTGGAATAAGTTTGCAATGGAATTGAGCAGATAAATCCTGCTTTTGTGCATGTATGTGTGCATTTGTGTGAGTGAAGTACACTATTTTTTCATATAAGGAACAATTTCCATTCTATATTCACCTCCAAAGGAGTATTCACATAAACTGCCAAACTCAAAACAGGTGGACATGGAAGCTCATTACAGGTAGTCCTCGAGTTACGACCACAATTGAGACCAAAATTTATGTTGCTAAGTGAAATATTTGCTAAGTGAATTTGCCCCATTTTATGACTTTTCTTGCCTGAGTTGTTAAGCGAATCATCGCATTTGTTAGGTTAGTAACACGGCTGTTAAGCGAATCTGGATTCCCCTTTGATTTTGCTTGTCAGAAGGTCACAAAAGCTGTTCACATGATCCCGGGGTACTGCAACTGTAAATATGAACCATTTGCCAAGCATCTGAATTTTGATCATGTGACCGGGGAGATGCTGCAAATGCAGTGGCGGGTTGCTAATTGGTTTACTACCGGTTTGCTCGTGCTTACGCCATCCACCGCCACCAATATCAGTTCAGCCGAACAGGGCCAAACCGAGAGCAACCCAGCTCTGCTGTAATGGTTGTAAGTGTGAAAAACGGTCATAAGTCACGGTCATTTTTCAGTGCCGTTGTAACTTTGAACAAGTGAATAAATGAACTGTTGTAAGTCGAGGGCTACCTGTAAACATTGAAATGCCAGGAAACGACCCTGGCTGAATATGCCCCCTTTTCCTTCTTAAGGGAGTCCTTTGGAGAGGAGAGCCTTCCTCGGACTCGCAGGCAGATTCACACAACCTGGCGGGAGCCCAAGAGGCTCATCCCAGCGCAGACCCGAGGTTCCCCCGAGCAGGACTGGAGAGGCTGCCCCACTTTTCTTCCCCTCCGGAGACAGGATCGGGTCCTCGGGGAGCCTGGTGCGAATCCTGCCTCCTCCTCGCCCGGCTTCTCTGCTCTCCTGCTGGGCCTCCGCAAGGATAACCCGACCCTTCCCCCCCATCCGAGCTCTTCCCCGGACACGGGGCGGGAAGGGACCCCCCGCCGCCTTCCTGGGATCACCCGGTTCGTCTTCTGCTGCTCTGGAGCTCCACTTCCCTCCCTGTATGGAGAGGGCGACTGGGGAGCATGGGACCCGGGGTTGCAGCCGGAGGAGGGCCGGCCGCGGGTCTCTCCCTCCTCCGCCTCCCTTTGCACGGGAAGAGCCCCACCCGCCACTTCACCCTCACCCGGGGCACGTCTGGATCTCCCCCCCGCCAGGCTCTCCCGCAGCTTCTCAGCCTCTTGCGGAGCCACAAGGGTTAAGGAGAGCGAGTGCGGCTCCCCAGAACGGCAAGCGTTTGTGACGTCACTCCCTTCGCAGCCTAATCTACAAAAACAGCTGTGACCTTCGCCCTCCAGTGGGCCAATAGGGAAGCGCCTGACATGATACTCTTTTTGCCGACCGCGCCCCCTTGCGGATTTGGCGCGAGGTGCCAGAATTATAGAAAGGGCGGGAAAGAGGAGAGCTTCTGAGGCGAAGGGAGGAGGGCAGGGATGATGGGCATGGGAGTAGGAGGAAAGGCTCGTATCAGTTGCTCCCTGCCCTGAAGACTCTGAATAAAAAGAAAAATTTCTAAAATGGAGGAAAAGCTGAAACCCTATGGATATTCCAGAAATTTTACCTCATAAAGAGGCTCCTTAATTGAGAAATGAAGAGGGGAAATGGGATTTCATCTCTTGACTGGAGAAAAAGTGGAATTACAAAACTAAGAATGGAAGATTGTGAAAAAGGAATATAAATCTAGACTAGGATGAGGGAAAAGCCATTTTTTACATAGGGATTCAGTAGGAAATTCAAGAGATGTGACTAGGAAGCTTAAGCCCTTTGGAGAATTTAAGGCAGAGATATATCATGTGGCCATAAATAAAAAGGGAAAATGAAAATATTCGACCACATTTGGAGTCTACAATGACACACAAAGGGATTAGCTACAGTGAGCAAAACAAAGAATTTAAAACGATGGAAAAGTGGTTAAAATCCATTTAAAAAGAATGGAGCTAACCTTTTATTTATCTTTATATATCTATTTCTCCACCCCCCCCCCCCAATTTCACAAAGAACGTTTAATAAGCAATATTTGAAAAAACAGCTTGGATCCAGTAAGAACCGAAATGCCACCCTCAGGCTGTCCAAACACTTTAGTATATTAGTAATTTTTAATGCAACAAAGAAAAGATAATTGCAGCACCCAAGTGATGCGCAGGACAGCGCTCAGCAGCCTGAACACGGCGGCAGGCAAGATGGCATGGTCACACTGCAACTGCTTGGGAAGGGGCCCTTGCAGACCGGTGGCAGGGGAGAGCTCCATAGGTTGTAAATATGGGCCGACTTGCTCTGAATCAAACAGGAGCAGCCCAGCAGGGCAGCCAAGAGCAGTGATGTCCAGACAACGAAGAGCCCCCATGAGTTGCTCATCCCAGATGCTGTTGCGTTGAAAGCGAAAAACAGGTCCATATGTTTTGGAAGGGAGATAAAAATAAATCCTGCAGTATTTTGCTGCTGCTGTGCAAACCTCAGCATGGGCAAGTAGCCTTGAAATGCAGTGGGGCAGCTGACAGTGCGGCCAGCGGTGGAGCTAGGGTTGGCTGTGGGGCGGCTGCCGGCATCCATTGACATTGGACCCACCCTTGTTCAGGGTAGAATGCCCAGCCAGGGGGAATCTGGGTCTGCTGGCGGTAGCCTAAGGGGTGGCTGGCGAGGTGGACTGACTAGCTTTGGCAGGATGAAGACCCCTTGTGGCAGCCCAGGGCTAGACTTGCCCAGGGGGTCCAGTGGTAGGCTGACAGCTGTGACAGCTTGAGCTGAACCCGGTAGATTGGACCCACCGAGGGAGGCTTTTGTATGATTCGCTCTACGCTGAGAAACAAAGGGGAAGCTCCGTTCTGGGTAGTCATGTTCCCCTGGATGGGGAAGGTGAATGTCAATTAGGGCAGAACCATGATGGCCTGGCTAGTTTGGTTGTGCTGGCCCAGGCTGATGATGCCTAGCTGGCCGAATCTTTCTGGCAGTCCCTCCAAGGTTTGGCTTCTCAATAGTGGCTGGGTTCCCCATTCCCAGGATTTGCTGAGGTCTATGGGCCTTGCAGCTCTCCACTCGAAGATGGTAGTGCCCTCTGCCTGCGCTGAGGCAATCTGGTGCTTCTGAAGCATTGGATACCCGGCTAATTCCTCCTCAGCCTGGTAAAGCTCCTGGGAGGATGGCCACTTCTCTGGTTCCTGGTGCATTGGGACCACAAAGCCATCGCCAGAGACATCCCCACATCAGTGGAACTGTTGAGTTAATGGCCAGGGGACATGCTCTTTGGGCCGGGCACCCAGTTGGCGTTCAACCTCTGCTGCCTCTGCGGCTGCTAGTTCAGCCATCAAGGGGTCCCAGAGCTGTCTCTGCAGAGCCCGCTGGTTCCCGCAGCTCCAATGATGATTTTTCAGTTGATTTTTCCTCTGTCTTCCTCTGGATCTTTCCTGAGTCTTCCCTCTGCCCAGTATACCGGGTAAGTGGCTGGAGCTCAGGACCCTGGACAGCGACCCCACGTGCATGAGGAATTTGTTGCTTTTTATTTGAAGAGTCGAGTTAATATCAGGGTTCCAAGTAACAGACCGAACACAATCAAAACTCCGGGGCCTGAGGTTTCCTCAAAGTATAGATTTATTAGGCAAGTCATATTGGCACAGCTGGTGAAAACCCAACTCGGAAGGTCCCGAGGTTTTCCCCGCCCAATTCAAAATCCATAGTTCTTTTCCCGTTGACATTAGCTTTTTGGGCTGCTGCCACACACAAGTAACTCAAGTTTAAGTGATCATCCATTCGGACTCCCAGGCTCCCTCTCACTTGCTGTTTCTGAGCCAGGTTTCATATAATCATTTTTTTTCCTGCCCAGGTGTAAAACCTTACTTTTCTCCACATTAAATTTCATTTTGTTGGATTCAATGTTATCTCATTTGGATCAAAAAGGCACAATATGTCAGTCCTGGAAGCAATCTTTTGTGTTTGGCCTTCAGGCCTGGCACATTTAGTGCTGTGGGAAACTGGGAAGGGGGATTGTACAGAGCAAGAGTGATATATAGTCTTAAAAACATGCCTTTTTCAGAGAGTCAAGGACATCTTGCCCTGCACCTGGAGAGGCGTGACTGGGAGACACTTCAAGTTGGGATGGTGCTTTAATTGGACCATGTGATGGATATGTGAGTGCTGGGCAGGGACTTGGACTTTCTTTTGGGTGGGGAAAATTGGAAGCTTTCAGATTCGGGTTTTCCCAGATGTGCCAATATGACATCTCTATTAAAATGGAACTTTGAGGAACGTCCAGCCTTGAAGTCTTCTTTTGTTGGGGGCGGCTGGGGAGTATGGGTCCCGGGGTTGCAGCCGGAGGAGGGCCGGGCGCGGGTTTCTCCCTCCTCCGCCTCTCTTTGCCCGGAAAGCGCCCCCTCCTCACCCAGGACACATCTGGATCTCCCCCCGCCAGAATCTCCCGCATCCTTTCGGTTTCCTTCGAAGCCCCAAGGGTTAAGGAGAGCGAGTGCGGAGTCCTAGAGCGGTAAGCATTTGTGATGTCACACCTCCTCTGAAAAGCCAACCAAAATTCGCCCTCCAGTGGCCCAACGGGGCAGCGTTACCTTCCGTTTGCAGAGGGCGTCCTTTAGTGCAGGGGTCTCCAACCTTGGCCACTTTAAGACTTGTGGACTTCAACTCCCAGAATTCCTCAGCCAGCTGATTGAGGAATTCTGGGAGTTGAAGTCCACAAGTCTTAAAGTGGCCAAGTTGGAGTGGATTTTGCACAATGTGGCAGGGGACCTTGCAAAGGTGGGAAGGATGGGAAGGGGAGGGAAGGGATGATGGGCGTGAGAGTAGCAGCAAAGGGACTTCTCATTGGTTGTCTGTCAGAGAAAAGTAGCGGCGCCTCCTGAGGGAGGCAACATTTTCCTGTCAGGAAAATGGAGATTTTTGTAGGTTTTCATTTCTTTAGTTCAATATACACAGCTGCGCTTTCCCAATTCTCAGCTCTGGCTGCCTAAGAATAACTGAAAAGACCGAGTGGCAATTGTGACAAAGGAAATTAATGCTGAAGATAAAAAATATGGAAGGAAAACCAGTTCCAAATTAAAGAAAAAACCCAAACTGGTGATTGTTGCAGAAATTTCACCTCATAAGGTAAAATTTCTCCTTGGTGGAGAAATGAAGAGGGGAAAATGGCGTCTCCTCTGTGACCGGAGAAAAAGTGGAATTGCAAAATGATGGAGCAGTTTACATTACTCCCTTTTCCATTATCATTCAAGTTTAATTTCACACATTCAGTACTTACAGGTCACACACATCACCAAACTACTAAACAATGAATAGTAAGCAATCAAAGGCAGGAAAGGATTACTTTAAAGCACACCACATACATATGCAATGCACCACAAACGAACCCTTTCCCACCTTCTATGGCCATCTGTAACCCAGGTTGGAGTTGCAGGCTTGTTTGTATCACTAAAAGTTTGTAACTCAAAAGTTTATAAGTAGAGGAATGTCGTGGCTTTAACACTAACTCTGAAATTTACATAGATTCTCTTTCAAATGGATCTGTGTATGGCAAATTGTGGGAAATTATCCCATAATTGGCTGGGTGAAATTAGCTGGGATCAATAGGATAGGATAGAATATCTGGATCAATATCTATCTGGATCAAAAGTATCCCAGTGAACATTTGCCAAAAGCCATATGGAAAGAACAGTCCTGGGAAAGCTTTTAGATAAGGAAGCCGAATTCATTTCGGGTGTCTATACACGGATACACACAGAGATGAGAGGCCTCTATTATCTGAGATATAAACACACAGAATTAGCCTTGCATCCTTTTGCCGCCTCGTGTAACAAATCAGTCATTCCCATATGCCTAATGTAGCTCTCTGTACAATTCCATACCTCCTCCCTGCCTTTCTGCCAGAATGTGTATCAAGAAGTGATTTGTAACATACTGTGAGATGCTTTGTTTTGTATAAACTGCTGACTAGCTTTCTTTGAACTTTCCTAATAAAAAGTGTTCTGGTTTAGCCAGAAGACGCCATTTTCACCCAGTCTGCAGAGTGTGCGTGTGTGTCTCATTGCCAAAGCAGCCTAGGAATCAGAATTCGTGATTTGGACCACCGGATTGTGAGAATGCTTGTATCATCAATGCAAGCCCACTCTCGCAAGTGGTGACCCCGACGTGATCCATTTCACAACGCCAGGAATCAGTCGAGGTGCGACGCAGGAGGCCCGGACAGGTCGAACGGACTCATCGCGTGCCCAACACCCCCATCTCTTACCCAGGCCAATCCGTAAGTATGGGGACAGATTTATCTAAAGAACAGGTGGTTCGCCTTAAGGAAAAAGAGCAGATCGCTCACCTTAAGGAAATTAGACAAATAGTTGGAGCTCACAAAATTATATTAAAGGATAACGGAGACACATTCACGCTTTCCAAAAAGCAGGCAGATGAATTAGCATCTTTAAACCCCACTGCCCCTTCCAAGTATGAGGAAATAACAACAAAGGCTATAGGGGGAGAGAAAAGGGAAAGCAAAGAGGAGATTTTAAAGCAAACTCCTCAAGAAGAAAAATCCAACACCCCAGAAAAATCTGATATCCCTCCTAAATATGAAAAAGTAACAACAGAAATTGCAGAGGAAATTAAGGAAACAGAGATCAAACAAGTTCCTCAGGCAGAAAAATCTAATATTTATCCAGTTTTAAAAAGTACTGAGTACTCACTCGGTCCCCTCACTGCAGGAATGCAAAAAAAGAGAAGTGGGGAGGACGTGAAACTGGAGGACCTAAAATTAATGGCTGCTTTTCCTGTTGATTTTACAGGACAAAACCCTGTGTTCACTCCCTTGCCATCTAGTGTTTTAAAAGATTTGTCTCCATATGTGCAAGGTTTATTGCAGAGTTTGTCTGAAAATTATGTTTTATTGCCAAATGAATGGTACTCAGCAGCAAAAATACTTTCCACTTGGCAGATCATCACGGAATGTTTAAAAACTCATGAACAAGCCGTGATGGGGGGAACAGACACCCCCCCGCTATATTTGAAAACCTCTTTGCTAAATTCACACTCTCACTCTGAATCCAAGGCTTTCTTTTCCCTTGTATATATGCCTTTGAAGCTTCTCAACGTTACGCTTCTGTCTGTTTCACAATCGGGAGATTAATTTTGGGGCATTCGGCCAGCCCCACACAAAAGGCTGTCTTTTATTTTCCTTCTCATTTCAATCTCTTGGCAAGTGAATCTGCCTGGCTCTTCCTATTTCTTCCGGTGATTCCGGCTACCTCTATTTCATTTCTTGTCTCAAGGAGTTCTTGTTACTCCCTTTCTTACTTACTCATCTAATTTTTCTTCTGATTGCTTTAAGCACGCTTTTCTGTCTGAGCACCTGAAACTTTTTCACAGATGTTTCATTTCTCAGAAACCTGCACTCTTTGCAGCTCTAATTACAAAAGCCCGTGTCAGATCTGAATTGGAATGGAGAAAAAATGTTTTTGTGCGTGTATGAATGTGTGCCTAAGTTTTTGTGCACCCTCAAGGTAATTGTAGATAAGATGTTTTCAATCCAAAAGACAGGGATTTTAAAGTGTTCAATTTTGTAACAAATTTGCTGACTTTCTGGCCACCATCAGATGAAAATTGTTGCAGCTGTAATAGTTGTCTTTTAAAAGAAAAGTAAGAAATTTAGTAAGTAATGAGGTAAAGCCTGACTGAATGGGAAGACCTAGGTAATTGGACTTGATTACTTTGATGTAATGTCTGTTAAAAAAAATTCTTAGGTGTCTATTCCAGGTTCTGTGATTAAGGCACGTATCCGACCGGTTATTTTAAAACTGCATGTTAATTTGTGGGGGAGAGATTTGTTGTCTCAGTTTGGGGCAACCCTAACTTTGGAGTAAGGTAGAGAAAGAGTGAAAAAAGAGTGAGAGAGAGGTAGAGGGAAAAAAGGAAGTGAATAGAGGAAAAGAGAAAGAGGAGAATTGAATTGAATTGATGTTTGAAGTTTGTAAATGGGCTTTTGGCTTGAAGCCGTGAGGGTGAGAAGATTAGTTAGGATTTAAACTGCTCTCTGAAATTCCTCGCTGTTTGAAGAATGCATGACTAAGGATTTTGCATGTGAAATTAACTTACACAAGCAGTTTGATTGCAGTGTTAATATATGTTAAATGGTAAAAGTTGGTATGCACGTACCTTGATTTCTTTCATATAAAGAAACAGCAAGTTGCAAAGATTGTTTATGTGTGTATGCTCTTGTGATATCATTTCCAAATTTGTTGAGAGAAAGCATGTTTTAAAGAGCAGGATAGCCGTTTGTAGAATTGTTCAGCCCTGGGCTAACTTAAAGTGATTGCGTGCGTGAATTTCACCCCCCCCCCTTCCCCCCTGAGTCATTCCTTGGAGGGAAACAGGAGAAGGGGGGGAGAGAGAAGCTTGTTGAGAGAAAGCAGAGTGAGAACAAAGGAGAGTTTGTGAGAGGTTAGCCCAGCCATCCCCCCCCCCTTTTTTCCCCCTGAGCCTTTCCTTGGAAGGAAACAGGAGAGGGGGGGAGACAGAGAAGCGTGTGCGTAACTGCTTTCAGACCTAGAGGGAGAGAGACAGTGAGAAAATAGAGCTCATTGGCTTACGTATAGCTTTTTGAACTGATGGTAATGAATGTTTTGTATTAAGAATAAATGAAATGGACCCTTTAATGAAACTAACATTAAAAAACAATGACCCAATTTGGATTGAACAGTGGCCCCTCCCCATTGTCAAGTTAGAAGCCTTAAAAGAAATTGTGCAACAGTTGTTATTAGATAAAAAAATAGAATTGTCAAATAGCCCTTATAATACTCCTGTATTTTTAATTAAGAAAAAATCAGGGAAGTGGAGAATGCTTCAAGATTTAAGAAAAATAAATGAAGTGATTTGTCCCATGGGGCCCCTGCAGTGCGGGTTACCCAACCCTAACGTAATTCCTCAAAATTATGCTTTAACAGTTATTGATTTAAAAGATGCCTTCTTCTCAATACCTTTACATAAAAAGAACAGAGTATTATTTGCATTTACAATTCCTGTATTAAATTATAGTGAGCCAACAGTAAGGTATCAGACGCACTTCAATTGGCCTTAAGTGACTATTTAGGGACAATTAAATACCACTATCCCACAGATTATAGGTTTTTGTTACTGAATCTACAACATTTACAATTGACTTCCTTACAAAGTAAACTGCCAATTAAAAATGCAGTTACAGTTTTTGCTGACGGAACTAAGAACAGGGGTGCATGTGTGTATCAAATCTCAGGACAGTGGATAACTTACCACACGCACCCTCAGAGTTCAGCACAGCGTTCTGAGTTGGCTGCATCCATATTAGCATTTGAGAAATTAAAAGACCAAACATTTAATTTAATTGTGGATTCATTGTATGTTTACCAAGTGATTAATAACTTGTTTGATGCCTATCTTTCACCAGCCCTAGATAAGCAATTGTTAGATATGTTTTTACAGTTACAGCAATTAATAATGGATAGAAAATTTCAATATTTTGTGGCTCATATTAGGAGTCACCAGTCACTCCCTGGAATGCTAACAGAGGGAAATGATTATGCGGACAAAGCCGCTAGGGAAAGTTTTATTGGATTTGCAACTCCATGGGAAAGCCATGAGTATTTTCATCAAAATGCAAAAGCCTTAGTGAAGACGTTTGGAATTTCAAAAACTGAGGCTGTAGCGATTATCCAGCAGTGCTCAACCTGTAGCAGGCAAGAGCCCCCTGGAGATTAAAACAGATAATGGACCCGCATACAGTAGCGCTGCATTCGCTACCTTTTGTGATCAATGGAAAATTGTCCATAAATTTGGCATCCCATACAATTCCCAAGGACAAGGAATTGTGGAAAGAGCAAATTTAACACTAAAAATGATGCTTGACAAACAGCAAGGCCCCTTTAAGATAGGGCTGCCTGAAATCCAAAACCGTTTGAGCAAAGCCTTATACACACAGAATTTTTTAAATCTTACAGGCTCACCCATAGCTTCCACAGCCGGGGAAAGACATTTTCAGCGTAGCGTAGTTTCTCCCCGCCCTCTTGTTTATTACAGACAATTGCCAGACCCTCAGTGGAAGGGCCCCGTGGAGCTCGTTACTTGGGGACGTGGATACGCTGCTGTGCAACTCCCGGACAGAGTGTTGTGGGTTCCTGGAAGATGCATACGACCGTTTCATGAGAGACCAGTGAAGACAGATGATAACAAGGATCCCGAAGCAAGCCTATCCCTTTTGTTTCAAGCCACAGACGACTAACATTGCTCCCTGCGAAGCCTGTTGGTGTTTCCATTGCTTCTCCTGTGAGCTGACTGCAAACTCCAGTGCGACATTGTGATAATTGAACAGCTTTTTGAAGAATATTTTGATTACACAAATCCTTTCTACACTACTACTTGCCTTCGCATTACCCTTACTGTGCAACAGGCCCCTGACAGTCATTGGGTTAACAACTATCACGTAAGATCTCTTGACCCCTCTTTTGATACTCAAGATGAAAATCCGTCCGGAACAGGTCATTGGCCGGTCATATGTTCCCAGAGTACGTCAGCCCCGATGCCCATTTTTCAGAGGACCTTCGCCTGGACAGGAAATGGGATTTTGGGATTTTTGGGCTCTTCCGATGTCTTGTAAGCATTTTCTGTTGCACCTTTTGCTAATGATGTTGGGGATGGGAATTGTGCTTTTAATCATATGGGAGGCATGTGAATATGGACGCAAAAATAAGAAGGGAATAGTGGAGGATATTCAAGAAATTCCTTTCACACACAACCACTCAAAAAGAGCGATCATTCCATACTCCAATGGGGAAAACTGCAATTCTCAAGGGATATGCATCTACCCTCACAATACATACGGAGAAGCCAATACACAAGTTACCTTAACTTGTTATTTGAAAAATCCAGCTGCAGCATGTTTAATTACATGGCAAATTTTGCCTGCAAAATTCAAAAAGGCAATCCAAAATGTGAGAGGTATTTCACACCCGAAAGAGAACGGCTGTTTATCACACATTAGAGTAAAAATTACAGAGAATTCTATAGGTTGGTATCAATGCACACAATACCAAAAAGGGTTACCTAATAAAATAATAAAAACAGAAGTAACCTCAAGAGCAAGTATAAAATTTCCCCCGGTTAGTGAGTGGTTCTTAACACTATTGAGTTATCAACAAGAGATAGGAGGAGACAGCTCTCGCCACCTTACAAAAAGAGAGATAAAAGAGGACATTTGCACAGCCTGTTTACAAAAAACCAAACAAGGCAAAACAATTTCCATGACCTTAATATATTATACTATGAAACCTGAATGCAATGGAACTTTAATACCACCATGCACACATAATAATACACAATACAATCAGTGCTATACACCAAATGGAATACAATGTTACTCCAGTCACTACTGATTGTCAATCCCATCACTGCACACCACTCTGCCTTACTGCACAGGTAGCAGGTACTTTAGGCACCCGATACTATCATTATGGTATTGGTATAGATAAAGCAGGAAAGGATCCTTATGGATACATCATTGTAAAGACTGAAGCAACAAAATTGACAAATCAACCTGTAAAGTTTTTTTGGAGTTATGAGCAGGAGATTGCTAAACTTAACGATCTACCTACACCTCCAAAAGCAAAAAATATGTTTATTAATTTGGCTCAAGAAGTTGCTACAGAACTTATGTTAAAAAATTGTTTTGTATGTGGAGGAACCACTATGGGAGATCGCTGGCCATGGCATGTACAAGAAGCAAACTATACTGAAATAGCACAATGGAAAGGGAACTTCACCTTTAATAACAACTTCAATGAAACCTGGCAAGTTACCTCTCATATAATAGGTCACATATGTTATACCAGAAATAAAAATAATCAGACTAAAAGAAATAAACCTATGGGATTTTTAAAATGTTCTAATGAGTGGGAAAATAACACTTGGGTTTCACAAACTAATATGACCAAACCTGAAAACTCATTGCTGGAAGTAACTAAGTTACGAGGACTTTCAGACCCTGAAAATGATACTATTGTGTGGAATTCACCTGATGGGTTATATTGGATATGTGGTAATTTTGCCTATAATATGTTACCCACGGGTTGGTATGGGTCATGCATCTTAGGGGCGATTCAGCCTTCATTCTTCCTAATGCCTATAGAGAAAAAACAAAAATTGGGAGTCCCTGTATATGATACTCTTGAAAGACGTAAACGTACAATAGATCTTGCTAAAGGGATAAAAATAGGTAACTGGAAGGATGATGAGTGGCCCCCTGAGAGAATTATTGCATATTATGATCCTGCGACGTGGGCACAAGACGGATCGTGGGGATATAGAACGCCGATATATATGATAAATCGCATTATTAGATTACAAGCTGTATTAGAAATAATTACAAATGAAACTGCATTGGCATTAACTAAGCTTGCAAAAGAAAGTGTATTGTCAAGAACTTATATTATGCAAAATCGTTTAGCCTTAGACTATTTGCTCGCTGCCGAAGGCGGAGTGTGTGGTAAATTTAATCTTAGTAATTGTTGTATACAAATTGATGATTCTGGAATTGTGATAGAAAAAATAACTCGAACTATGATACAAACTGCACATGTTCCTGTACAAACTTGGAAAGGCATATTGGACACTGATGGTTGGCTTGGAGGTATTTTTAACAATTGGAAGCAAGGTTTATTTTTTATTGGGATGATATTTTTGGGATTAACTATGTTGCCATGCATAATACCATTATTGAGATCCACTATGCAGAGTATTGCGGACGCTGCTATCCAGAAGCATCACACATTATTAATAAGTGTCAATACATCAGAATTAATAATCCCTGGATATCCAATGGAAGGGGGATTCGTGAGAAAGAAACAACCCATGGCATCTGCTTCCATTTAAAAAATAAAAAAGGAGGAGATGTGGGAAATTATCCCATAATTGGCTGGGTGAAATTAGCTGGGATCAATAGGATAGGATAGAATATCTGGATCAATATCTATCTGGATCAAAAGTATCCCAGTGAACATTTGCCAAAAGCCATATGGAAAGAACAGTCCTGGGAAAGCTTTTAGATAAGGAAGCCGAATTCATTTCGGGTGTCTATACACGGATACACACAGAGATGAGAGGCCTCTATTATCTGAGATATAAACACACAGAATTAGCCTTGCATCCTTTTGCCGCCTCGTGTAACAAATCAGTCATTCCCATATGCCTAATGTAGCTCTCTGTACAATTCCATACCTCCTCCCTGCCTTTCTGCCAGAATGTGTATCAAGAAGTGATTTGTAACATACTGTGAGATGCTTTGTTTTGTATAAACTGCTGACTAGCTTTCTTTGAACTTTCCTAATAAAAAGTGTTCTGGTTTAGCCAGAAGACGCCATTTTCACCCAGTCTGCAGAGTGTGCGTGTGTGTCTCATTGCCAAAGCAGCCTAGGAATCAGAATTCGTGATTTGGACCACCGGATTGTGAGAATGCTTGTATCATCAATGCAAGCCCACTCTCACAGCAAATTAGGTCATTGCTCCGCCTGAAGCTCTTTCCACATTCAAAACATTTATATGGTTTCTCCCCAGTGTGGATCCTTTTATGGAAAGTAAGGGAACCACTATGACGGAAGCTCTTTCCACAGTCTCTGCATTTATACGGCTTCTCTCCTGTGTGAATCCTTTTATGTTTCAATAGGGAACCATTTTCACAGAAGCCCTTTCCGCAGTCCATACATTTAAATGGCTTCTCCCCTGTGTGTATCACCTTATGGGAAATAAGATGACCTCTTTGAGCAAATGTCTTTCCACACTCCATGCATTTAAATGGCTTTTCTCCTATGTGGATCTTTTTGTGACAACTAAGTCCACTGCTCTGAGCAAATGTCTTTCCACACTCTGTGCATTTATATGGTTTTTCTCCTGTGTGGATCCGTTTGTGGATAGTAAGTCCATTGTTAAAAGTAAAGGCTTTCCCACACTGCATGCATTTATATGGTTTCTCTCCCATGTGTCTCTTTTTGTGGATAGTAAGTCCACGGCTACAAGTAAATGTTTTACCACACTCCATGCATTTATATGGCTTCTCCCTTGTGTGGATCTTTTCATGGGAAGAAAGATAACGGCTTTGAGCAAAAGTATTTCCACATTCCATGCATTTAAATGGCTTATCCCCTGTGTGGATATTTTTGTGGAAAGTAAGTCTACTGCTCAGAGCAAAGGTCTTTCCACACTCCATGCATTTATATGGTTTCTCTCCTTTGTGGATTGTTTTGTGGCTTCTAAGTACACTGCTATGAGTAAAGCTTTTCCCACACTCCATGCATTTATATGGTTTCTCTCCTGAGTGGATCTTTTTATGGAAAGCAAGATAACTGTGTTGAGGAAAGGTCTTTCCACACTCCATGCATTTATAAGGTTTCTTTCCTGAGTGGATCCTTTTATGGGAAATAAGATTACTGCATCTTCTGAATCCATTACTATACTGTCTGCATTTGTATAGGTTTTCCCCAGTGTGAATCCTTTCTTGGGAAGTAAGTTGCCTGCTTGTTCTAAAATGTTTTCCAGATTCCTTTTTTGTGTGAATCACTTTTTGAGATGTAAGGAAGTTTTTTCCAAGAGAATGAATGAATGTCCTGTTGTAATTTTTTCCTTTCTGTCTTATAGCATCTTCTCCTTTGTTTTGGGTTAAATAGTTTTCGCTTACATGTAATTTAGCTTTAATTAGCTTCACACTTTTCCCAATATATTTTTTCCTTATTTTCTCTTGTTGGGCAAGAAAGTCTTGCATCAGAGCATCAGTGGAAGATGATCTTTCCTGATTCCAATTATTTGACTGGTTTCTCTCATAGCTTTCTAATTCCATTCGAATACCAAATTTCTCTGTTCCATCTTTACCATTGATCACTTGGAACAGTTCACAGGAATCTTGATTCTTCTGCCCATTATTAGCTTCAATGGAAAAGAGAAATGAAGATGATAACAAGATTAGAGAAAAAGATTAAATTGTAGAAAGTCAGCAAATTTCCTTCTGAATTTTTCCGAAATGCCATTAAATTGTCTTTTGCATGCCTACCGTGGTGTGATATACATACGATGATTACTATATTCATGAGTCAGGAAAGCTTTGAAAATCTAAAAAATATCTCTTTTATCTATATATATATTATCTATATATATCCAAATCTCACTTTGAGTGAGTTTTGAGTTATGGAATAATCAGGGGAAACATCTAAAAAGAAATTAGGAGAAAACTTAAGATTTATTGGGGTGCGTTAATTTCAACAATATGAGAACTGAAACAATTCTGAAACAAGCTCCTTCACCTCTGTACCTTGGAGCAGCTTCTCTGTGGCATGCGTCTGGTGGGCCAGACCCCCCTCTTGGATCGTTCCTTGATCCCAGTGATAAGATTTTGGGGCCAAATCCTTTCCTTGAAGTCTCCTATTGGCTCTTTGTGCCAAGAATGGAGAAGCTGGGTGGCTTCAAGGTTGGCTATTTCACTTCCTCAAAGTCTCATTGGCTTGCAAGGGCCCTTCGGCCAGATTTGGTACTGGCCTGAGTTAGCAGAGAACTTAAACTACTTTAGTGCGAGATCATGCAAGATCAATAGTGCAAGATCTCATGCTACTGATCTTACACTATAGTACTTTAGGCCTGTGTTCTCTAAGAACTGCATGAAATCCGGGCAAAAGTCTTTGAAAACAAAGAGGCCTTTCCTCTGTTTGCAAAGCCTTTTGTCCTGGATCTCATATAGGCCTCGGTTAGCAGAGAACACAGGCCTAACATAATATAGTCAAAATCACACAAAATCAGTAGTGCGAGATTTCATACTACTGATCTCACGTGATCTCTCACTACTTTACCCCTAAGTTTTCTGCAAATGCATCAAAGCAGGCAAAGAAACTGAGGGTTATACATTGTTGGAAGGTAGGTCCCGGCAGGGTGGGGTGGGGGTATGGGTAGGGCGAATGTTGTTGCAGTGCCTCTGCTGTCATTCGTAAGTGTGGACGGCCTTAGTGCTGCAACATTTGTAATTTCGGAACTGGGTCTAAAGTATTGGGAGGGTGTAAACCATAACTTCGACTGGTAGCTAAGTGAATTGTCATAACTCGGGGATTACCTATACCCTAGGATACTCTGAGTCACATTGCATGAGGCCTTCGTTCTTCAATTGGTTTTAAAGAATGCTCTTCCATGGCCTAAGCATGAAAATTTTCTTCTCACACAATTTTGGGAGTTTAAGACGACAAATTACAACACATCCCTCTCACAGGACCTCCAGAGACACATAAACGTACGCTCCATTCTTTTCAGCCTCCACAGATAAGTTCAAACAGAAATGGAAAAATACAGGTAAGAAATGGCATAGAAAGAATCTAAACAAGGAGACATTGACTTGTTTCCTTCCTTGGAGTACAGGAAGGCCAGATCCTTTCCTCCTCCCTCACAGGAAATGATATTGGATTAGTGGCTTTTTAAAAAAATAAAAAACTAACTCTAATCTGTTGTCTTGAACTGTCTGATTGGGGACTAGAAAACTCTTACCCAGAGAGACCACGTTCCTATGGTTTTCAAGCATGACTTCAGAATGGAGTACTTTTTGGTCAGAATCCAGTTGAGACCATTCCTCCTCAGAGAAATACACAGCCACCTCCTTGAAGGACACAAGACTCTCCTGAACACACAAAAAAGAAGAGATCAGGAGGATTCACAAGATCTGTTCATCAATGATTCAGACCAGTGGTCACCAACTGGTGGTCTGTGGACTGTGGACCACCAGTGGTCCATGAGAAAATTTTGGTAGTCCGCAGAGAAATCTTTGCATTTCTATCGAAGAACCCAGCCGAGGTTTCCCACGTTGCTTGTGCTTCAGCGCTTTGACTCCCAGGGGCAGGATGGGAATATTCAGGCAGTTAGCTTGGTCCTCTCTAAGCGGTTTACAGAGTCAGCATATTGCCCCCAACAATCCAGGTCCTCATTTTACCCACCTTGGAAGGATGGAAGGCTGAGTCAACCCTGAGCCAGTGAGATTTGAACAGCCGAACTGCAGAACTGCAGTCAGCTGAAGTAGCCTGCAGTGCTGCATTTAACCACTGCGCCACCTCGGCTCTATATTAGTTATAGTCTACAGAGGAAGTTAAGCTGGAGGATAGCAACTTGAACCTGCTATTATAGTGTTTATGTCGCTCAGGAACACAAAAATAATCCAGTCCAAACAAGGGTGGGAAATAGAAGGAGAGAGCACTCTGCACACCCGCTTCACTTCCTGAAGAAAAGGGAGAATACAAATCTAACAATTTTTCCCTTTCTTACTTGATTTGGAGGTTCAACCACTGTTTGAGCTCCATCATAAAAACCAGAAAACGTCATTCTTTCTTTCTCTGTAAGGAATAAATAATTTCAAAATGCATATTTAACCAAATAAGAGGTATTCTACAGAAGAGAAGAAAGTAAAAACAGATGGGATCTCTCTGGGTAATCGGAGGATCTTTGATTACCTCCTGAGTTGCCCTGACTTTGATCTTCCCAAGGGATCCTCCTGAAAAATAGCTCCTGAGGGGGATTTGATGGATTCTTCTTTCCCTCAGGATCTCTGATCTCCACAGTGCAACACTACAAATAGAAGGAAGGAAAAAAGAAGCAGAATTAATGTACATCACATGACATAAAGTGGATTCCTATATCTGGAACACAACCTCAAAGTCCCAAATATCCATCAGTGTGATTTAGTGAGAAAACAACAGAACAATGTCTTACAAGAATTGGTGGGATATCACCACATATTATGAATGTCAGAGACGTTTGGGAAGGAGGGGGGAAGTATTCAACCACATTCTTTATTCCCTTTTGAGCTCCCTTGATTAAAGTGTCTCACCTGCAACTCGACCTGCTCCTTCTTCTCCTCTGCCTGGCTTAGGAGGAAGCCTTCTGCCAGGGCCACCGCCTGGGAGCTGGTCTCTGCTCCACACTCCCGCACCCAGCTCTCCATCTCTGGGGGCAGAAGAGCCAGGAGCTGCTCCAGAACAACCAGGTCCAGCATCTGGGCTTTGGTGTGCTTTTCTGGTCTCAGCCATCGCCTGCAAAAGTCATGGAGTCGGCTGCAAAGTCCTCGGGGACCTTCAGCCTCCTGGTATTGGATGACGTTCCAGGGCTGAACTTCTGAAGGGAGGATGGTTTCCTCCTCCAGGATCTTCTGCCCAGTCCTTCTCCAGGGCTTCCCCACCTTCCCAGGCTGAGCAGCCGAAGGGCCTTTTCTGCTTCCCTCCTTAGCAAAAGGTTGTGTCTCCATCCTTTCTCTGTCCTGCAGAGCAACTCCAGATGGGTCCAAGGACTCTGGTGGGTCTCCAGATGCCTTTTCCTTCACGGGACCATTTCTGGTGCCGCAGGACGGATCCCTGCAAGTTCTTCTGCTCTTTTTTTTTTCCCCCAAGAGAAAATTTTGCCTTGCAAAGACTTCAAATGGCTTTGAGTTTCTGTATCTGAGATGAAAAGAAAAAGAAAAGCCAAGGGTTGGAAAATGGAATTCAGCCACTGAACAACCTTCACACAACCTGCCCGGAGCCCCAAGCGGGTCATCCCAGCGCAGAACCGAGGTCCACCCCCCAATCCACCCCCGAGAAGGGCCGGGAAGAAGGCGGCTGAACAGGCCACCCCGATTCTCTCCCCCTCCGGGGGACAAGCCGGGCTGCGAAGGATCGGGCCCTCGGGGAGCCTGGTGCGAATTCTGCGTCCTCCTCGCCCGGCTTCTCTCCACTCCTGCAGGATGACCCTCCCCTACCCCCACTCGGGCTCTTCCCCGGACACGGGGCTGGAAGGGATCCCCGCTTCCCCCTACAGGGATAGGGCGGCTGGGGAGTATGGGTCCCGGAGTTGCAGCCGGAGGAGGGCCGGGCGCGGGTTTCTCCCTCCTCCGCCTCCCTTTGCCCGGAAAGCGCCCCCTCCTCACCCGGGACACATCTGGATCTCCCCCCGCCAGAATCTCCCGCATCCTTTCGGTTTCCTTCGGAGCCCCAAGGGTTAAGGAGAGCGAGTGCGGAGTCCTAGAGCGGTAAGCGTTTGTGATGTCACACCTCCTCTGAAAAGCCAACCAAAATTCGCCCTCCAGTGGCCCAACGGGGCAGCGTTACCTTCCGTTTGCAGAGGGCGTCCCTTAGTGCAGGGGTCTCCAACCTTGGCCACTTTAAGACTTGTGGACTTCAACTCCCAGAATTCCTCAGCCAGTTGGTTGAGGAATTCTGGGAGTTGAAGTCCACAAGTCTTAAAGTGGCCAAGGTTGGAGTGGATTTTGCACAATGTGACAGGGGACCTTGCAAAGGCGGGAAGGATGGGAAGGGGAGGGAAGGGATGATGGGCGTGAGAGTAGCAGCAAAGGGACTTCTCGTTGGTTGTCTGTCAGAGAAAAGTAGCGGCGCCTCCTGAGGGAGGCAACATTTTCCTGTCAGGAAAATGGAGATTTTTGTAGGTTTTCATTTCTTTAGTTCAATATACACAGCTGCCCTTTCCCAATTCTCAGCTCTGGCTGCCTAAGAATAACTGAAAAGACCGAGTGGCAATTGTGACAAAGGAAATTAATGCTGAAGATAAAAAATATGGAAGGAAAACCAGTTCCAAATTAAAGAAAGAACTCAAAACTGGCGATTGTTGCAGAAATTTCACCTCATAAGGTAAAATTTCTCCTTGGTGGAGAAATGAAGAGGGGAAAAATGGCGTCTCCTCTGTGACCGGAGAAAAAGTGTAATTGCAAAATGATGGAATAATATAAAGCTCAAATACCATGAGGGCGGAAAGACTCTCTTTTGCTTAATAGTAGGGAATTCACCTCATAGGAGAAATAAGAGTTGGAAATTTTAAGACCATTATTGAATTTAAGGCAACCTGAAGCAAACTGATAAATGGCAGTTCGGTCTCTTCTTGAAAGCTTCCAGTGATGATGCTCCCACAACTATTGAAGGCAGGCTGTTCCATTGGTTGATTGTTCTCACTGTCAGGAAATTCCTTCTAGGTTGAATCACTCCTTGATCAGTTTCTAAGGAAGTATTTTTTAAGAAAGTTTCTAGAAAAATATTCCTGCTTAGATACAGGGAAGAAAGAGCCAGAAAATAGTATTCAGCAATGTTCTGTGAAAGAAGATAATCCTTCTTTTTCTAAACTGGTATTAGGATTGCTGCGGTAGTGAATTGACGGGTCCTCTGTGTATTTGTGTCATACAGAATTTTAGGCTTTATTATTAGCTTTTTACCCAGTAATTTTATTGAAGATTATATCATACGAAGTATATTGTACAGAAATATGTTTAAAAAATTAAAACTTCAGAAAAGATAGAAAAACAAATTTCCTTCTTCTAGTCCCCAACATGCATAACCAATAGCAGTAGACTTATATACCGCTTCATAGGCCTTTCAGGCCTCTCTAAGCGGTTTACAGAGAGTCAGCATATTGCCCCCAACAATCTGGGTCCTCATTTTACCCACCTCGGAAGGATGGAAGGCTGAGTCAACCCTGAGCCGGTGAGATTTGAACCGCTGACCTGCTGATCTAGCAGTAGCTGCAGTGCTGCATTTAACCACTGCGCCACCTTGGCTCTTGACCAATACTAATGACTTATCACTTTTAAAATACAGCTAAACACTACACTCCATACTTCACCTTATTCCCTACTTCTAAATATTTCTCTCCACATTAATCAGCAAAAAGTTCAATAAGAGCTATCTGAAATAATAACAAAGGTATTATATACTATATTTATTATAGGTAATCCTCCATCTATGATAGCAATTGGTACCAAAATTTTCATCTTTAAGCGATGTGGTCACAAGGCATTACTGCATCTTTTAGAAACAACAGTCCTGATTGCCATTGTTAACTGAATCTGATGGTCCTGAACCAAAATAGTGGAGAATCCAGCAGGAAGTTGTGAGTCACAGGCAACTCATGAGTAGGTATGCCACCCAGCATACCCTCAGTGTGGTGCCATTTGTGCACTTTTATCCTCTCTGAATATTTTTTTCTTGCATATCCCTACACACACCCACACCACACCATGTAGTGCCGCAAACACCCTTGCATATTCTCACTAAATCAGCCATCTTGTGTACCCTTGTGCACCCTGACTCACATGGTGTCTCTCACACTCACCCACACATCTTCCCAATCCCACATATTTCCCATACACCCCACCCTGATCCTTCCCTACTCCCCCACTCAGCTCCTTGCTCTTTCCCCCACTTATTTTGCTCATAACAGGCGGGGCAGTTCACTGGAGAAAGCAGTTATGTGTGGAAGAGTTAGCAGTAAAAGAAAGCCAGGCCACCAAAGAATATGGTGGCTGATCACCATCAAAACTGATATCAGCCAGAGCGTAGATCAACTCAAAAAAAGGGCAAGATTGGAAAATGTGAAGACCTCTGGCCCATAGAATCACCAACAGACACAACTGAATGCATAACATCATCACCATCAACCAAAAATGAGGGTGGAAAAAGCAGATTGTAACAAGATACCCTCGTTACTCTTGCAAACGAAGAAAAGATATAGCTACAGTGGGGATAGATAGAGGATTGAATGAATCTCTGACTGCAAATTCCTGCTCTACTGGAAGAAATAGTGGAATAAACATAGTAAAGCTTTGTCTTGAACAGCTGCATCAGGGAGATGTAGCTCCTTCTTAAGCAGGGTTGGACTAGAAGGCCTCCAAGAGCCCTTCCAACTCTATTATTCTATTCTATTCTATTGCCTGGGGAGGCAGCACCTGTTAGATGACTGCCTATTTGCATTCCTCTTAGAACCAGGATTAAGTGGGAAGAACAAACAACAGTAAACACTGCAGTGAGCCTTGGAAAGGAACAAGGACATTCACTTGTAAAAACACAATAAAGGCAACATCTGCATAAAATTGCATGGCTCTCAATCTAGGATACATAAAGTAACCATTTTCTTGGAAGTGACCTCCAATGAGACCCTGCAATAAACATAATTTTAAGGCGGGAAATCAGTTATTGATGTCCTGAAATTAATACACGGGACCCAAAGCAAATAATCAAAGCTCACTGCAGTAATTATCATCAATAATGCACAACGGAGAAATTCCTTCCAGAAAATAGTGGCACACCCAAAAGGCAAAAGGATGCACTCATGTTTATAAATTTCAGAAGGGATGAGAAAATGATAGAGACATACATATGCACAATAGATATAAGCATAAATATTCATAATTGACAAACTTCAAGTTAATTCTTCATTCTATTGTTACTTTCTTCAATAAATATTGTCTTAACGAAAGAAACATCTCAGTTATGGTGCCATTGAAATGTTGATGAGATTTATTGAGAACCAGCTTTCTGTTTCATTTTGCTAACAAGACCAACTCTCATAAGAATTTGTTTTCCTCACAATGTGCAATAGCACTGACAACCTTCAGATCACAAAACCTTATGGCCATTTTGCTGTAGCATCCTCGTGGTTATGTGATCAATGTTCAGATGCTTGGCAAAGACTCATATATATGACAGTTGCAGTATTTTGGGGGTCATATGATCCCCTATTGCAACCTAGTCGTCACTTATAAAGCCCTTCATGGTATTGGACCTGGGTACTTGAGAGACCGCCTGCTGCCAATTACCTCCATTAGACCGATTAGATCCCACAGATTAGGCCTCCTCCGAATTCCATCCGCCGGCCAGTGTCGACTGGCAACTACCCGGAGGAGAGCCTTCTCTGTGGCTGCTCCGACCCTCTGGAACGAACTCCCCGTGGAGATCCGAACCCTCACCACCCTCCAGGCCTTCCGCAAAGCCCTCAAAACCTGGCTGTTCCAACAGACCTGGGGCTAAAGAGCTGTTGCCCCCGTCTCGAAAGGTATGACTGTTGTGAGTTTTAAATTATATATTGTTATGTTTGTTTTTTAAATTTTTGTCTGTATCCCCCTTCCCTGGTTCGAGTTGTGAGCCGCCCTGAGTCCCCCTTCGGGGGGAAAGGGCAGCATACAAATACAATAAACTGAACTGAACTGAACCTTCTGACAAGCAAAGTCAATGGGAAGCCAGATTCACTTAACAAGTGTTCCTAACTTAACAACTGCATCAATTCACTTAACAACTGTGGAAAAAACAGTCATAAAATGGGGTAAAATCACTTAACAAATGTCTCAATCAGCAACTAAGATCTTGGGTTCAATTGCGGTCATAAATTCAAGATAATCTGTATTCATAAGTAAAACAGCAGGTGCCCATTGTTTTCATTTTCGCTGGTAAATTCATCTTTCTGGGTCTGTGAAGATCAGATTCAAAAATACCTTCCTTTCCTAGTTTAGCATATGTCAATAGAAAATGCATAGATATTCCTCTATTTATGGTTATCTTCCAAGCTGTTCTTAAGTCTGTTTATAAATCCAAACATAAAAAAAACATGTACATTCCAGTTCTTACCTTACATAAGCAGTAGGATTGTGGTTAAACATTACAACAATATAAGCTCATCCTTCAGAGTTGAAATGGCACATTTCTCCACCTGCTTGAAGAAATGGTCCAGTGAATTTTTGGTGATAGCCTTCATCCTTTCTATTTTCCTCATAGATACTAGAGCACACTATTGCACCATTGGATAGCTACAGAGATCTTGGTGAAATGCTCAAAACAGTCCTGCATTTCAAACAATGACAGTGTTTGCTTGATCAAGCTGAATCCCTCTGCCATCAACTTGGTCTGGAATCTCCAAAGCAAGGTCTCTTGCTTTCACTGATTTTACAACTCCATGAGGCCACTGTTGAAGAGTTCTTCCATATGCATAGCTAACAATTCAAGATGAAGCTCCTGGGTGAAAGCAGTCAAGTTGCTGACAATGTGTGTGACTTCCTGTCCACCACTTCAAACCTTGAAAGTCATGAACAAACCGAAGGCAAAGACATTTCCACATCCCATTCATATTCACAGACATGGCAAGGCTGCATCAATATTCTCCATAACGTTGTAGCTGTCATAGGACATCCAAAACTGGCACACGTTGAACACACAGAAAATATTATTTTTGAAAGTTACTATAACCCACAATCCAGTGGTAGGAAAAAATTTACATTTGGAGGCAGAGATCCAACCTTCATGTTCAGATGGAAGTTGTCCAAGTGAGGTGGATGAGCCAAGACATTATCCAAAATGAGAATCTTGAAGGCAATGTTTTTCTCATGGCCATTATCTCTATATTTTTAGGATGGAATGATGGAAAAACAACTCTTCCAAGATGAGGATGACCGAAGGTTTCTTTTTAGCTTCCCACACAACAATGTGAGGTTTTCTTGAGACTTCACAGGTTCTCAACATGATAGACTAGCAGCAATTTTAGATCACCAGCAGTGTTGCTCAATTGGCATCTTTTGCAGCTTTGCATCATCTCCTTTGCTGATATAGCAATAGCACTTATATACAGCTTCACAGTGCTTTACAGCCCTCTCTAAGCGATTTACAGGGTCAGCATATTGCCCCCAACAATTTGGGTCCCCATTTTACTCACCTCGGAAGGATGGAAGGCTGAGTCAACCTTGAGCCTGATGGGATTTGAACTGCCAAACTGCAGGCAGACGGCAATCAGCAGATGTAGCCTGCAGTACTACACTAACTACTGCGCAGTATAAGTTTTGCCTGGTACTTTTTTTTCTAATAAAAGCCCCATTTCATCCACACTGAACATTTGCTGAGGCAAATAACAGTTTTCCTCAATATCATTGAAGGCTTTTGGGAATTCCTTGGCTGCATTCTCATCCACACTTGCCATCTCACCACTCACTTTCACATTATGCATAAGCCTTAAAATGTGTTTCTTGCAACAAACCTGTTTTCAGTAAAAAGGTGAGCCGAGGTGGCACAGTGGTTAGGGTGCAGTACTGCAGGCCACTTCAGCTCTGCAGTTATCTGCAGTTCAGCGGTTCAAATCTCACCGGCTCAAGGTTGACTCAGCCTTCTATCCTTCCGAGGTGGGTGAAATGAGGACCCAGACTGTGGGGGCGATATGCTGACTCTGTAAACAGCTTAGAGAGGGCTGAAAGCCCTATGAAGCGGTATATAAGTCTAACTGCTATTGCTATTGCTATAACTTTCACCAACCTCCTGTTTGCAAGTCATGAAATAAGCTCTTAGCCTTCTCCTGGATCAGTATTAAGCTCAGAGACACACATCACTGATGCTATCTTCGCTCCACTCCTTTTGGTTACCGTGGATTGCATAGGCACATGAACCGTTTCCATGTTCCATGATCTTTACTGTGTTCTTAAAGATCATTACAGTATCATTCACACAAGAACATCCCACAATCCTTATCTTCTTCCCCTACTCTATTTTCTTCAGCATCTTTATCTTGGTTGGATTGTCATGGATTGGAGCAGTTTGCATTACCCCCTTTTCCATTATCATTCAAGTTTAATTTCACACATTCAGTACTTACAGGTCACACCAGTCACCAAACTACTAAACAATGAACAGTAAGCAATCAAAGAGGCAGGAAAGGATTACTTTAAAGCACACCACATACATACGCAATGCACCACAAACGAACCCTTTCCTGCCTTCTCTAGCCATCTTGGAGTTGCAGGTTTGTTTGTATCACTAAAAGTTTGTAACTCAAAAGTTTATAAGTAGAGGAATGTCGTGGCTTTAACACTAACTCTGAAATTTACATAGATTCTCTTTCAAATGGATCTGTGTATGGCAAATTAGGTCATTGCTCCGCCTGAAGCTCTTTCCACATTCAAAACATTTATATGGTTTCTCCCCAGTGTGGATCCTTTTATGGAAAGTAAGGGAACCACTATGACGGAAGCTCTTTCCACAGTCTCTGCATTTATATGGTTTCTCTCCTGTGTGAATCCTTTTATGTCTCAATAGGGAACCATTTTCACAGAAGCCCTTTCCGCAGTCCATACATTTAAATGGCTTCTCCCCTGTGTGGATCCTTTTGTGTTTCATAAGGGATGCATTTTCACAAAAACCTTTTCCACACTCTCCACATTTATATGGCTTCTCCCCCAAATGGATCCTTCTATGGAATGTGAGAGAACCACTATGAATAAAGCTCTTTCCACACTCTCTACATTTATATGGTTTCTCCCCTGTGTGGATCCTTTTATGGGAAGCAAGGTGACTACTCTGAATAAAAATCTTGCCACACTCCAGACACTTATACGGCTTCTCCCCTGTGTGGATCCTTTTGTGGGAAATAAGTTTACTCTGTTGGCTGAAGCCCTTTTCACACTCCAGACATTTATATGGTTTTTCTCCTGTGTGGATCCTTTTATGCCTCATAAGGGACCCATTTTCACAGAAACCCTTTCCACACTCTATGCATTTATACGGCTTCTCTCCTGTGTGGATCCGTTTATGTCTCATAAGGGACCCATTTTCACAGAAACCCTTTCCG